>NC_092716.1:256888059-257223113 GCF_047496885.1 Scyliorhinus torazame
GAAGGAGCAGCGCTCCGAAAGCTAGTGACATCGAAACAAACCTGTTGGACTTTAACCTGGTGTTGTAAGACTTCGTACTGTGCTCACCCCAGTCCAACGCCGGCATCTCCACGTTAAGTCTAAGTAGACAAGGGGCACAATTTAACGGGGAAAAAAAGCCAGCAGTTCCCTCACATCCTACACTAGCTCATCAGTGCAGGAAGAGTTGGGGTGTCATTTTTAAATGGCACCCGATCGCTCGATCTCCAGATGCCCCCCTCCCCACGCCCCAACTTACAGACCAGGGATCCTATCTCATAAGGGCAGAACATCTCCGGGCTCGATCCCCGGCATGGACAACCTGGAATCAATGTCCTGCCAGGATATCAGGGTGACAGTGCCAAGCTGGCAGTGCCAATGTGCCCAGGTGGCATTGGGGGTGCCAGGATATCACCTTGACCAGAGCCCGACCACCCGGGGGTATCTGATCGCATCATAGGAGAAACTCCTTCCTCCCTGTATGCCGTTATATCCGGTCCACGTTTGTGGAAACCCGTGCTAAACGGCGCAACTGTGAGGTCTCCCAGGCGGGGGTGTTCGATCCTGGGCCTCGGGGTACTCTGGCACAGACATAATTAAGTGAATCTAATGGCCCATTTGAGTATGCAAATCTGGATCCCATCCAGTGAAGGGGAGATCCAGAGCGTGACATCTTGTGAGAGAGATTGCACGAGGCGTCCCGAGCATCATAAATCTTGAGAGAGACGTGTCACTAAGTCAGGCGCAGCGAGACTGTTTGATCGCATCCAAGGACATGCAACTGTTTAAAAATGTAGGATGGCTGATTTGGAGGACCTTTGGCCAATTTCTACCAACAGAAAACTGATGCTATTCAGTCTTCTTGTTTGCTTTTAAAATTCAACTCTTTCTCTTTTATGGGTTTTAGGAGGGGAGAGCAATTAGCCAATACTACTTTACTTGGAAAATACTAATGGATACTATCTTCTAACCATTCTTCAAATAATTTTGAAAGGTAACTAAATAGAATTGTCAGAGATCTAAAGAAACATTCCATCATTCAGCTGGGGAAACAATGCTTACGCTCAGACTGTGGACTGTGCCTTCAGCTGACAAGAGTCACCACCTTTCAGCAAAATGAGCATGGCCAGAAATTTGAGAATTGTCGATGGGCAAGACATCCCTGCCATCTCCAGCCGGCCCCACTAAAGGTGGGGCTTTTGTCCGACACCGGTCAACAGCCGGTCAATCAGATTGACCAGCAACTCTCCAGCCATTTCAGGAACAATGCTACAGTGGCCAGAAGAGATATTGCAGCTAGCTGCCTGTAACGAAGTGACAGGAACAGGAGGAATAAATAATCTTTCTTATTGTCACAAGTATTGTCACAAAAGGGCAGCACGGTAGCATAGTGGTTCACACAGTTGCTTCACAGCTCCAGGGTCCCAGGTTCGGTTCCCGGCTTGGACCACTGTCTGTGCGTTGTCTGCACGTTTTCCCCATGTATGCGTGGGTTTCCTCCGGGTGCTCCGGTTTCCTCCCACAGTCCAAAGATGTGTGGGTTAGGTGGATTAGCCATTATAAATTGTCCTTAGTGTACAAAAAGGTGAAGTGGGATTACTGGGTTACGGGGATAGGGTGGAGGCGTGGGCTTGGGTAGGGTGCTCTTTCCAAGAGCTGGTGCAGACTCGATGGGCTGAATGGCCTCCTTCAGCGCTGTAAATTCTATGATTCTATGATATGTAGGCTCGCATTAACACTGCAATGAAGTTACTGTGAAAATTCCCTAGTCGCCACACTCCGATGCCAGTTTGGGTACACGGAGGGAGAATTCAGAATGTCCAATTCACCTAACAAGCATGTCTTTCAAGACTTGTGGGAGGAAAGGTAAGTGGCAAGGGCCAAGGTTTTCAAGTGAAGACTTCAATGAAAGCATCAAAATAGACAATTTAGTCATATTATTGTGAAATATGAAATTTAATTTTATGTTTGTTATTTTACTTTAAAATCTTAGTCAGGGCTTAAGGAATTTCCATAAATGAAAACAATTGCACACTGGATTAAATTTAAAACAGATTTGAATAATTTATCGGTTCAGCTTTTTAAATTATTTTGGCTAGTTTCTCCTGACTAATCGTTCAGATGTTTACCCAAGTATTTCTGACTGGTGGTATTCTATCAATTTTCTGCCCTCAGTATTCACATGTTCCCTACCTCTTGAATTCTTACTTGCTGTTGGTGCACCTAAGTTGCTCAGTAAGTGTGGTGGGATAATGGTAATACAAAAGGTGTCACAAATGGTAAACATGACAGTTACAGAAGATGTGCATCACAGCCAGGTCCTTTGGTATACGAAGACAGACACTGATTTGGATACATACGATGCCAGATAATTATTGCAACTCGTAACTAAATGGCACGTTTTCTTGCAAAATATCTTTGCTTTGAAAAACAACCAAAATTAGTATTAACATTTCAAAGATTGAATTATGATCAACCAAGAGTTTAAATCCTCGTTTTGTCTCAAAAAGACAAGAATGAAATTATTCTGGAACTAAATAAAAACACTTTAAAAAAAAAAAACTTTTAATTAAAGTTTTCACAAAATATCAACAACAAAATGTAAAAGGAACCCAATAGAATTAAATACAAAAAAAACAACCCCATGCCCCCCTATCCTCTATACATAAATAATAAATTAACACCCCGAATTAACACATAGCAAACATAGCAAATATATACACCCCCTCAGATCCACCAGTATAGACAAACAAAAGTAAAATAGAACCCCCCCCCCCCCGGGTTGCTGCTGCTACTGACCATTGTCTACCGTTCTGCCAGGAAGTCCAAGAACGGTTGCCACCGCCTGAAAAACCCTTGCACCGATCCCCTTAAGGCAAATTTCACCCTCTCCAATTTAATAAACCCCGTCATATCGTTGATCCAGGATTCCACGCTTGGGGGCCTCGCATCCTTCCACTGAAGAAGAATCCTTCGCCGGGCTACCAGGGACGCAAATGCCAGAATACCGGCCTCTTTCGCCTCCTGCACTCCCGGCTCCCCTGCGACCCCAAATATTGCGAGCCCCCAGCCCGGTCTGACCCTGGATCCTACCACCCTCGACACCGTCCTTGCTACGCCCTTCCAAAATTCCTTCAGCGCTGGGCATGCCCAGAACATATGGGTGTGGTTTGCTGGGCTCCCTGAGCACCTAACACACCTGTCCTCACCCCCAAAAAACCGGCTCATACTTGTCCCGGTCATGTGTGCCCTGTGCAGCACCTTAAACTGTATGAGGCTGAGCCTCGCACACGAAGAAGAAGAGTTCACCCTCCCAAGGGCATCTGCCCACGTCCCCTCCTTGATCTCCTCCCCCAACTCCTCCTCCCACTTACCTTTCAGCACCTCCACCGAGACCTCCTCCTCCTCCTGCATCACATGGTATGTTGCCGAGATCTTCCCCGCTCCAACCCACACCCCCGAGAGTACCCTGTCCTCTACCGTGCATGGCAGCAGCAGCGGGAATTCCACCATTTTCTGCCTGGCAAACGCCCTTACCTGTAGATACCTAATGGTGTTCCTCGGGGGGGGAGCCGGTACTTCTCCTCCAGCCCTCCCAGGATCGCAATCTTCCCATTCACAAACAGGTCCCACAACCTTCTTATCCCTGCCCTGTGCCACCTTGAAAACCCTCCATCTATTCTCCCTGGGACAAACCGGTGGTTCCCCCGTATCGGGGTCCACACCGAGGCCCCCACTTCCCCCCTGTGCCATCTCCATTGCCCCCAGATTTTGAGGGTAGCCGCCACCTCCAGACTCGTACCCTCACAAGACGCCGTCTCCAGCCTCTTCCATGCAGCCCCCTCCCCCTCCATCACCCACTTGCGCACCAGCGCCGCATTGGCGGCCCAGTAGTACCCACAGAGGTTGGGCAGCGCCAGCCGCCTCCCCATCCCAACTCCGCTCCAGGAACACCCTTCTCACCCTCGGAGTCCCTCGTGCCCACACAAACCCCGTTATGCTCCCGTTGACCCACCTAAAGAAGGCCTTCGGGATAGGAATGGGGAGGCACTGGAACAGGAACAAAAACTTGGGAGCACCGTCACCTTGACTGACTGCACCCTACCTGCTAGGGACAGCGGCAACGCGTCCCAACTCTTAAACTCCTCCTCCATTTGCTCCACCAGCCTCATGAAATTAAGTCTATGCAGGGCCCCCCAGCTCCTGGCCACCTGGACCCCCAAATACCTGAAGCTCTTCTCTGCACTTTTTAGCGGGAGCTCGCCAATCCCCCTCTCCTGGTCCCCTGGGTGAACCACGAACAACTCGCTCTTCCCCATGTTGAGTTTGTACCCTGAGAAATCCCCGAACTCCCTGAGGATCCTCATTACCTCCGGCATTCCCCCCACCGGGTCCGCCACATATAGCAGCAAGTCGTCCGTATAGAGCGACACCCTATGGTCCTCCCCACCCCGCACCAACCCCCTCCAGTTCCTCGACTCCCTCGGTGCCATAGCCAGGGGTTCAATTGCCAGTACGAAGAGCAGGGGGGACAGGGGACACCACTGCCTCGTCCCTCGATGCAACCGAAAGTACTCAGACCTCCTCTTGTTCGTGGCCACACTCGCCATCGGGACCTCATACAACAGCCTAACCCACCTGACGAACCCCTCCCCAAACTCGAACCACTTCAGCACGTCCCACAAGAACCCCCACTCTACCCCATCGAAGACCTTCTCAGCGTCCATCGCCACCACTATCTCCGCCTCCCCCTCCCTCGCCGGCATCATAATAACGTTCAGGGGCCTCCACACATTCGCGTTCAACTGCCTCCCCTTCTCGAACCCTGTCTGGTCTTCGTGGATAATCCGCGGCACCCAATCCTCAATTCTCATGGCTAAGACCTTCGCCAGCACCTTGGCATCTACATTTAACAACAAAATCGGCCTTTAAGGCCCACACTGCAGGGGATCCTTGTCCCGCTTCAGGATCAAGGAGATCCCTTGAATGAGGCAAGGGAGCCCCCCCACCCCCCCCTCCCTTGCCTCAT
The DNA here is from genome assembly GCF_047496885.1 of Scyliorhinus torazame. Lineage (NCBI taxonomy): Eukaryota > Metazoa > Chordata > Chondrichthyes > Carcharhiniformes > Scyliorhinidae > Scyliorhinus > Scyliorhinus torazame. The sequence continues at coordinate 256,893,107 of NC_092716.1, forward strand.
TCAAGGTCCTAACCAGCAACGGGCCCAACAGATCCACATATTATTTGTAGAGTTCGACCGGGAAACCGTCCGGCCCCGGTGCCTTCCCCGCCTGCATGCTCCCTATCCCTTTGGCCAGCTCCTCCAGCCCAATCGAGGCCCCTAATCCCGCCACCCGTCCCGCCTCCAGCTTTGGGAACTTCAGTTGGTCCAGAAAGCGGCCCATCCCTCCCTCCTCCAGTGGGGGCTTGGACCAATACAGTTCCTCATAAAAATCCCTGAAGACCCCATTGATGCCAACCACACTCCCTCCCCTATCCTTCACTCCCCCGAACTCCCTAGCTGCGTCCCGCTTCCGAAGCTGATGCGCCAGCATCCGGCTTGCCTTTTCCCCATATTCATAAACTGCCCCCTGCGCCTTCCTGGTGGTCAACAGGTCGAATTCGGCCTGGAGGCTACGCCTCTCCCTCAACAGTCCCTCCTCCGACCTCTGCGTACCTCTGTCTACCCTCACCATCTCCCCCACCAGCCTCTCCCTCTGCTTTCTCCTCTCCTTGTGGGCCCTAATGGAGATCAGCTCTCCCCTAACTACCGCCTTCAGCGCCTCCCAGACCATCCCCACTTGGACCTCCCCGTTATCATTGGCCTCCAGGTGTCTCTCTATGCTTCCTCAGACCCGCTCGCTCACCTTCTCGTCCGCCAACAGCCCCACCTCCAAGCGCCACAACGGGCGCTGGTCCCTCCCCTCCCCCAGCTCTACGTCTACCCAATGCGGGGCGTGATCCGAAATGGCTATCGCCGAGTACTCGGTATCCTCTACTCGCGCTATCAGCGCCCTGCTCATAACAAAAAAGTCGATCCGGGAATAGGCCTTATGAACATGCGAGAAGAATGAAAATGTCATAGCCCCCGGCTTTGGAAATCTCCAAGGGTCCACCCCTCCCATCTGGTCCATAAACCCCTCAGTACTTTAGCCGCCGCCGGCCTCCTACCCGTCCTAGACCTGGAGTGGTCCAGTGCCGGATCCAACACTGTGTTAAAGTCCCGTCCCCCCCTTTATCAGGCCCCCCACTTCCAAGTCCGGGATCCGACCCAACATGCGCCGCATAAAACCCGCATCGTCCCAGTTCGGGGCGTATACATTGACCAGCAGCACACTCTCCCCTTGCAGCTTACCACTTACCATTACGTACCTGCCGCCATTGTCTGTCACAATGCTCGACGCCTCGAACGACACCCTCTTTCCCACCAAGATCGCCACCCCTCGATTTTTGGCATCCAGCCCCGAGTGAAACACCTGACCTACCCACCCTTTCCTCAGTCTTACCTGGTCTGCCACCTTCAGGTGTGTCTCCTGGAGCATGACCACATTCGCCTTCAGCCCCTTCAGGTGCGCAAACACTCGGGCCTGCTTAACCGGCCCATTCAGTCCCCTTACGTTCCAGGTTATCAGCCGGATCAGGGGGCTACCCGTCCCCCTCCCCCGCCGACTGGCCATAACCCCTCCTCGGCCAGCCATGTGCCCGCACCCCACGCCCGGCCCGTTCCCCACGGCGGCAGACCCCCGTCCCAACCCCCTCTACTCGTTCCAGCTCCCCCTTGACCAAACCAGCAGCAACCCGGTGTTCCCCCCCCCTCCCCCCCCAGAGCTAGGACCCCTCCTAGCTGCTTTGCTCCCCCCATTGCACTCCCACAAGTCAGCTGACTCCTGCTGACCCCGGCCACTCCTGCCTCTCCTTCGACTCCTCCCATTGTGGGACTTTCCCTCCCCCTCCATCACCCACCAGCAGGCTCTCCGCCTCCCCCTTCCATCCCAAGCACGGGAAAAAACCCCGCTTCCCCGCCCCGACCCCACCCACTCCAGCCTTCAGCGTGGGAAAAAGCCCGCACTTTCCACCTGCCCGGCCCCACCCCCTCTGGCGCAGCTCCTTTTACAGGCCCAGTCCCCTCACCCCCTACTCGGGCCTCCCCCTCCCCCACGGGGCCCCATCCCCCCTACCGGCCATCCACCCCCTACTCCGTTTACTTGCCCCCCTCCAAGAGCCCACCCGACAGACCCAACCAAAACAGTGCCCAACCCACCCTAACCACCCACACCGGATCAAAAAGAAACTAGAACAAAGAACACCCCCTCAAAATATAACACAACAACAACAATCCCCGACCATCCCCATGCCCGACCCCCCATCCCGACCCTCAATTTGTGTCCAGCTTCTAGGCCTGAACAAAGGCCCACGCCTCCTCCGGGGACTCAAAATAATGGTGCCGGTCCTTGTAGGTGACCGACAGTCGCGCCGGCTGCAGCATGCCAAACTTCACCCCCTTCCTGTGCAGCACCGCCTTCGCCCGGTTGTACCCGGCCCTCTTCTTCGCCACCTCCGCGCTCCAGTCCTGATATATTCGAACCACCGCGTTCTCCCACCTGCTGCTCCTCTCTTTCTTGGCCCACCTGAGTATGCACTCCCGATCAGCGAACCAATGAAACCGCAACAGCACCGCCCGTGGCGGCTCGTTAGCCTTGGGCCTCCTCGCCAGCACTCTATGGGCCCCTTCCAGCTCCAGGGATCCCTGGAAGGGCCGCGCTCCCATCAGCGAGTTCAACATGGTGACAACATAGACCCCCATGTCCGACCCCTCCAGCCCCTTCGGGAGGCCCAGGATCCGCAGATTCTTTCGCCTCGACCGATTCTCCATCTCCTCGAACCGTTCCTGCCATTTCTTGTGGAGCGCCTCGTGCGCCTCCACCTTTACCGCTAGGCCCATGATCTCGTCCTCGTTATCTGAGATCTTTTGTCGTACCTTGCGGATCGCCACCCCCTGGGCCGTCTGGGTCTCCAGCAGCTTATCAATAGAAGCCTTCATCGGCTCCAGCAGGTCCGCTTTGAGCGCCCTGAAGCAGCGCTGGATAACCTCCTGCTGCTCCTGCGCCCACTGCATCCACGCTGCCTGATCCCCGCCCGCCACCATCTTGCTCTTCTTCCCTTGCACTTTCTTTGGGTTCACCACCACTTTTTTAGTCGCCCCGCTCCTGGTCCAAGCCGTATACTGTCAGGGGAATGTTGCAGTCTTCTTCCCACACCGGGAAATGTCGAAAAAATTCTGTTGGGGGCCCTGAAAAGAGCCCAAAAGTCCGTTCCAAGCAGGAGCTGCCGAATGTGCGACTTAGCTCTGCATAGCCGCAACCGGAAGTCCCTCAATAAAAACATTTGATGTACAATCCCTCCGTAAAGCATTGATGAACGGATAAATATAATTACAGTTCAATACAAAAATACTGCTTTCTGAAAGGAATTACTAAATCTTTCAATAATGCAGTCCAATAGTGTTTCAGCATTCTCCATTGTTTCACAAGTAATTTTCCTCTCCTCCCCTCCATACATTTACTACTATTTCTGGTATCCTGCTGTGCCTCACTGCAAGAAAGACTGTCATTCAAATGTGGGAAGTGTTTCAGAGGCTGTCATTAAGTGCACATTATTGACAACAAACCACAGTTTCCATTACGACAGCATTTAAAACTTAATAGCAGGATCTCAGATTTCTTCAAAAGTATCAATTTATATTAATCACATTAAAGAAAAATGTAAATAGACCTAAACATAGCCGTTACGTTTTTAGCCAGTACAAACAATAGCTTAAAGCTCTGAAAGTAACCCTCTTATTTTAAAAGGGTAAGCATCACCAATTAATATAACAGACAAACATTTCAGACGAGCACACTAATGCGTTCTTATGCTGTTATCCCACAAGGTAGGCTCAAGAGCAAAGTTAAGTTCCTATTGTCTTCGGGAGACAAAGGGAAGAAGCACCATCTCTCCTGCGCTGTTTGGGGACTTGCTGTGTTGCAATATCTGTTAGCTTTCTGCCAATATCCATCAGAGCTGCAGCTGCATTAAACAGCAATTAACACACACCAGGTCCTGGGGGAAATGAACAGGATGGAAATAGGCAAAGTAGGAACATAGAAACACAGAAAATAGGAGCAGGAGGAGGCAATTTGGAAATTCATTATGATCATGGCTGATCATCCAACTCAGTAAACTGCTTCCGCTTTCCCCGCAAAGCCTTTAGCCCCAAGGGCGAGATATAGATTAACATATTTAAATGAGCCATTGGGCTTATTTAAATATATCCGCGCCCAATTATCCTGAGGCCTGAGAACCAACGCCCACGCCTGGAAGACCACACCATGATGCCGTTTAGCACGGTCCGCACAAACATGGACCAGGGCACAACGGCACCTGGGGCAAGGTCTCCCCAGCCATTAGAGGCCCCTGGGTGATCGGGCTCCAGGCAGACGTTACCCTGGCACTCCCGCTGCCACCTGGGCACTGCCTGCCTGGCACCTTGGCAGTGCTCCTGCCAGCCTGACAGTGCCACTCAGGCACCTTGGTAGTGCCATTCAGGCATTGGCAGGGTACCCTGGTAGCATTGCCAGGCTGGCAGTAGCACTGCCAGGGTGCCAGGCTGGCAGTGCCTTGCCAGGGAGCAGGCCAAGAGCTACCCTGACTTTAAGAGGTAGGGTGAGGAGGGGCTCGAGGAGCCCCTAAGAGGTAAGTTGGTGCATTGGGGGTATCTGGAGATCAGGGTGGTGGGTTGAAAGACTGGGCGGCATTAAAAAATTGGACCAGATCTCTTCCTGTACTGACGAGCTGAGCTTGTCAGTGCAGGAAGTGAGGTAAGTGTGACCTCAGTGGGCTGTTCTCCACAGAGGCCCCCCCAAAATAGTCCTGTGTAGCGCGTGATACATCCCACTATTTGTGCCCAAAACGGGACTGGCTTTTTCTGTTAAATCGCACTCACAATGTTTTGGCTTCAACTACTTTCTGTGGTAGCGAACTCCACAGGCTCACCGCTCTCTGGGTGAAGAAATTTCTCCTCATCTCAGTCCTAAATGATCTACCCCATATCCTTAGACTATGACCCCTGGTTCTGGATTCCCCCCCCTACCCCCCACTCCCATTGGAAACATTCTTGCTGCATCTACCCTATCAATTCATATTAGAACTTTATATGGTTCTATGAGACCCCATTTCATTCTTCTGATCTCCAGTGAACATAGCCATACATTGGATCCACCATACCAGTAATCAGTCTGGTAGACCTTCGCTGTGATCCCTCTATAGTAAGAACATCCTTCCTCAGATAAGAAGACCAAATCTGCACACAATATTCCAGGTGTGGTCTCACCAAGGCCCTGTATAATTGCAGCAAGACATCCCTGCTCCTGTACTCGAATGCACTCGCTATGAAGGCCAGCATACCATTTGCCTTCTTCACCGCCTGCTGTAGCTGCATACTTACTTTCAGCAACTGGATCCCCAGGTCTCGCTGCACATTTTCCTCTCCTAATTTATGACCATTCAGATAATAATCTGCATTCCTGTTTTTGCTACCAAAGTGGTTAACTCGCATTTATCTACATTATGCTGCATCTGCCATGCATTTGCCAACTCTCTCAACATATATATTGTGAATAGCTGGGGTCCTTACACTGCTCCCTGTGGTACCCCACTAGTCACCGCCTGCCATTTGGAAAGAGACCCATTATTCCTACACTTTGTTTTCTGTCTGCCAACTAGTTTTCTGTCCAGCTCAATACACTACGCCCAATCCCATGCTAATCTCTTATGTGAGATTTTTTCGAAAGCCTTCTGAAAGTCCAAATAAACCCGACTAGTTACATCCTTGAAGAATCTGTTGATTCAGGGGTCACAGTCTAAGGATATGGGTTAGATCATTTAGGGCTGAGACAAATATCCCGTTCGTGGATCTATACTGACTCTTTCAAATCCTGCCACTGTTTTCCAAGAGCTCAGCTGTTAAATCTTGCAAAATGGACTTTAGCATTTTCCCCACTATCGACATCAGGCTGACTGGTCTGTAATTCCCTGCTTTCTTTCTATCTCCCTTTTTAAATAGTGGGGTTACATTAGCTATGCTCCAATTCGTAGAACTGTTCCAGAGTCAAGAGTCTTGGGCGATTATCACCAATACATCCACTATTTCCTTAAATTCTCTGGGATGTAGATTTTCAGGCTATGGGGATTTATCTGCCTTTAATCCCACCATTTCCCTGCTCATACTGATATTATTCAGTTCCTCCCTCTCACTAATGTTCCCTGTGTTCCCCAATATTTCTGGCACGTTATTTGTGAAGACAGAACCAAAGTATGTATTTAGTTGGTATGTATTTAATGAGGATTTATAGTGTTCCCCATTATAAATTCCTTGTTTCTGAGTGTAAGGGACATACATTTGGCTTCACCAATCTTTTTGTCTTCACATACCTAGAGAAGCTTTTACAGTCACTTTTTATGATCCCCATAAGGTAACTCTTGTACAATCCCTTTGTCCTCTGTTGCTGAGGTCTAAGCTGCTCCCAATCCTGAGGTCTGATGTTTTTTCCGGCCAATTTGTATGCCTTTTCCTTGGATTTAATACTATCTCCAATTTCCCTTGTAAGCCATGTTTTGGTCACCCTTCCTAATTTATTTTTGTGCCAGACACGAACGAACAATTGTTGCAGTTCACCCATGCACTCTTTGAATGTTGCCACTGCCTATCTACCGTCATCCCTTTAAGTAATGTTCCCCAAGCCAAATTGCGCCTCATATCATGGTAGTTTCCTTTATTTAGATTCGGGACCCGAGTCTCAGAATCAATTACGTTACTCTCTATCTTGCTGAAGAATTCTGTCATACTCTCGTTGCTTATCCACAAGGGGCCTCACACAACTAGATTATCAATTCTTCCTTTCTCATTACACAGCACTCAGTCTAGAATGGCTTGTTCTCTAGTTGGTTCCTCAACATATTGGTCTGGATAACTGTCCTGTAAACACTCCAGGAATTCCTCCTCTCCAGTAGTCTTACTAATTTGATTTGCCCAATTTATATTCAGATTAAAGCCATCCATAATTACAGATGTTCCTTTATTGCATGCATCACTAATTTCCTGTTTAATGCTGTTCCCAAAATCACCACTACAGTTTTGGAGTCTTTATACAACCCCGCTCACATTTTTTACCCCTTAATGTTTCTCAGCTTTATCCATATAGGTTCCACATCATCGGATCTAATAGCCTTACACACAATTGCATTAATTTCCTCTTTAACCAGCAATACAATTCAACCATCTTTTCCTTTTTGTCTGTCCATCCTAAATTCTGAATACTCCCGAATGTTCAATTTCCATCCTTGGTCACCCTGCAGCCAAGTCTCCATAATCCAGACAACATCACAGCTATTTACATCTATTTGCGTGATTAATTCATCCGCTTTATTGCGAATGCTCCACGCATTAAAGCACAAAGTCTTAAGGCGTGTCTGTTTAACATTGTTTGTCCCGTTCCCATTATTTTTCACTGTGTCCCTATTTGATTCTGGTCCTTGATTTTTCTGCCTATCACTTTCCTTATCTCCCTCTCTGTCTTTTATTCCTGTCCGTGCTTCCCCCTCCTCTGACTCCTTGCACAGTCTCCCATCCACTTGCCATTTTAGTTTAAACCCTCCCCAACCACTCCAGCAAATACTCCCCCTAGGACATCAGTCCCAGTCTTCCCAGATGTAACCTGCCCAGTTTATGCTGGTCCCACCCACCCTAGAACTGGGGCTGGGATTCTCCGATATCGGCGCGATGTCCGCCGACTGGCGCCAAAAACGGCGCAAATCAGTCCGGCATTGCGCCGCCCCAAGGGTGCGGAAGTCTCCGCATCTTGAGCGGTCGAACCCTCAACTTGAGGGGCGAAGCCCGAGCCGGACTGATTTCCGCCCCGCCGGCTGGCGGGAAAGGCCTTTGATGCCCCGCCAGCTGGCGCGAAACTGACTTTGCCGGGCGGCGCATGCGCGGGAGCGTCAGCGGACGCTCACGGCATCCCCGCGCATGCGCAGTGGAGGGGGTCTCTTCCGCCTCCGCCATGGTGGAGACCATGGCGAAGGCAGAAGGAAAAGAGTGCCTCCACGGCACAGGCCCGCCCGCGGATCGGTGGGCCCCGATCGCGGGCCAGGCAATCGTGGGGGCACCCCCCGGGGCCCGCGCCCCCCCAGGGCCCCGGAGCCCGCCCGTGCCGCCGTGTCCCGCCATCCCAAAGGTGGTTCAATCCACGCCGGCTGGCGTGGGTTGACAGCGGCGGGACTTCGGCCCATCGCGGGCCGGAGAATCGCGGGGGGGGGGGGGCCCGCCAACCAGCGCGGCGCGATTCCCGCCCCCGCCGAATATCCGGTGCCGGAGAATGCAACCGGCGGGGGCGGGATTCACGCCCGCCCCCGGCGATTCTCCGACCCGGTGGGGGATCGGAGAATCCCGCCCTGGATTCTCTGTCCCGCCGTGACAGATTTCTGGTTCAGCACTCCGGCAGGATGCTCCGTTTCGCCGGCTGGTCAATAGGGTTTCCCATTGTGGAGCAGCCCCACGCCATCGGGAAACCCCCGGGCTGCTGGCAAATCGGAGCAACCCGATGGCGGAGAATCCAGCCCCTGGGATCTGTAATTGTGGTTATGGTACAATTAACTTTTCCGAACACTTTTGTCTTTTGATTCTCCCCTTTTCATAGACTACATTGATTCCTGATCAAGAATCGTCCTGATATTAACATTCTCATCCTTGCTTTCAAGTTTCTCCACAGGCTAACTCCTCCCTATCTCTCTAACCTCCTCCAGCCTAACAACTGTCTGATAGTTCTTTGCTCCCCTAATTCTGGCCAGTTGGGCATCTCCAATTTTACTCGCTCTACCACTGGTGGCCGCATCTTTTTTTAAAATATAAATTTAGAGTATCCAATTCATATTTTTCCCAATTAAGGGGCAATTTAGAGTGGCCAATCCATCTAGCCTGCACATCTTTGGGTTGTGGGGGCAAAACCCACGCAAACACGGGGAGAATGTGCAAACTCCACATGGACAGTGACCCAGAGCCGGGATCGAACCTGGGGCCTCGGCGCCGTGAGGCATCAGGGCTTACCCACTGTGCCACCGTGCTGGGTGGCCGCATCTTCAGTTGTCTAGGCCCCAAGCTCTAGAATACCCTCACCTCTCCACCCCACTTGCCTCCTTTAAGACATCCTTAAAACTACTCTTTTGACTAGGTTTTTGGTCATCTAACCTAATGTCTCATCTGACCTAATATCTCCTTCTGTGGCTTTAGTGTCATACTTTATTTTATAATGTTCCTGTGAAATGCCAGGGGACATTTTATTATATTAAAGGTGCTATATAAATTTAAATTGTTGTTGCCTCATGAAACTGGGACTAATTTTACATCAGTTTGCCGGCCTGGCACATCCCTGCCTTTTCTATGATTTCCAGGCAAACTTTTGAAGATCCTCAATCATAATATTAACCATTTCTTCCACGGAGTAAATGAGGTGTGAACAGCAGACTCTTGGCCATCTAGGATCGGTTTGACTGTGATGTCTGACCTCCAGAGAAACCATTCCTCATGTCTGATGGAGTCTGAAAACTCATGCTGAAATAAGTCTGAAAATTTACACTGACATCACAGAAGGAATTGAACTCGGGAGAGCAAACTGTCTTCTGACAAAGACAAAAGAGAAATTTCAAAATAAATACAGCTACCCAAAACTAATGTTGAATTCACCTTATTTCAACCAATGTCATATTCGAAAAAATGACATAACATGGAAATTGCTGCTTGAGGCATGGGCCCATTACAATGAAAACCCATTTTGTGACATTGCTCTTTAATATTTGAACATCAGCTGGATTTTCAACCACACGAAACATTGTTTGTAAATAAGAGCAGACCTATTATCCCAATTACAGAGCCTACAAATGAAGCAACTAATTAGTCAGCTGCTACATAACCATTCTCTATGGTTGACAGCTATTCTTGTATTTAAAATGCAAATACTATGTCGAACATGCCTGAAAATAAATCCTGATTATTTCAATTAAATAGCTCCACAACACTCATGTTAATTCCTGGGAGTTTATATCCCTGAGTTCTAGCACACAAACAAGTCCAAATTTTCCTTTTCCAGCAAGTTAACTCAGTGACTATTTGAGCAGGGAAGAGCTGAGGGCTTTATCCTTGCTCTCAGATTGGCGATGCACAATGGGACTCAATATCCCAAGCGGAGCAGCGGAAAACTCAGGAAGCGTTCCTCCTACTGGTTGTGACCCAGAAACCAGTACTACAAGTGCACCTGTGCAGCTGTCAGGTGAGGGCAGGATCAGGTCCACTTGTGACCAAATATCCAACAAAAAAGACCGGTGCCATACTTAGCTTCAAGGTTTAAGTGACAAACGTTTCACAATTCCCCAGGAAGCTGAGCTCCCAGCTACGCCATCGGGAAAATTGGCAGGGGGGGTGGGGGGGGGGGGGGGATCATTCTTTGAAAAATTAAATCTGTTTGTTCCTTCAGAAGAATCCTCTTCACAAATGATATTAAACACAATTTAACAGATCAGTAGGACATACTAGAGTTTTTAAAAATTGAGACATTCAACTTTCTGTATATTAAAAAAGCCAGCTGAAATATGTGATGACTGAAAATATCTTTCCTTCCCCAAATTATAATAACAATAATCTTTATTAGTGGCTTACATTAATACTGCAGCGAAGTTATTGTGAAAAGCCTCTAGTCGCCACTCTCTGGCTCCTGTTTGGGTACACTGAGGGAGAATTCAGAATGTCCGAATTATCTAACAGCACGTGTTTCTTGAATTGTGGGAGGAAAACGGAGCACGCGGAGAAAACCCACACAGACACGGGGAGAACGTGCAGACTCCGCACATATAGTGCAATCGAACCTGGGTCCCTGCCGCTGGGAAGCAACAGTGCTAACCGCTGTGCTACCATGCTGCCCTATTATTAAATGCACTTTCATAATTCTAATCTGGTATCAATATTTATGTTCTTCGCCAATCAAAAAATATGAATTGTAAAAATTCACATATTTCAAGTATTTCAAATGACACCGACCCACTATGATAAAATGATCAATGGAACAATCTCCTGTCGCTCCTCATTAGAGCATTCACAGCTACAACGCTCTTGGTTCAAAGGCCCATGCGTCCTGGTTCCAGAGGGTTGATTTTATTTTTGTCCAAATCAACGTGCTTGCATCTCTGACTTATGATATGTATTCAATTACACCTCTTATGGGTAAGGCACGCTACGGCGCCAAGAAAGGCTTCACTATTCAACGGCACTTTGCCATTTTTTTGGCCTTGGCGAGGAACGCCCTGTGAAGGCCACACTTTAGCCATTTTGTGCACTGGCGAACTACTCACCGATCGGGGCGCCATTTTTAAAGGCAGCCCCGATCTTCCAAACCCCCTCAGCGCCCCCACCGCGGCCTCAGGCCCCTCCAGTTCACCCAATATATCTCTTTCGGGCTCCTCGAACCCCCAAATCCCACCTCTTATGGGTAAGGCACGCCCAGGCCTGACCCCTGGCACAGGCAACCTTGTACCTGGGCACCTTGACACTACCAGCCTGGCATCATGGCAGTTCCTATTCCAGCCTGGCAGGGCCAGGGTGGCTGTGCCAGGGTGCCGGGTGGCGCTGCAAGGGAGCCAGGCTGGCAGTGCCAAGGTGCCCAGGTGCCAGAAGGAGTGCCAGGGTGCCACCCTACCCTGTCCCCGACCATCCGGGGTCTCTAATGGCTTGGGAGACTCCCCAGGTGACATTATGACTTTTTTTTAATCGCTTAATGTCACAAGTAGGCTTCAATGGAGTTACTGTTAAAAGCCCCTAGTCGCCACATTCCGGCACCTGTTCGGGGAGGCTGGAACGGGAATTGAACCCGCGCTGCTGCCTTGTTATGCATTACAAGCCAGCTATTTAGCCCACTGTGTTAAACCAGCCCCTTGCACCTGGGTACCTTGTCTGGTACCCAGACTGGTCCAGTTTTGGCGAAGTCTCCCAGGTGTGGCCAGTGAATCCCAGGACAAGGCGGAATCCAGTGAATACATATTTAAATGAGCCTATTGGCCTCATTTAAATATGCTGGGTGAGATCCAGATCCCGATGTCTCGCAAGGTTCGGTTGAATCTCGGGAGACGTCTCAAGTATCATGAATCATGTGAAAGGCCTCTCACGAGATTCAACGGTCTTGTCGCGACACCATGTTGGGCGTGACGAGGCCGTTAAATCATGCCACATAGAACATAGAACATACAATGCAGAAGGAGGCAATTTGGCCCATCGAGTCTGAACCGACTCACATTAAGCCCTCACTTCCACCCTATCCCCGTAACCCAATAACCCCTCCTAACCTTCATGGACACTAAGGGTAATTTAGCATGGCCAATCCACCTAACCTGCACGTCTTTGGTTTGTGGGAGGAAACCGGAGCACCCGGAGGAAACCCACGCAGACACGGGGAGAACGTGCAGACTCCGCGCAGACAGTGACCCAGCAGAGAATCGAACCTTGGACCCTGGCGCTGTGAAGCCACAGTGCTATCCACTTGTGCTACCTTGCTTTAAAATTACTATGGAGCAGAAGAAACTGCTTGGACCAGATGGCTGTTTCAGTTCGGGATCGGGGAGAAAGGGGTTCTTCTGATTCACAAGAAGATTTGAAAATCTGCTAATGGAGGGAGGGGACACATTTGAACAAAATGTTTGTTGACAGAGGAGATTAATGTTAATATTAACACAAGGAATCTTCGACTTTACTACGTTGAAGTTATAATGAATGGCACTTACAACGTTTATAAATTGACACCCTATTTTGATGTTACAATGCCAGTTACAACTTTATGCCGCCAGAGAACTGTTGGTCTTTATTAATTGTTATGTCCCTTTATTCCACAACCGCAGGAAGGGCAGATTACGTGGAGGAAAGGTGGCCAGGAGACAGAGAGACTGGCCTGCCGATCGGTGGGCCCCAATCACGGGTCAGGCCACATCGGAGGGCCCCCCCGGGGTTGGACCCGCCCTCCACAGGCTGCCACCCGACCCTTCAACGCTGAGTTCCCGCCGGCTGAGAGCAGGACGGCGCCGGTGGGACTCTGCGTTTCCATGACAGCCGCTCAGCCCATCCCAGGCCGATAATTGGCGGGTCAGCCGTGTAGAGTGGCCCGCAGCTCGCGACCGGCGGCGCACTAACCATGCCGGCGCCATTGGCACCGATTCACCGCTCTGCGGAGAATTGCGTGCCGGCGTCGGGGCGGCGTGGCGCAATTCGCAACGGTCGCGGGGATTCTCCGGCCGGGCCCTGGGCTGAGAGAATCCCGCCCCAGGTTCTGATATTGTAGATCAAGTTCCTTAAAACAAATACCCTTCCAGCATGGCAATGCTTAATTTTCCTTTCATCTCTATTATATTTTGGCCATCACTTGGCTCCCTCAGACCTCTGTTCCAAGGTCCTATAGTTTCTGATCTATCTAAATGAGCTGGGCACAGAAAAACAATGTAAGGTGGTCAAATTTCCTTCAGCACAGAGAGGGAACCTTTGCTATTTTGATAGCGTCAGGAATCTGGGTTCAATTCCGGCCTTGGGTAATTGTGTGGAGTTTGCATCTTCACCCTGTGTCTGCTTGGGTTTCTTCCGGGTGCTCCGATTTCCTCCCACAGTCCAAATATATGCAGGTTAGGTAGACTGGTCATGCTAAATCGTCTGTCAGTGTCTAAAGATATGCAGGTTAGGTCGGGTTAGGGGATAGTAAGGGGGAGTGGGACTAGGTAAAGTGCTCTTTCAGAGGGTCGGTGCAGACCCGATGGGCCAAATGGCTTTCTTCTACACTGGAGGAATTCTATGGCATAAACGTTTGATTACGGTCTTAAGAGGTTAGGGCAGCACGGCAGCATAGTGGTTAGCACTATGGCTTCACAGCACAAAGGTCTCAGGTTCGATTCCTGGCTTGGGCCACTGTCTGTGTGGAGTCTGCACGTTCTCCCTGTGTCTGCGTGGGTTTCTTCCGGGTGTTCCGGTTTCCTCCCACATAGTTTCGAAAGACGTGCTTGTTAGGTAAATTGGACATTCTGAATTCTCTCTGTGTACCTGAACAAGCGCGGAGTGTGGTAACTAGGGGATTTTCACAGTAACTTCACTGCAGTATTAATGTAAGCCTGCTTGTGACAATAATAAAGATGAGTTATTATTATTAGGTTACAACTCCAAGAAGCCAGATGCAGATTTGGGGGAGACTCTTTCTGGATACAGGGACTAGGATATAAAACAAATAGCTTTCCTCAGAGCTTTCTTCTGATCTCTTTCAGTTGATTTTCCCTGGGTTTTTTTCTACTGGTTTCTGAGGAGGCATCTTAATTCTCTCTGATCAGAAGCAACCTTCGAAGACTCAATGACACATGCAGTCAGTACCTCAAGGTATTATGAAACTGACATATTTTCTTTAAAAAATCTTCAATCAGAACAAGACTAATACAAGCCCTCCATTTCATCACTGGATCAGTGAACTGGATATGTACTGGTGAAGTTGGTCTTTAGACAGATCTGTCACCACCGCCAATCTCTGTTACAGCTATTCAGTTTCTCCATTTTGCATCAGACAAATTAAAAGTGGGTTTTGTTTTGCAAATCTTTTTTTCAAAAAAAGCAGAAATTGAAGGTACGATTTTGTCACATGGAAGATGAAGATACTTTACCCAGAGGCTAATGAAAATAGCAGAATATTTCCACTCTACTGGACTGAGAACAGATAAATCCTGAGCTGAATTTTGATCTGGGTGTGTCAGTGCGTTTTGGTGCACCAATGGACACTCTTTGAGTGGGATTTTCTGACTCCCTCCCACTGGCAGGATCTTCCGGTCCCAACAAAGGTGACTTCAGGTGGCAGGTTCCCCAGCAGCGGGGCATGCGAGCCGTACAAAACGCCACTGGCCTCGGAAGACCCCGCTGGCAACCAACGGTGAGCTGTCTCCGGCCACCGGAAATCATGCTGCGAGGGGAGGGCGCTGGAAAATCTCGGCCTTAGTTTTTTTGGGGAGGAAATCCCATTTTCCTCCCCATTCATAAACAAGCCGTCCAGCCGACTGAGCTTTCCTCTGCATTGACAACCCTGTGCCGTTTCCTTTTACCTTTATGAGGCTCAGGAATTCCGCACACCTGTCCCTGCCTCATTTTAAATGGAGGACAAACATTGTACTTCCTCCTGTACACCTGGTAAGGTGGGTTATGGAAGCCAATGAAAAGCAGGCCAACGTTGGAGAATTCAGTTAGAAAATGGAAAGCCTGTTGAGGGGTGGGATTCTCCTCTACCCGGCGGGGCGGGGATGGGTCCTGGCGGGATGGAGTGGCATGAACCACTCCGGCGTCAGGCCACCCCAAAGGTGCAGATTTCTCCGCACCTTTAGGGGCCAAGCCCTCACTTTGAGGGGCTAGCCCTGCGCTGGAGTGGTTGGCATGCCGCCAGCCGGCGGGTAAGGCCTTTGGCGCCATGCCAGTTGGGGCTGAAAAAACGGGGCCAAAAGGACTTCACTGGTCGGTGGAAGTCCACGCATGCGCGGGAGCGCAGCGGCTGCTGACATCATCCCCGCGCATGCGCAGGGGGGTGTCTCTTACGCGTCGGCCATCGCGTAGGCTGTGGCTGGGGCGGAAGGACGCGGGCCAGGCCACCGTGGCGGGACCCGCCGGGGCCAGATTGCCCCCCCAGGACCCCGGAGCCCGCCAGCGCCGCCAGTCCCGCTGAAAAGGTAGGTGGTTTGATTCACGTCGGCGGGACTGGCATGACAGCAGCGGGACTTCGGCCCGTCGCGGGCCGGAGAATCGCCGGGGGTGGGCCCGCCGACCGGCGGGGCGCGATTCCCGCTCCTGCTGAATCTTCAGTGCCGGAGAATTTGGCGGCCGGCGGGGGCGGGATTCACGCCACCCCCCGGCGATTCTCCGACCTGCCGGGGGGTCGGAGAATCCCACCCGAGGTGTCTGGAACATACTGAAAGGTAAGTGTAAAATGTTTTTGCACCTTCAAATATTGTTAGCAGGAACTGTGTTGTGATGTAGAATTGTTTTTAATACAGTGATTCATTATAGGGATGATTCCTTTTAAAGCAAGCTGACCCTTACATTGGCCAGCCTTGAATATTCTTTCACATACATTACAGAGCTTTTCCAATAGAGAAAGCACCATAGTGTAGTGGAAAATATTGCAAAAAGGTCAAACTGTCATCTTTTCTACTGTAATTTAAATGGCGTTGGCTGTTTTAAAGCCAGTTTTGACACTTGCAAAAAATCTAGATGTGAAAAAAAATCTAACCACTTGCTCCATTACATTGATAGTCAGGCACTTTGCTGTGAAATTGAAATGAGCATTGTCTGTTCTTCCCTCCCAGAGAGTTGTCTATTGTTTGTACAGCTGTAGCCATTCCAAATGTTTGGCTGAGTTTCAGGTTCATCATCATAGAATTTACAGTACAGAAGGAGGCCATTTGGCCCATCGGGTCTGCACCGGCTCTTGGAAAGAGCACCCTACCCAAGCCCACACCCCCACCCTATCCCCATAACCCAGTAACCCCACCCAACACTAAGGGCAATTTTGGACACTAAGGGCAATTTAGCATGGCCAATCCACCTAACCTGCTCATCTTTGGACTGTGGGAGGATACCGGAGCACCCGGAGGAAACCCACGCACACACGGGGATGAACGTTCTAGTGGGTTTCAGCAGAGTAGATGTTACATTAACATTAATCTGAGAATGAATGACTATTTCAAGAAGTTGCATCAACACATTGCCCTTTTGATGTGGTTTCTGGTTTATTGATGCAAGTTAACCGGATTACAAGTGTTACAAGGGTTTTTTTCCATATGGAAGAATGCATTTTCTCATGATATGGAGGATGACGAGAGGTTTGATTTTTCCCCCCCAAGGAATGAAAAGTATTCTCCACTGATATTGCATGGAATCTAAAGACTGTACATTGTGTACACTGGGTGAATGGTAATGGGGGATACATGAGCAGAGCATGAGGTGGCATGGGTGTTTTGAGGAGGCATCAGAGATACATGTGGGCATCAAGGTGGCATGGAGTGTCATGGGAATGGTTGGTGGGAGGGTGCTGAAATGAGGGAAGTGAGAGGTGCGGATAAGGGATCCTTTAAACACTGTTGGGAATTGGAATACTTTGTTGGAGAATTACGAAGAGCCTAGTAACCAGCCCAGCTCGGCACACCCACACTCCTCACCAGAGCATACAAGGCCAGAAAATGGGATTAGAATAGACAGATATTTTATGAACGGCACAGACATGATTGGCCAATGAGCCTCATTTTGTGCTGTAAAACTGTATAACAATGATGATGACGGGAGATACCTCATGGAGATTCTTGAATGGTTTGGGTTCAGAGTGGGATTCACTTCTATGGCAAGCATACCGACAAACGGCATCAGCTCCAAATACTTTCGGTTTCTCAGGGGAACGAGGTAGGAGTGCCCGCTATCCCCATTCCTGTTCGCAGTGGCAATTGAGCCATTGGCCTTCGCCCTTAGATCGGCAGATTAGTGGACAGGCATCCGAAGAGGGGGCAGAGAATATAGAGTTTTACTCTACGCTACGGATTACCTGCTCCTCTACGTGTCGGACCCCCTAGCCAGCATGTTAAGTAATGGGTTAAGAGACATTGCAATTAGTTGTCTCATTTATGATAAGTATCAATAATTGACACTGATATGTAAAGGGGCTTCAGGTGGCCTTTGTGTGATGTGATGATCGAGTTTTGTGCAGAGTCTGTTAAAGTGAAATAAAGGTGTTTGTGGAAAATGAGCAGAACCTTTGACTCTTTATACAACAGCAGCTAAACGTCTAAGAAATGGTAGCAGAGGATGGTTGCTGTGCAAATGTGAAGGGTTGAAAGGTACAACTTTTCCAGACCAAACCAAGGTGTGAGCGAGAAGAAAAAAAAAGGATATATGGCTGAACCTAGGGTAAAGATGGCCAGATATGACTATCCCCCCTTATTTTCTGAAAGGGGATCGTATGACCAATGGAGAAGTGCAGTAGTTATGTGGACTAAGGTAACTGCTTTGGGAAAGAGAAAACAAAGTATGGCATTGGCTCTTTCTCTACCTTATGACAGTAAAATCCGAAGCAAAGTGTTTTCTGAGCTGGAATTGGAAGAGTTAGACTCAGAAGAAGGTCTGGAGACTCTATTACATTATATGGATAAGATTTATAAAAAGGATGACTTGTTAAGTGCGTATGAAGCATGGTTGGATTTTGATAGGTTCTGGAAAATAGAGGATTTCTCCATTGAAGACTATATAATGGAATTTAGCAGGCTATATAAAAGGCTGCAGAAACACAACCTGGAATTTCCACAGTCTGTGTTGGCCTTTAAATTACTTGACTGTGCTGGAGTGAGCAACATGGATAGGTTCCTGGTTTTGACAGGAGTTCAGTTTGCGGATAAGGATATCTTATTCGATCAGATGACAGAAGCTTTAAAAAAGATTCTGGGGAAACATTCGATTCTGATGGCTCTGATGACCCAAATAGGTCAGTCTGCAATAAAGCAGAATATGGAAGCTACACTACTAACAGGATGGCAAAATTGTACAGCTACAAACAGGTTCCAAGACTATAAAAGGAGATCGGGACCTGCAAATTATGAAGACAGAAACCCAGTTAGAACCTACAATAGGAAGATGAACCCCAGAAAGGGCAGCACGGTAGCCTTGCGGATAGCACAATTGCTTCACAGCTCCAGGGTCCCAGGTTCGATTCCGGCTTGGGTCACTGTCTGTGCGGAGTCTGCACATCCTCCCCGTGTGTGCTCCGGTTTCCTCCCACAGTCCAAAGATGTGCAGGTTAGGTGGATTGGCCATGCTAAATTACCCTTAGTGTCCAAAATTGCCCTTAGTGTTGGGTGGGGTTACTGGGTTATGGTGTTGACCTTAAGTAGGGTGCTCTTTCCAAGAGCCGGTGCAAACTCGATGAGCCGAATGGCCTCCTTCTGCACTGTAAA
The DNA here is from genome assembly GCF_047496885.1 of Scyliorhinus torazame. NCBI lineage: Eukaryota > Metazoa > Chordata > Chondrichthyes > Carcharhiniformes > Scyliorhinidae > Scyliorhinus > Scyliorhinus torazame. The sequence goes on from NC_092716.1 coordinate 256,911,979, forward strand.
TTCTATGAAATCTATGAAAATGCACGGGCATGATAAATTGATGTTTTCGATGTGACTCTCAATACCATTATGCTTTCAACTGTCCAACACGTTATAATAGTATTTGAAGTGACACATGACACGGAAGAGTGAGAAGAGGAAAAGGATAGTGACCAGAAAGAAGGCATTGTCCTATTAACAAGCAGTTTTGCACCGGCAATGAGGGTGTTGGTTGCAGAATCCTTCAATTGTGCTGTATTGGACAGTGGCTGCACATCTACTGTGTGTGGAATTGACTGGGTAAAATGTTACCTGGACTCCTCGAATGTTGAAAATCGTAACAAGGTTAAGGAATTTGAAAGTTCCACAGGTTTCAGGTTTGGGGATGATAATACTCTGAAGTCGCTGAAAAGAGTGGTGATCCCTTGCAATATTGCCGGAGTGAATCATTTCATTAGCACGGATGTTGTATCAAGTGAGATAGATACCTTTGCTTCTGAGCAGACCGTCAATGAAGAAAGCACACATGAAACTGGATATGGAACAGGATAAGGCAACAGTTTTTGGAAAGACGGTGGACTTACAATTTTCACAGTCAGGACACTATTGTATTCCATTACTGACAAATAATATTTCAAGTATAGTTGTTCAGGATGTGTTAATGGCAGTTGACAATGGGACTTTAGCTGATAAAAAGCTTGTTGTATAAAAACTGCATAGGCAATTTGCACATCCGTCTCCTCGGAGGCTGAAAATTTTATTAAAGGATGCAGGGGTAAGGGATGAAGACTATATGAAACTGATAGAACAGGTTAGTGATGCTGTGAAGTTTGTAGGAAGTACAGAAGGACACCAGCACGACCGATAGTAACCCGACCTTTGGCCAGGGATTTTAACGACATTGTGGCCATGGACCTTAAGATCTGGGATAAAACCAATAATATATTTATTTTGCATTTTGTAGCTTTAGCAACCAGATTTACTCAATCAACGATTGTACGAAGTAAAGAAAAGAGAGTAATTCTGGATCAAATCATGGAAAAATGGATAGGGACAAGAATGGGCCCACTGGCAAAATTCCTTACGGACAATGGGGGAACAATGGTAAATGTTGCCCTCTTGTGTGGGAAACAAAGAAAATAAGGAGAGTGGTCAAAAGCACTTTGGCTGCTGAGACGTTAAGCCTTGTAGAGGCAGTGAATATGGCCTTTTATATATCTCAGATATTGACAGCAATTTTGGGATTAGGGGATTTGGGTAATATACCTATTGACTGTCACATTTGACAATAAATCCCTGTGGGAAAATGTGCACTCTACAAAAAGTATCAATGAAAAAAGGTAAAGGATAGACATCGCAAGTTTGAAGCAGACGTTGGACAGAGGGGAAATAGCAAAAATTAAATTGGTCGACAGTAGCTCTCAATTGTCAGACTGTTTTGCAAAAAGAGGGGCTAGTTCACAGACACTTTTGTATATTGTTAATGAAGGCTGTTTCTGTGACTGTTTTTTTTTTCTTCTGCCAAAATTGAAAGAAAAAGAAGGGGGGAAATTGCATGTGTGTTTTTGAGTTCCTCATTCATTCATCTGGGGAAGAAACAGTGCTCCGAAAGCTAGTGATTTGAAACAAACCTGTTGGACTGTAACCTGGTGTTGTAAGACTTCTTACTGTGCTCACTCCAGTCCAACGCCGGCATCTCCACATCATGAGGGGTCTGAACAGGGCAGGATTACAGAGACGGTTTCCACTGGTAGAACGGTCGAGAGCCAATGGTGACTGGAAGAAGAGCCAATGGTGAAATGAGGGAAACCTTTTTCACAGAGTGTGTTTAGGTTCCGGAATGCACTGCCTGATAATGTGTGGAGGAAGATTGAATCATAGCTTTCAAAAGGGAATTGGATAGTTATCTGAAGAGACAGGAATTGCAGGGCCAAGGGGAAAGTGTGAGTAAGTGGGAGGAGCTGAATTTCCCATGCAGAGTCAGCACAAATGGTCTCCTTTTCTGCCGTAATCATTTTCATTCACGCTCTGATTCTAGTTTATACTTGTACTGCAACTGGTTTATTTTCCTAAAATTTTAATGTGATATTTATTTTGATTGACATAGCTGCAAGAAAGGAACAGGAGTCTGCCTTATTACTGCATTTACTCAGCCAGGTGTCAAAGGGTTGCTTCATTTAAAACAACACTTGAGCTTGAACAGAGAGCATCAGAGTCTTATATTTTCTTCATTATGTCATGTCATTTTCTTCAATGAAGCAAACACGCATTTGCAATGAAGCAATTGTAAAAATAGATATCCTTTTTTCCTTCAAGTACATCATTTCTTTTAGATGCTGGCGATACCAACACTTTCTCGCACAACAGCAAAATTGATTATACTCATTAAAATCACAAACATTGCTACAGAGGATAAAGACTGCAATGCAATACTCCTCATTAAGCACTTCACGTTGGCTAATCCTATTACAGTGTAATGGGTTACACACAAGTCCAATAAAAGGACTCAATTTTTTTTTAACAGTATAAATACACAATAACAATGGCTATGTGCTGAGAAATATACAATTTAAACAATACAGAATTTCTTTCCAAATATTGTATCAGTAAATTATTGAGAGCAAAGGGGGGGTCAACGGTGAAAATGTTATGTTATGTTCCAGCAATGACCAGCAATGAATGAAACTACAGAACAATTCTAAACCAATCGATGTAAGAGTTAGATCGAATAACTGCAGAACATACGACAACACAACACAATGGAGCCAGACCTCAACATGTTTTACAATAAAATAAATGACACGTCGTCGTTAGCAAAAATGGGAGAAAATAAACCTGTATTTATATTGCATTTTATTACGTCACTCAAGATGTTCTAAAGTGCATTACATACAATTGCTTATTTACTTGACTCTGTACTTAAAAATGATTTTGTGCCTTGCTCCCACAGAACACCCAGATATGGATGCAAAAGCAAGGAAGTTACGATAATCCTCGATTCATTCTCAGCTGCAAAAATGTGCCAACTCTGGCCATCACACGTTAAGAAGGATGTGAAGACAGTGCAGAGGGTACGGAAAACATTTATACGGCGTTGGAATGCAAATTCCCGTCACAGCCTCCCCGAGCAGGCGCCGGAATGTGGCGACTAGGGGCTTTTCACAGTAACTTCATTGAAGCCTACTTGTGACAATAAGCGATTTTCATTTCATTATACAGTAAACGGCATTAGCATATCATTAACGGGCGTGACCCGGTCTTTTATGGGCCCCCCTGTGATGCTCCGCCTCTGCCAGGAGGAATTACCGACGGCGGGGTTCACCTGTGATATTTAAAATCGGGAAACAAATGACATGGCTGCCGAGGGAGAGAGAGAGGGGGAATCAAAAGTGTCCAACATCGCGATAATGTGCTGACAGTTGCGCCGCTGGCCAGGGGGCTTCTGCCAGGCCAGGGGAGTAGCAGGGAGCAGCCAGGAGGTGTGTCGTGGGGTCGGGGTGGACTGGCACGGACCACCATTACCGCAGCCTGCAAGGCAGCCATGCAGCTGTACACGCCGCTGACTGTCCACTGTGAACTTAGCGCCACTGGCCGTACGGGTGCCTTCACAGTCCACCCTCTACGTACCCTCTGGCCCCAGCTGATCCACCCAATGGCATGGGCGTGCTCCAGTGCAATCAGTGCCAATGTCTTTGCTGGGATGAGGGTGTGTGGGAGTCGAGTGCCTCTGTGCAGCTCCTGCTTGTCAGGCTCTCGAGTGCAAATCCCAGCCCGGCGAATCACACGCCAGTGTTCATTGGAATTGCACTACCTCCACATGGCGCCGGTGCTAGCCCATTAGGATGTCCTGAAGCGTTCCAGGACCGGCCCCGCGTTCAGGGCCATACAATTAAGTCCCAGCATCAACACTTAGGGCTGTATTCTTCCCCCCTACCCAGCTGCAAGATCGCCACGGGCGAGACGCGTACAATGGAAAAGTCCATTGACCTCGGGCGGGATTCTCCGGTCGCCGGGTGGACACGGCCGGTGAATCTCGCCCTTAGTTTCTGAAATGGAGAATACTGGCCTAGCAGGGATTCATTTCCCCTTCACCTGCTCAAAGCCATCAGGAGGCAAATGAGAAAGTCAAAAGTAGAAGCTTTCTCCAATTGCTGCACCATCAGGCATCATGCAGGCCCACGCACAGAGATCTTGTGGGTGCTTCGCCTCAGCTGTATTGTGCTGCTGCTGATCAGCATGTTGTGACCATCTTACCAGCTCTCTCCAAGACTGGCTACAGGAACGCAAGTCCCAGTTAAACTTCAGAGCTGTACCGCAGTCCCAGAACAACTGCGACTGTCACAGCTAGAAGCTAGCTTGATATTAAAGATTTTTTTTTCAATTTAGAGTACCCAACTATTTTTTCCAATTAAGGAGCAATTTAGCGAGGCCAATCCACTTACCCTGCACATCTTTGGGCTGTGGGGGCAAACCCCACGCAAACACGGGGAGAATGTGCAAACTCCACACAGACAGTGATCCAGAACCAGGATCGAACCTGGGACCTCGGCGCCGTGAGTCAGCAGTGCTAACCACTGCACCACCGTGCTGCCCTCAAATTTTTTTTTAATGCTCAAAGCGACTGAAGTTCCAGTGCTAAATGTCTGTATATTGCACGGATTAAAAGGAAGAAATAGAAAAATTTAAATTAGTAGTATTTGGAGTGCACTTGGAGATTTGGCTGACCATCATATTGTATCACAGGTCCTTTAACTACGAGAACAGAAATTTAGATTTGTACAGTTCGGTGGAAATAAATACTATACATTTCTAATGCATGCATAAGTATACATTTGTACGAAGACAGAAATTTACATATTCCACTAATAGCTCAGATGAGGACCACATTGGACTGGACACATGCGTCATGGGCCATGAAATCTTGAGATTCGATCTGGCAAGGTGTCAAATTCAGTTGGAGTGCTGGAACTGCAACTAGTTTCACCATCCTTGGCCAAAGGTGAGGAGGAAGAAAAAAAAAAGTGTGGCCTCGGTGGGGAGAAACTCCCGAGGCCCAAAAACCGACAAAGTGATGATGAATAGCAGGTTAATCTCGGGTTGCAACCGCTTTGAAACACCCTGCCAAACCCGCCCGAAGGCGGATTTAATTTTAAGTCCACTGAATTGCACCCATGGAATTTGTATTAATGCATCAGCCTGCGCGGGGAACACTGTGTCAAATATGTATGATTTGTGGTGCGAGTTATAGACATAGAGATAGACATAAAATTTGCAGTGCAGAAGGAGGCCATTTGGCCCATCTAGTCCGCACCGGAAAGACCAACCCACCTAAGCCCACAACTCCACCCTCTCCCCACAACCCAGTAACCCCATCTAACCTTTTTGGACACGAAGGGCAATTTATCACGGCCAATCCACCTAACCTGCACATCGTTGGACTGTGGGAGGAAACCAGAGCACCCGGAGGAAACCCACGCACACACGGGGAGGATGTGCAGACTCCGCACAGACAGTGACCCAAGCCGGAATCGAACCTGGGACCCTGGAGCTGTGAAGCAATTGTGCTATCCACAATGCTACCGTGCTGCCCTAAACAACGTACATGAAACTATAAACATAGCGCAAAAGCCGTCTCCCTCCCTTACAGGTCCCACCTTTATTAACACCCTACTCTAAGCTAAACTAACCCCCCCCCCCTTCTGCTGACGATTACACCTCTGGGCAAACCCTAACAGGGACCCTCTCAAGGCGAACTTGATTTTCTCCAAACAGAGAAAGCTAGCCTGATAGCCAGGTCTCCAACTTAGAGCACGTTGAGTCCCTCCAAGCTAATAGCATCCGGGCTACCAGGGAAGCAAAGGCCAGAACGTCTGCCTCTTTCTCCTCCTGGATTCCTGGGTTTTCCGACACCCCGAAAATTGCCACATCTTGACTTAGCGCCACTCTTGTTTTTAACACCATGGACATGACATCTGCAAACCCCTGCCAAAATCCCCTAAGCTTCGGACAGGTCCAGAACATGTGGATATGGTTCGCCGGTCTTCCCGCACATTTTGCACACCTGTCTTCCACCCCAAAGAATCTGCTCATCCGGGCCACTGTCATGTGAGCCCGGTGAACGACCTTGAATTGTATCAGGCTGAGCCTGGCACATGTTGCGGACGCATTGACTCTACTCAACGTATTTGCCCATAGACCATCCTCTATCTCTCCTCCCATCTCCTCCTCCCACTTGCACTTCAGCCCCTCGGTCTGAGTCTCCTCTGACCCCATAAGTTCCTTGTAAATGTCAGAGATGCTCCCTTCTCCTACCCTCCCTCTGGAAACTACCCTGTCCTGAATCCCCCTTCGTGGTAGGAGGGGGAAGGTTGACACCTGTTTACGTAGGAAGTCCCGCACCTGCAGACACCTGAATTTGTTTCCCCTCGCCAACCCAAACTTCTCCTCGGAAAGCTCCCCTCTATAAATATATCCTCTCAATCCCTAATCTCCGCCATATCCGGAACCCCCCATCCATACTTCCTGGGTCAAACCGGTGATTATTACAGATTGGGGACCAGACCGGTGCTCCCTCTGCTCCCACATGTCTCCTCCATTGCCCCCAGACTCTCAGGGCCGCCACCACCACGGGGCTGGTTGAGTACCATGCCGGCGGGAACGGCAGAGGCGTAGTTACCAATGCCCCCAAACTGGTGCCCTTGCATGAAGCCGCCTCCATACGCTCGCATGCCGACCCCTCCCCCACCACCCACTTCATGATCATGGCTATATTCGCCGCCCCAATAGTTACTAAAATTTGGCAGCGTCAGCCTGCCCTCTCCCCGACTCCGCTCAAGCATTAACTTCCTTACCTACGGGGTCTTGCCCGCCCAAACAAAGCCAGAGATCACTTTGTTGACCCGTTTAAAAAAGGACCACGGAATAAAGATGGGGAGACATTGAAACACGATCAGGAATCTCGGGAGGGCCGTCATCTTCACCGTCTGCACCCTCCCAGCTAATGACAGCGCGCCCTATCTCCGAAAATCATCCTTCATTTGGTCTACTAACCAGGCCAGATTTAATTTATGCAGCAGGTCTCATTCACGCGCCCCTTGAATGCCTAGGTACAGAAAGCACCCCCCTACTAATCTAAATGGCTCCCCCAATCGCCTCTCCTGTCCCCTCGCCTGGACAACATACATCTCACTTTTCCCCATATTTAGCTTACCCGAAAACCAGCCAAATTCTCCTAAAATCGTTATGATTTCTTTCATCCCCTCTAATGGGTCCGATACATACAGAAGCAGGTTGTTTGCATAGAGCGAGACTCTGTGCTCCACCACCCCCCAACCCCACCGCCGACCAGCCCCTTGACGCTCTCAGAGCAATTGCCAACGGCTCAATAGCTAGCGCGAACAACAGTGGGGAGAGGGGGCAACCCTGTCTCGTCCCCCAGTGCAGTCTAAAATAGTCCGATGTTGTCCTATTCATCCGTACACTTGCCACAGGAGCCTGATACAGCAACCTGACCCAGTCAATAAAGCCCTGTCCAAATCCGAACCGTCCCAGTACCTCCCACAGATAATCCCATCCTACCCGATCAAAAGCCTTTTCTGCATCCATTGTGATCACTACTTCCACCTCCCTACCTTCCGGGGGCATCATAATCACGTTGAACAACCTTCTTACATTGGCCACGAACTGCCTACCCTTAACAAACCCCGTCTGGTCCTCCCCAATAACGTCCGGAACACAATCCTCAATTCTGGAGGACAAACTTTTGGCCAGTAGTTTGGCGTTCACATTCAACAGGGAAGGCTAATTATAACAATATTAGGCAGGAACTGAAGAATCTCAATTGGGGCCGGATGTTTGAAGGTAAATCAACATCTGTCATGTGGGAGGCTTTCAAATGTCAGTTGATAGGAATTCAGGACCAGCATGTCCCTGTGAGGAAGAAGGATAAGTATGGCGAGTTTTGGGAACGTTGGATGACAAGAAATATTGTGAGCCTAGTGCAAAAGAAAAAGGAAGTTTTTGAAAGGGCTAGAAGGCTGGGAATAGACAAATCCCGTGAGGAATATAAGGAAAGTAGGAAGGAAGGAGTCAGGATGGCTAAAAGGGGTCACAAAAACTCATTGGCAAACAGGATTAAGGAAAACCCCAAGGCTTTTTATACGTATATAAAGAGCATCAGGGTAGCCAGTAAAAGGACTGGCCCACTCAAGAACAGAGGAGGGAATCTATGCATGGAGCCAGAGGGAATGGGTGAGGTACTAAATTAGTACTTTGCATCTGTATTCACCAAAGAGAAGGACTTGATGGATGATGAGTCTGAAGACGGGTGTGTAGATAGTCTGGGTCACATTGAGATCAAAGAGGAGAAGGTGCTGTGCCTCTTGAAAAACATTAAGGTAGGACTTCCGGTGACGGCGGGCGGGAGGCGGCCGCACAATGGAGGGCTCCCGTTCGGGAACGGCATTTTCGGGGCTTTAAGCCCGGTCCCAGGGTCCACGGAGGCGGCAGAAGCAGGGAGAAGGCACGGAGGAGGCACAGTGAAGACACAGGAGGGGGAAAAAAATAAAGAAAAATGTCGAGGGTGAGCAAAAAAACGGCCAAGAAAAAAACAGCTGAAGGTCCGTCGGGGAGTGGAAAGGTCACCGCGGGGTCACCAAGGAAAATGGAGGCTGGAGCACCAGGGAAGGCCGCACTGCTTACGGCTGAAGAAATAACTAAGGTGCTGGCTGCGGAATTTGAAAAGCAGTTGGCGCAGATTGCGAAATGCATGGAGACGGTGAGGAAGGAGGTGAGGGAGGTTTTGAGTGTGCTGGTGGAGGAGGCGGTTTCCCCGGTGAGGACGGAGGTGGCGAGCGCAGTGGCGGAGGTGCGAGAGCAAGGGGAGGCGCTGATGGAAGTGGAGGAGACGTTATTGCAGCACGGTGATCAACTTGCCTCGATGGGGAAAGAGATGCGGAAGGTGATGGACACTAACAAGGATCTGCGAGGAAAAATGAAAGACCTGGAAAATAGATCCAGACGACAGAATTTGAGGATTGTGGGGCTGCCCGAAGGAGTTGAAGGACCGAAGCTGACTGAGTATTTTGCCGCGATGCTGGCAAAACTATTGGGGGAGGGGGAGGATCCCTCCCGATATGAACTGGATCGGGCTCATCGGTCGTGGAGGCCTGTACCAAAGGCGCATGAGCCGCCAAGGGCAGTGACTCTGTGCTTCCGTAGGTACAGTGTGAAGGAGAAGGTCCTGAGCTGGGCCAAGCAGAAGCGGGTGGTGCAGTGGGCTGGAGCTGGTATACGTGTATACCAGGACTTTACGGTGGAGCTGGGAAGGAGGCGGGCTGCCTTCAACCGGGTGAAGAGGGCACTGTACATTAGCAAGGTGCGGTGCGGCATTGTATATCCAGCGAAGCTGAGGGTGACTTACAAGCTCAGGGACTTTTATTTTGGAACGGCGGAAGCAGCGGAGGAGTTTGCGAAAGCAGAAGGACTGTGGCAGAACTGACAAATTGAGGAATGGCCATGTGCCGATGTAACCTCATGACTGTATTTTCTTCTTTTTTGTATCACTGCGCGCGGGTGTAGAGACTAAAGGAGCCAATGTGGTATATATTTGGACAAGGGAAGGGACGGGACTTTCACTCGAAATGAGAGTTCTTTGGGGTGTAGGTGGATATGCGGGGTTTGTGTGCTAAAAGGGGATCTTTGGGCTTTCCTAGGGCCGGGCAAGTGGGAAAGGGACCCGGGCGGGGGCCTCCACGCTGGCCGGTTTAAGTCGGCCAGTGAACGGGAGTGAGGTGGGGGGAGGGGCTGCGGCCATCGGAGCCTGGCAGAACAGGGTCCGAGTGGTCTAGCCGGGGTGGAAAGTTGGGGGGAAGGAACCGAGGTTGGGAGGAGGAGTTTTACAAGAGGCAGTGAACGGGAGGAGCTGGAGACCTGATGAGGGGAGGGGGGGGGGGGGGAGGAGGAGAGCTGGGGGTGGGAGGGGGGGGGAGAGAGAGCCGTGTAAGATTAAGGGTGGCTACGGGTAATCCCTGATTCCTTTTTGTCATTTGGTTATGTAAACATACGGGTTGAGGTTTGGGGGTTGGTGGGTAGATGGGATCGTTGTTATTATGGGGACTGACATATCTTGCTGATTATTGTTTATTGTTGATGGATGTAAATGTGGGAGAAAATGTGAAAAAGGAGGAGAATTTTTTTTTTAATTTTAAAAAGAAAAACATTAAGGTAGATAAGTTCCTAACCCAGAGTACTGAGGGGGGCAAGGGAGGACATTTCTGGGGCCTTGACAGAAATCTTTGCATCCTCAGTGACTACAGATGGGGTCCCAAAGGCCAGGAAAATAGCCAATATTATTCCTTTGTTTAAGAAGAGTTACAAGGATAATCTAGGGAATTACAGGCCGGTGAGGCCTCACATTGATGGTAGGGAAAATATTAGTGACGATTGTTCGGGACAGGATTTACTCCCATTTTGAACCAAGTAGCATTTTAGCGAGAGGCAGCATGGTTTTGTGAAGGGGAGGTCATGTCTCACTAAACTGATCGTGTTTTTTGTGGAAATTACGAATATGATTGATGAAGGTAGGGCAGTGGATGTTGTCTACATGGACTTCAGTTTGGTCTTTGACAAGGTCCCTCATGACTTGTACAGAAGATGAAGTCACACAGGATCAGAGGTGAGCTGGCAAGATGGATACAGAACTGGCTCGGTCATAGAAGACAGAGGGGCGCAGTGGAAGGGTGTTTTTCCTGAATGGAGGTTTGTGACTAGTGGTTTCCGCAGGGACCTTGGTTTGATTCATGACCCCCGAGGTGCCGTCACACCTGGTCCACATTTATGGGAACCAGTGCTAAACAGCACCTGGCAAGTGTCGCAGGCACAGCCGTTGACTCCCTGGCGCCGGGTGAAAGCAGTGTCTAGGTATAATGGCTCATTTAAATATGCTTATCTGGGTCATGCCCAGCGAGGGCAAGATCCAAATGGCGCAAGGCGGAGCGAGTCGGGTGACTCGCGATCAGCCCGCTGCCTGGTGTGACGCCCATTTTGGGGCCCTCATGAGATTCACCCATTGTGCCCGGCTCCACACCAGGCACAGCGCGGTGGCTGAATGACGCCCCATGGCCTTCGTCTACATCTTCAGGAGAGGAGATAATGTTAAATGGAGAAGGTGAGGAAGGGACACAATTTTCCATGTTGTTTGAACTATTGTTTATATGGAAAATTCTTTCCAAGGATATGATAAATTGCACAATGCAGATTCAACACCATAAGGAAGCAAGTAATGTGCTGTTAGCTCTAGTGATAGATGTAAACTCATATCTTGATGGATAATTTGTATAAAGGGCAGAATAAGGCTGCCATAATTTAAAATGTGCTGACAGCAGTCACAGGTCTCGGCGTTAATCTAAGTGAGCAGTTAATTCTGAAAACATCCATCACAGTAGAAGGAAAAAACAGTCATCCCTATCCAGTGAGGTCAACGTTACAACGACAAGCTGAGAGATTGATTGCCTCTGATGGGAGAAAGAAAATGGTGTGTAAAGGTGTTACCTGCAACAATCCAATGCAACTAGGATCCTAAGCCATCCTTTCTTTTTTGTATATTCAGCATCTTACCTTCACAGAATCCATACAGTGCAGAAGGACGCCATTTGGCCCATCGAGTCTGCATCGACCCTCTGAAAGAGCACTACACCTAGGCGCACTCCCCCACCCTATTCCCATAACCCCGCAATCATGGCCAATCCAACGAACCTGCACATCTTTAGACTATGGGAGGAAACCCGGAGAAAACCCACACAGACATTGGTAGAACATACAAACTCTACATAGTTACTCAAGGCTGGAATTGAACCCGGGTCCTCACGCTGTGATGCAGCAGAGCTACCCACTGTACTGTCCTTGTTTGAAACAAAAAATTCAGAAGAGTCAGCTCCCATCTGCAACACTGAATTCATGGCTTAACTTCATATTTTACAAAGCTCCTTTATATTTGAGTACAGAAGAAACATTTCTTCAAGAAACTTTCTTTACAACACATCCTTGATGGAAGGTGCACCAGTCAACATTACGATTCATACAGTCTTTGGAATTTTATCACAATTTGTCAGAGTATCAGGTTCAGACTGAAAACCGGCACATGTCCCCTCAGATGCACAACTGGATTTTCAGACCAAGACTTTCTGGCACTTAGTGCACAGAAAGTCTGGCAGCGTAGTTTGCGCTGTCATTCTGGTGGGGCGGGGCCTGACAGGTCAGCTCCACAGAGATCAGGGCACCATCTTTAAAGAAAGCCCCAATTGGCACTGCAAGTAACCCCTCTCCCACAGTATCAGGGTACATTGGCCTTCATAGCGAGAGGATTCGAGTACAGGAGCAGGGGGGCGGGATTCTGCCCTACCCGGCAGGGCAGGCGGTCCCGGAGCCGAGGAGTGGCGTGAACCACTCCGGAGTGGAGCTGCCCTGAAGATGTGGAAACCTCCGCACCTTCAGCGGCTAGGCCGGCACCGGAGTGGTCTGCGCCCCGCCGGCCGGCACCGAAGGGGCTTGGGGCCATGCCAACCGGCGCCGAAGGGCCTCCGCCGGCAGGCGCGAGTTGCCGCATGCGCGGGAGCGTGTGCTGGAGTCATCCCTGCGCATGCGCAGGGAGGATTCATCTCCGCATCAGCCATCGCGGACTTTTACACCAGCCGACACAAAGGAATAGAGTGCCCCCACGGCATAGGCCCGCTCACAGATCGGTGGGCCCCGATCGTGGGCCAGGCCACTGTGGGGGCACCTCCCGGGGCCAGATCCCCCCGCGCCCCCGAGGACCCCGGAGGCCGCTCGCGCAGCCATGTCCCGTCGGTAAGTACCTACTCTAATTTACACCGGTGGGACCGACCGAAAACGGGCAGCCACACGGCCCATCGCTGGCCGGAGAATTGCCAGGGGGGCCGCTGTCAGTGGATGCCGACCGGCGTGGCGCGAATCCCACGAATTCGGCAGCCGGCGGGATTCATGCCGGGCGGGGCTTGGAGCATCCCGCCCGGGATGTCTTGCTACAATTATACAGGGTCTTGGTGAAACTACACCTGGAATATTGTGTGCAGGTTTGATCTCCTTATCTGAGGAAGGATATTCTAGCTATAGAGGGAGTGTAGCAAAGGTTTACCAGACTGATTACTGGGCTGACGGGACTGACCTACGAGGAAACATTGAGTCAGTTAAGATTGCATTCACTGGAGTTCAGAAGAATAAGGGGGAATCTCATAGAAACCTGTCAATTTCTAACAGGACTATAGACAGGTTAGATGAAAGAAGGGTGTTTCTAATGGGGGGTGGAAATCAGGGGTCATATTCTAAGGATAAGTGGTCGACCATTGAGGACTGAGATGAGAAATTCACTCAGTAAGTGGAATTATCTCCCACAGGAAGCAGTTGAGACCAAAACATTGTTATGTTTTCAAGAAGGAGTTAGATTTAGCTCTTGGGGCTAAATAGATCAAAGGATATGTGGGGAAACCAGGAAACGGATGATCATCCATGATCATATTGAATGGCAGAGCAGGCTCGAAGGGTCGAATGGCCTACTCCTGCTCCTATTTTCTATGTGCTCCTCTGGCAACATCACCATGCAGATAACAGGGCGCGCTCTTCCTTTACACGCACACACACACTCTCCCTCTTACAGGTATCGGACCCCCTTCTACCCCCCACCACACACATTGGGGGAACACTCCCTACACACCCAATGAGCTCCTCAGAGGGCCCACCCCTGGCACTGCTCGGGTGGCACGTCTCCATTCTATCAGCCCCCACCCCCGAGGGCCTTATATACCTTGGCGCACCAGCGGGTTCCCTTTGACTGATTCTCGTTGTTATATAGCTGTTGTAAACCTTGACGATGTGACGTCAATTCAGCAAGGTACGTAGGGGCTTTTCACAGTAACTTCATTGCAGTGTTAATGTAAGCCTACTTGTGACAATAAAAAGATTATTATTATATTCTGTGAGGGAAGGATCATGTGGCTGGGAAGCCTTTTATGATATTAAAATGATTTGAACTGAGGTTCCTGCCCAGAATGTGTGGGATAAATCAGGAAACGAGGCCTCGCCGGCAAGAATCACATTTCCTGACTCTCATGGGATTTTGGGTCTGCGTCGCCGTTTACGTAAATCATACAATAATTTTGGAACATAGAACATTACAGCGCAGTACCTGTTAAACCACTCTAAAGCCCATCTACACTATTCCCTTATCGTCCATATGTCTATCCAATGACCATTTGAATGCCCTTAGTGTTGGCGAGTCCACTACTGTTGCAGGCAGGGCATTCCACGCCCTTACTACTCTCTGAGTAAAGAACCTACCTCTGACATCTGTCTTATATCTATCTCCCCTCAATTTAAAGCTATGTCCCCTCATGCTAGACATCACCATCCGAGGAAAAAGGCTCTCACTGTCCACCCTATCCAATCCTCTGATCATCTTGTATGTCTCAATTAAGACACCTCTTAACCTTCTTCTCTCTAACGAAAACAGCCTCAAGTCCCTCAGCCTTGCCTCATAAGATCTTTCCTCCATACCGGACAACATTCTGGTAAATCTCCTCTGAACCCTTTCCAATGCTTCCACATCCTTCCTATAATGCGGCGACCAGAATTGCATGCAATACTCCAAATGCGGCCGCACCAGAGTTTTGTACAGCTGCAACATGACCTCATGGCTCCGAAACTCAATCCCTCTACCAATAAAAGCTAACACACCGTACGCCTTCTTAACAACCCTCTCAACCTGGGTGGCAACTTTCAGGGATCTATGTACATGGACACCGAGATCTCACTGCTCATCCACACTGCCAAGAATCTTACCATTAGCCCAGTACTCTGTCTTCCTGTTATTCCTTCCAAAATGAATCACCTCACACTTTTCTGCATTAAACTCCATTTGCCACCTCTCAGCCCAGCGCTGCAGCTTATCTATGTCCCTCTGTAACTTGTAACATCCTTCCGCACTGTCCACAACTCCACCTACTTTAGTGTCATCTGCAAATTTACTCACCCATTCTTCTACGCCCTCCTCCAGGCCATTTATAAAAACGACAAACAGCAGTGGCCCCAAAACAGATCCTTGTGGTACACCACTAGTAACTGGACTCCAGTCTGAACATTTCCCATCAACCACCACCCTTTGTCTTCTTACAGCTAGCCAATTTCTGATCCAAACTGCACAATTGCTTCACAGCTCCAGGGTCCCAGGTTCGATTCCGGCTTGGGTCACTGTCTGTGCGGAGTCTGCACATCCTCCCCGTGTGTGCGTGGGTTTCCACCGGGTGCTCCGGTTTCCTCCCACAGTCCAAAGATGTGCAGGTTAGGTGGATTGGCCATGATAAATTGCCCTTAGTGTCCAAAATTGCCCTCAGTGTTGGGGTTACTGGGTTATGGGGTAGGGTGGAGGTGTTGACCTTGGGTCGGGTGCTCTTTCCAAGAGCCGGTGCAGACTCGATGGGCCGAATGGCCTCCTTCTGCACTGTAAATTCTATGAAATTCTATGAAATCACCCTGAATCCCATGCCTCCGTATTTTCTGCAGTAGCCTACCGTAGGGAACCTTATCAAACGCAATTTTGATGGTAAAGTTGGGTCACACAGTACACTGATTATTTGCATTAACATTTATAGGTTGGATTGCAATAGAATATGGGCTATTAATCACTACCTCCCTATCCCAGATCAGAAATATCAAGCACATTATGACTGTAGACAGTACTCAAGTGCAACTATTGCATCTGCATCAATTTCAGTGCCAACTGACATCATCTACACTCAGATAGGTGAACAAGAGAATGAGTGCTCAGCAATTTGAAATGCACAGCATTTAGACCCAAATTAACTTCATTATAAAAAAACACATCCTCCAGTGGTACATCATCTCCTCAGAACATACCCATTAAAAAATGTATAAAATTACAGAAGCTGTAATTTTTCTCCCTTCATTTCTGTTACACCTTCAACAAAGTGTTTGGTATGAGTAGGTTTTAGGATTTGACAAGCTACTGTTGCCCTTGATTTTTTTCCTCCTGAAACTCTTTTCTGAAGGCAGCTGGTACTCAATTCCTACGGCATTGGGGCAGGCCCACAAGGATTTCATCCAAATGTTTCCCTTGACACGCAATGCAGACAGAAATTGTTGTTCAATATTTTGACTGTCGGGGTACAACAAAACCAAACACACAATTGAACACAAATCTGCACTTTTAACCGTGGTGGCTGGAGGGCAATCAGGGGGGAGGGCCCCTTCCGCAATCCAGCGGTGCTGAGACTCCAGCAGGTACAGCCAACCTGGCTGAGATGAGCAAACTCAACACAGGCCAAGGACATAAGAAGTAAGAATGGGAATAGAGGGATACGGACCCCGAAAGTGCAGAAGATTTTAGTTTAGACAGGCAGCATGGTTGGCACAGGCTTGGAGGGCCAAAGGGCCTGTTCCTGTGCTGTACTTTTCTTTGTTCTTTGTTCTAAGAGCATCAGAGTGGAAGAAATAGGAACAGGAATAGATAGTTGTCCCTTTGAGCCCGCTCCACCATTCAGCACTATAATGGCTAATCCTCTACCTCAACTCCACCTTCCCACACTATCCCCGCAACTTCCAAAGTCTATTAATCTCTGTCTTGAATATATCCTCCGATGAAGACTCATTATCAGTTTAGTTTAGACAGGCATCATGGTCGGCGCAGGCTTGGAGGGCCGAAGGGCCTGCACCTGTGCTGTACTGTTCTTTGTTCTAATCCATATATTCACTGAGCGACGAGGCAGCCCTCGTCAATCGTTGATCACAAAACTCTTGTATACACTTTCCCGTTGGTGGACAGATTGACTAAGGCTAAGTTCTATGGCTGTCTTCTCTACTGCAGTAGACTGAATATATTCCCAAGCTCCTCGGTCATTCAATTTGGCTTCCTCTCCAGCTTGGTGCAACAACTCAGAAACTTATACATTGCCCTGTATTTACAAAAACATAATCAGTAACCTGAGAAACCGCAAATACCCTGCTAAACGCCTTTTGAAAAAGGAACTGAATATATAGTTGAAAAGGGAAAATTTTCAGGGTTATGGGACAAGTGAGCTAATCAGGTATTCCTTTGAAAGACCAGGGGATGGAGTCTACGCAGCATCGTGCCAAAATCACATTTGGCGCGGGGACGGAGAATCGAAGTTCCCGACGGAATCGGGCCCGGCGCCGCTCCAGCAATTCTCCGGGCCCCGAATAACCGCGCGTCCGCGAATTACGCCGCGCGACTGGGGGGCCATTGCCAGAGGCCCGCCCAGCGATACTCAGCTCCCGACCAGCCGAGTTCCCAACGGCATGGAACTAATATGGTATGGCCGGTCGGGATGCTCACGTGGCGGCTGCAGGCTCAGTCTGCAGCCGCCTGGTGGGGGACAGGGGATCGAGCACCTTATGGGAGGCCGGGGCAGCGATCGGGACGGTCTGATACAGGGGCGAGCGGTCGATCGGTGGGGGGGCGTGCCTAGTTTGTTTGTGTTGGTCCACGATCCGAGTCTGCCATGGCGCTCGGCGCGGCCGCTGGAGGCCGCGGCCGTGCACATGCACAGACTCGGAACCGGAAGTCCGTATCCACAGCCAAAGCTGCGTGAAGCACTCCGGGTCCCTGCCATCTCCCTGAAGGTGAGTGAATTGGGTTGTTTTTTTCCCAGGAAACTGCGTCTTTACGGTGGCGTGAGAACATAGCCCCATTTTTGGAGAATCCAGCTCCATGATGGGCCGAGCAGTCTCCTTCTGTGCTGTATGATTCTCGGATATGAAATATACCACAGATCAGTCAGTATCTGATTGAGAGAAATAGATTAACATGTAAAGCCTTATCCAATGTCAAGATTGTAATTTGAAATGTTAATGTGCCATCTAGACTCTGAGCATTGTGCATACAGTATTTACAGTTTTTATTTCGGTGGGTCCTTGGGACTTATTTCTGTACTGAAATATCTCTCAGAATGCTCAAACCACACTGTTTGCAATGGTTTCCTCGTAGATTAATACCTCAATCTATGGAAGGTACTCAGAATCTAATGTGAAAAACAACCATTCTCTGATGAAGCTATTCACAACGTGTCAGCCAGAGAAAATAAAACCTATTGAAAGCTCATTCAATTCTGTTAGTAGTAACAGCAATAACCTATGCAGGTCGTAGACTAAGATCTTTATTTGTGATTTATGTCCAGCCATGAGTAAATACCTTTTACATCTAACTATTGTGGATTAAAGTGCACTGCAATGGCATATTTAGTTATCGATGATCCACGGACATAATTTACCTATATTGTAGATGGGATTAACAGCCCAATGGGATCATTAAAAAAAAACTGCAAAAACACATTTAATATGGGTGGGGTGGTGGGGGGAGAGGGGGGAGCTAAATGTGTTCCCAGCTGCGCTGAATTCACTGAAGCTGCTTTAATAGTGTGCTTAGTGCTGCTCGTTCCCAGCGTGCAGGTCTCATGCATCCGGCAGCAACTTGCCAGAATAGTTACGGCCAGCAGCCAGGAACTCCAGTAAAAACAGATCTGGCTGGCCACTGGTTGTAGGAATTCCAATAGGTTTACTTTGCTGTTGCTGCTGTTTGAACAAAGCTGAACAGCAGAAGCGTAGCATGGAGCAGAATATAAGCTGCTTTTATATTGGGGCGGTTTTAATTCAGATTCTGAGAGCCTACCTGCATAAAAGCTGTTCCTGGTGGATTGAACAGTTAAATCGGAGTCCTTTAACCTGGGAGCGCTCTTGTGGGTTTCTCTAGCGAGTCGCCAGAATCAGAGAAGCAGATTGAGCAGGAGAAATAAAACAGCAGACGCCACAGCAATTTCTGAACTGAAAAGCCTCTGTTGGTAGCACTCCTTCCTCTGAATCACAAGGTTGCAGGTTCAAGGGACAGCACGGAAGCACAATGGTTAGCACTGTGGCTTCACAGCACAAGAGTCCCACGGTTGATTCCGGGCTGGGTCACTGTCTGTGCAGAGTCTGCACATTCTCCCCATGAATGTATGGGTTTCCTCCGGGTGCTCCGGTTTCCTCTCACTAGTCCCGAACGACGTGCTGTTAGGTAATTTGGACATTCTGAATTCTCCCTCTGTACCCGAATAGGCGCCGGAATGTGGCGACTAGGGGCTTTTCACAGTAACTTCATTGCAATGTTAGCCTACTTGTGACAATAAAGATTATTATTATAAGTCGCACTCCAGAGACCTGAATGCAAAATCTAGGCTGACACACCAGTGCGATACTAAAGGAAGTGCTGCATTGTCAGAGGTGCCTACCTTTGGCTGAGACTTGAAACTGAAGTCACATTTGCACCCTCAGAAGGATGTAAAAAGTAAATTTGCCATAGTCCCAGATGACCAGAAGCTGCATTCCCCTTTGAGGGGGATAGCAGACTGGTGGTGATTGAACCTGAGGATCACCGCACCTCAGATGAGGGGCAAGGTTGGAGAAGATGGGGCTTTCATGAATAACCTCAGCCGGTATGGGAATTGAACCCGCGCTGCTGGCCTCACTCTGCATCACGAACCAGCAGCGGGATTCTCCCTTCTGGGGACTAAGTCCCCATGCCAGCGGGAGAATCAGCGGCTACCATTCCGTCGTCAACAGCCCCTGAAAGTGCGGAATTCTCCGCACTTCCGGTGGCTAGGTGGACGTCGGAGGGGTTGACGCCGCTCCAGCCGGCGCCAAAGGGACTGCGCGAGATCACGCATGCGCCTAAGTGCCGGCGTGATCTTGCACATGCACAGAACCACCGCCGTGGTTCCGCGCATGCGCAGACCGGCCGGCATATTTTGGCGCATGCGCGCCGGCCATGGCAGAGTCCTACAGGGGCTGGCGGGGAAGGAAGGAGTGCCCCCACGGCACAGGCTAGGCCACTGTGGCCCCCCCCCCATCCCGAGGACTGCCCCAGTCGACTTACCTGCCAGGTCCCGCTGTGTGGGACCTAGCATAACCCACGCCGGCGGGATTGGCCAAAGACGGACGACCGCTCGGCCCATCAGGGCCTGGAGAATTCCGAGGGGGGCGCTGCCAACGGCCCCTGACCGGCGTGGCGTGAACCCCGCCCCCGCCCGAAAACCGGCGCCGGAGAAAACCGGCAGCCGGCGTTGGGTTACGCCAACATGATTCCATAGCACTATTCAATGAATAACACGGTAGTTCTCCTTGGTGTCCGTACCAAAACTTAGCCTTAAAACGACCCCTAAAACAGATGACCAGGGGCTTCAGTGCTGTTTGTGGGAGCTTGCTCTCCATGCATTGGTCACAGGTTTAAATCATTATCACAGCAACTGCACTTCAAAAAGTACTTCACTGGCTGTAAATCTCTATGGAACAGCCTGAGGCCATGAATGGCATTATGCAACTGCAAGGCTTTCTTTGTAATACACCTGCACGGATGCATATTTAGTTGACAGCTAGTTCTGAAAAACTACAAAAGATGAGGAGGCAGAGCTTATAACAAGTTCTCATGCGATAGTCAGAGTTTTACAGCACTGAAAGATGCCCTGCGGCCCATCGCGTCCACACCAACCATCAGCACCCCAACATATTCCCACCCCATTTTCCAACACTTGCTCCGTAGCCTTGTATGCAATGGTATTTCAAGTACTCATCTAAATACTTCTTAAAAGTTGAGGGTACCCGCCTCTACCCGGCCGGCATAGACACAGCCATGAAAACCAATGTTAATTTTCAGCGGTTACTGGACTTGGTAAAGAAACAAAAACAACTTGCACTTGAGTAACGCCTTTAATGTAGTAACACATCCCAATGAGCTCCACAGGAGTGTTATCAAACAAGATTTAGCACACTAGGATAAAAGCAAATTGCTGTGGTTGCTGGAATCTGAAACAAAAACAGAAAATGCCAGAAAATCTCAGCAGATCTGATAGCATCTGTAGAGAGAGAACAGAGCTAGCGTTTCAAGTCTGGATGACTCTTCGTCAAAGCTTTGTCAAAATTTGGCACACATCCACAGAAAGAGATATTGGGACAGACTGATCACAGAGCTTTGTTTTCAGGAACATCTTCAAGATGGAGAGAGAAGTGAGGAGGTAGAGAGATTTAAGAAGAAAATCCTAGAGCTTGGGACAGACAGCTAATTAGATTTGCTTAAAGGCGTGTGCACTTTGCAAGTTAAATACTTTACTGACATTTGCACTTGATTCCTCGGACAGAATCAGAAGAAACCAAAAAGACTATCTTACACTTCAGATATTTTAGTGTAGGAATCTGTGGACTATATGCAGTGCAGTACAGAAAGTTAAAAAGCCTTCAAGCAGTCTTACAGTGTAATTCACAAAAATCCAGTACACGGTATTATATAACATAGTCTCTCCTTTACTTTGATCCCTATTAATTGAACAAAGAGGAAGTACATGAGGGATAAAGGAATAGAAGGTAATGGTGACAGGGCAAGATGAAGAGTGGGAGGAGGTTCATGCGGGACATGGCGGCACTGTGGTTAGCACTGCTGCCTCACAGCGTCAGGTACCCAAATTCAGTTACGGCCTAAAGTGACTGTGTGGAGTTTGCATGTTCTCCCCGTGTCTGCATGGGTTTCTTCCGGGTTCTCCGGTTTCCTCACACAGTCCAAAGATGTGCAGGTTAGGTGGATTGGCCATGCTAAATTGCCCCTTAATCTTCAAAGGTTAGGTGGGGTTATTGGATTACGGGGATAGTGTGGAGGCATGGGACCAGGTAGGGTGCTCTTTCAGAGGGTCGGTGCAGACTCGATGGGCCGAATGGCCTGCTTCTGCACCGTAAGGATTCTATTCTACGATAAGCACTGGCTTAGTAATCGGGTTGAATGGTCTGTTTCTGTGCTGTAAATTCTGTGTGCAGTTATGTCAGCTTACTCCACAGTTAAACCTTTTTTTTTCTTTTCTAAATTTAGAGTCCAATTAAGGGGCAATTTAGCGTAGCCTGCACATCTTTGGGTTGTAGGGGTGAAACCCACGCAGACACGGGGAGAACGTGCAAACTCCACATGGACAGTGACCCGGGGCCGGGACTCAAACCCGGGTCCTCAGCATCGTAGTCTCAGTGCTAACCACTGAGCCACGTGCCGCCCACAGTAAAACTTTTATAAGCTTAGTAACTAATGTAACTAAATGCTAGTTTTCCTCAGCTGAAACGGGGTTTAATTTGCACATGTTTGAATTTTCCTGAACCAATTCCACAAGAAACAAAATATTCTGATGAAAAGAAATCCAATGGAATCTGTGAAGGAAGGGTCGTACATTTTGCTACATTCAGCCACAAATGCAGAAACTGAGCATTTCTCAGAATTAAATGTTCAGAATCAAAAGCCTCTCAGTTACATAACATACCTGGTCACAATAAATGAATAAAGTCAAATTGGAAAAGTGCCTGAACAGAAACCAAGCACAATACAAATGCAAAAGCAATTAGGGTTGAAGGATGGGACGTGGAGTGAGGACCTGCGGAGGGTGAACTCCATGTCGTTGTGTGTGAGGCTTGGCTTAATACAGCTTAAGGTAGTGTATAGGGCACATCTGATTTGGTCAAGGAGGAGTAGGTTTTTTGCAGGAGTGGAGGATAAGTGTGTGAGCGTTGTAGGAGTGGTCCGGCTAACCATGTGCACATGTTCTGGTCATGTTATAAGCTCATGGGGTTCTGGGTCTCCTACTTTAGCACCATATCGGCGATTCTGAAAATTGAGCTGGAGCCCTGTGCCTTAGTGGCCATACTTGGGGTGTCAGACTTGCCGGAGCTGCAGTGGGGGGCCGATGTCCTGGCCTTCGACTCGCTGATTGCTCAGAGGCAAGTGCTGTTGGGATGGAGGTCAGCTTCTCCGCCCAGTGCCTCAGTGTGGCTGAGAGATCTGACTCGAGAAAATCAAGTGCACCTTGAGGGGAGCAATTGACGGGTTCTACCGAAGATAGCAGCTCTTTATTCTGGTCACCATTAGTTTGGGGGGGGGGCGGGTTCTTTTGATTTTTTTTTTCAGTGAGGTGTTCGTGATTGGGGGTGTTGCTTTGGTGCTATGTATAAAACGGAAAACGTTTGAATAAAAATACTTTTTTAAAAAAGATTCAGAAACAAAGATTGCACACAATATTTAAAATAACATCTTCCAGAAGGAGAGAGATGGGGAAGCAATGAGGTTTAAAGAGGGAATTTTAGAGTTTGGGATCCCATACAGCTAATTATAGAACATAGAACTTAAGAACGTACAGTGCAGAAGGAGACCATTTGGCCCATCGAATCTGCACCGACCCACTTAAGCCCTCACTTCCACCCTATCCCCCTAACCCAATAACCCCTCCTAAACGTTTTGGACACTAAGGGCAATTTAGCATGGCCAATTCACCTAACCTGCACGTCTTTGGACTGTGGGAGGAAACCGGAGCACCTGGAGGAAACCCACACAGACACGGGGAGAACGTGCAGACTCCACACAGACAGTAGCCCCAGCCGGGAATCGAACCTGGGACCCTGGTGCTGTGAAGCCACAGTGCTAACCACTATGCTACCATGCTGCCCTTATATTTGCATAAGAACAATGTTTGCAAAGGTAAAAATTGTACTGGTATTTGCGAAAGGTTTATACGATCTGAAGATAAACCAGAATGTACTATACTGGTATTTGCACCCAACGTTTATGAGAATATAGCAGAATCAGATGAAACCAAAAGGGGCCACCTTCCACTTCACATTTTCTCAGTATCAGAACCTATAGACTGTACATAATGCAATACAAAAAGTAAAACAGTCTTAAAATGTAATTCATTAAAATCCTGTACATAGTATATTACAGCATAGTCTTCAGAATATTGGGCAGAGGACAATCAAATACCTGAGGTAGTTGAAGGCACTGTGTTAAATTCTCCCTTAATTTCCACATCCTGCATTTAGTGCATCTCAATCACATCATATGATCGGAAAAATATCGGACAAAATCGGAGTAGGAGGAGGCCATTTGTCCCTTTGAGCCTGCTCGCCATTCAACATGATCATGGCTGATCATCCAGGCTCACCACTCTCTGAGTGAAGAAATTTCTCCTCACTTCAGTCCTTCATGGTATAATACTCAGTCATAATTGGTAACGATTGGAGTTCAGAAAAGTGAGAGGGGATCTCGTAGAAACTTATGAAATTCTAATAGGGTTAGACAGGGTAGATTCAGAAAGATTGTTCCCAATGGTGGGGGAGTCCAGAAATAGTGGTCATAGTTTAAGGAGAAGGGGTAAACCTTTTAGGCTTGAGGTGAAAAGAAATTTCTTCACCCAGAGAGGTCATAAGTTCAAGAAGGAGTTAGAAACAGCTCTCGGGGCTAAAGGAATCAAGGGATATGGGGGGGGGGGGGGGAAGGCGGGATCAGGGTATTGAGCTTGATGGTCTGCCATGATCATAATGAATGGTGGAGCAGGCTCGAAGGGCCGAATGGCCTCCTCCTGCTCTATTTTCTATGTATGTTTCGATGTAAAAATGTCCCACTGGATTAAAAGCCAACAAATCAAAACAATAACTGTTTAAGTACCCTAATGCAACTGAGAAAAATGGATGCGGTGGGAGCCATTATTCATCAAGAAAGCGTCTCACCACTGCCTTCTCACAAGGGCAATTAGAGATGAACAAAAAATGCTGGCCTACCAGCGAAACACATTCCATTAAATTTTGTTTTTTAAAAGCATC
This sequence comes from Scyliorhinus torazame, assembly GCF_047496885.1. Taxonomy (NCBI): domain Eukaryota; kingdom Metazoa; phylum Chordata; class Chondrichthyes; order Carcharhiniformes; family Scyliorhinidae; genus Scyliorhinus; species Scyliorhinus torazame. The sequence goes on from NC_092716.1 coordinate 256,936,657, forward strand.
ATAAACTATAACTAAATCACCCTGAAACCCAATTAACTCATGGGACAGGATTGTACATGTCAGGTTAGATGCCAGAATCAGGCGTCGGTCCCAACTCAGCACTGTTGTCAGGAACCAACAACTGCACTTGATTTTGCCTTGGTTGACCAATTCATGGTCAGAGGGCACACTCACCATCTGATTAAGGACAAGGACCTTCGTGATAAAGGAGACCCTCCAGCAAGGAAGGAGCTGCATGCAGCCGGTCTTTGAGAGAGATGGTGCCTCCATTTTGAGGTGCCCTCTCAACAACTTAGCAAAAATTGAAATGAAAAATGGTCACAACAGCGAGGCTACTATTGTGGATGGGAAATCCCCGTACATGATGGCCTGTGGCCACAGCTGAGATCAGGTAGATTGGCTTTTTAATTACCTTAACGAGTCACCCCATTCGTTGACGAGTAGCCATTCCGCTGGTTACCCCCCCCACAAAACCGGCACGTCGGCCAGCATCATAGAATTACAAACCCACCCACCTCCATCAGCCCTCGAGGATCCTGCCCTTGGAACCTCAGCTCCTAACACTCTCTTTTATTGGCCCTCGATATTTCCACTTCTCTTGGGCATCCTCTCCATGCCAGTTCTCAGTAGCTATTGTCTGGAGGCTAACACAGGGGGGACTTCCTCTCTTTGAAGAGAACAATGGGGGGAGCAGCAAATCGCACTCGATAACAAGCATCTGAGATGTGGAGTGACTTAAAACGTCGACAACGTTCACATAGAAGAAGCAATCACAAAAAACCTTACTGAGGTTTGCAAAGTTCTAACATCAATAGATCACAAATAAATTGTTTAACATAACTACACTCAAGTCTTGAAGAGTTAAGATAAATTGTTTACATTTAATAATTTCGGGTGATGGATACCGATCACACACACACGGATTCAGTGGAGAGGCATACATTCTCATCATATTGGAGGTACAGCCATGTAGATTTTAACAAATGACTGAGTGATGCAAAAATCAAGATATTCATTAAACTCTGGGATGAATCATTGTGGTTTCTTCCTTTCTGTAAAACATATGCACCAGTATCATGGAGGTTTAATAAGGTACAAGACTGAAATAAAAATAACATGCATTTTTACAGCATCTTTCAAAAGCTGAGGACATCTCAGTGTGCTTCACAGCTAATTAAATATTTTTGATGTCGCGGAGAAAAACATGACAGCTAATGTACACACGGTACGGTTCTAAAAACAACCATGATATAAACGATCAGATAATGAATTTCATTATCTTTGGCTGAGGGAAATGGTGGCCAGGGCACTAAGGAACTCCCTTTTTCATCTTGAAACACCATCATGGAATTTTTTATGCCTGTCACAAGGGCAGATAGAGGGCAGGATTCTCCCATTTTGAAACTATTTCCCGTGGCAGGGACAGGAACATGGACTGTTTCCGGCGCGGCTGGTGGGCAAACATGACAAATCTTCTGGTCTCAACGTCATTAATTATGCACCCAGATGGTTCACGCCATATTCAGTGACGGGGCAGGCCTGGGAAGCGTGCAGCCTGTCGTGGTATCTGCCCGCCATATTGAAAAGGCGTCCAACATCACTGACTCACTGTTGAAGTTGGACCTCCTGAGAATGAAGGTGGATCTCCAGGAACATTCTGAGGGTGGAAGATAGACTAATGTTCGACTAATGTTGATTGTGGACCTAAAGCATTGACTCTGTTGCTCTTCCCACAGATGCTGCCTGGCCTACTGAATATTTCTAGCATTTCCTGTTTATAGTTCAGATTTCCACCATTATGTGCTCCATATTGGGCAGTTGTAAGTGTGGTTAGTTTCAATTTAAAATCAAAATATTTATCACTCAATGCAAAGTGTATCTTTTCTGTTAACAAAACCCACTTACATGCATAGATAGCACATCATTGCAGGTGAATTGGTTGGTGCTAATTTACTTCAAGGTTTTGCCATTTTTAAACCTGTAGTCATGCACCAACCAATAGAATATGTCACTGTTAGTTGAAAATATTTTTATTTGCACGTGATTGTTGTTTGTAGTGCTTGTGAGGTTCAAGTCGTTTGGATGTTGCTGTCCAAATATTGCATAGGACCTGGTTGAAAGAAGCGGAGTTCATTGCAGAATACGAAAGACCTAATTGTGTGAATTGTCTGGCAAAGCCGTGGATATGAAGTGTATCATACTGAAACCTGAGCTTAGGATAGGCTTTATAAATAGAGGCAGACAAAAGCCAAGAAGTCTTGCTACATCTATATGAAACAGTTGGACCTCGCTGTGACTGTGGTTCCCAATTCGCAGCACCTGAAGGATATGAGGGGGAGGGTAAAAGAAGGATTAAGGGTCCAGAAAGCAGGAGAAACACCGGGCACATGATTTCCTTCCCTGGCCCTGCATCTACCTAGGCCAAGGACAATCATCTCAAAGTTTGTTCAATTCCATTGGTTTCCTCTGATCACAAGACATTCACCAATACCTTTGAATGTCTACACAGCTATGCTCCTCCCAATTTTCATGACATGCTTCAGTTTTGTACATGAATCCTCCACTCTTGCAATATTGGTACCACTCTTGCAATATTGGTACCAATCAACCTCTTGCCCTAGCTCCCTCACTGCACCACTGGCTACAACACCTTCAGTTTACAAGGACCCCATCTTTGAAAGCTCCATCTCACAGCTGAAGTACCTCAAACTCCCTCTCTGAGCAAAATTTTCCAGCCCATCCCGCTAGCAGGATCTTCCGGTTCAGCTGATGGTGATGAGTGCCTGGAACTAGGGTGGTGAGTGCCTGGAACCCGTTGCCAGGGGAGGTGGTGGAAGCACGCACGATAGACATTTAAAAAGCAGCTTGACAAATAAATTAATAGGATGGGAATAGAGGGATGGTGACCCCAGAAGTGCAGAATGTTTTAGTTGAGACAGGCATCATGATCAGCGCAGGCTTGGAGGGCCGAAGGGCCTGTTCCTGTTCTTTGTTCCGTTTTTTGACCCCTACTGCAGGTTCCCCAGTGGTGGAGGGTGTCAGCAACGGAAAAAGCCTTTGACATTAATGGGGCCAGAAGATACCATCACCGGCCAATGGCAGGCTGCAGTGTGCATGTGATCAGACAACATCAGTTAACCGTGCCCTCAGGACTAATAACTCTCAACAGAGGTATTCCGGCACTGAATTTTCATCCGGCAACTCCAGGCTCAAGCGCAGAGTTGAATAAACATCCACAGAGCTCCTGGGGAGTCCATGGTGGATACCAGCTGAGTTGGCATGGAGGGTATGTCCAAGTATGACGCCTTTCAGCTGTTTGACTACCTACTGTTTGGTAAATGCATCCAAACCCAAACTATTTGTTCCAAGTACTTGGTTTCTACAACCAACAATGCCTGGATGTTACCCCACCATAATCTTACAGCATCATCAGTACTCAGCTGAGACGCTGGTTATTCAATGTTCTATGAGGACAGACGATGTGGTGTCATAATAAATCGTTCAAAAAGGTCAGACTACATAAGATCAGGAACCTAAAAGCAAAGAGCAAAGGAAGCCAATAAACATGCACTGAAACATGAAGTCAATTCTTTTGAAGTGCAATGAACTGGATCTGATCAATGCATTTAGTCTGAAAATGAGATTATGTGAAGTGGTCAACACAGCTATCCACATGATACATGATTAAACCCTGGTGGAATTGAAGTTTCATTCAAACAAACACTAGAGGAAAATAATTAAATTGAAATATTGCTGTTTCTCGTTTTTAATGAATGCAGCTACCCATTAGGCTGTCTGTCTTATATTGGAAATCTGACAATTTGATGTAAAGTTGCATAAATAATGCAAGTGTCTTCGCTTTGTCGCCAAACTGAGGCAAACATATCTTTTACAGATTTAGATGCTTAGAAAGAAAAGCTTCCATTTATATATGCCTTCGCAACACTGGATGTCTCAAAAGCATTTTACACCAAGTAGTACTTTCAAAGTGTGGTCACTGTTCTAATGTCGGAAATGCAGCAGCTATTTTGCATATAGCAAACTCCCACAAGCAGCAATGTGATAATGAGCAGAGAGGAACTTCCAGGTGTTGGTGTTCCCAGGTATTTGCTGCCCTTGTCCTTCGAAATGGTAGCTGCTGTAGGTGTGGAAGGTGCTGTCGAAGGAGCCTTGGTGAGGTCCTGCAGTATATTTTGTAGATGGTGCACACTGTGTGTCGGTGGTGGAGGAAGTGAATGTTTGTGAATGGGGTGCCAATACTGCACTGGAATGCTAGCAACAACAATAATAACAAATAACACACCTATAATATGAAGGGCCCAAATCATTTCACAGAAGCATTATAAACAAACCATGGCACTGAGCCACATAAGGAGATATTAGGTCAAATGACCAAAGGTTTGGGCAAAGAGGTAGGTTTCAAGGAGGTGCCTTAAAAGAGGAAAGCGAGGCAGAGAGGCGGAGCAGTATAGAGAGGGGATTCCAGAGCTTAGGGCCTGGACGATGGCCACCAATGGTGGAGCAATTAGAACTGGGAATGTTTAAGTGGCCAGAATTAGAGGAGCACAGATATCCCAGAGGGTTGTGGCATTGGAGAAGATTGCAGAGATAGGGAGGGTGAAGCTATGAAGGAATTTGAAAAAGAGATTGAGAATTTTCAAATAAAGATGTTGCTTAAGCAGAAACCAATATCAATCACAAGGACAGGGGCGAGAGGGGACTTGCTGCGAGTTAAGTCACCAGCAGCAGAATTTTGGATGATCTCGAGTTTAGAGAGGGTAGAATGTGGAAAAACCAGCCAGGAGTGTGTTCAAATCATTTAGTCTGGAGGGAATGAAGGTATGGGTAAGGGCTTCAGGAGCACATAAACGGAAAGAGGTGGTGGGAATCGGCAGTCTCTATGATGGCACAAAAGTGCCAAGAGAAATGTAGCGATATGTATATCTAAAAAGACAAGTAAAGGGTTAATGATGACATCTCAGTGTAACACAACCACTAGAGGGCAGCACTTGATCCCACTATAAATATGAGAACTCAAAGGATCTTGGGTATTCCAACCAGGAGTGACTAGACAGCAGAGTGTTAGAGAGATAGATCACAGCATAGTTTAGCACGTGTAGTTTAAATTAGTTATTACTTTAATATAGATTACTTGACTGCCAGTTATAATTCTGTGGAGTGTGCAAACTCAATATTAATCAATTCGTTATTCAATAAATCAGTTTTGCTTTAAGTTAAAGATTGGTGGTTTCTTCAGAATCTCACCATCAGACCATTCTGGATTAAGAAGCAAAGAGTAACAATATTTTACCAAACAGTAATGTAACAAGAAACTCATCTCAGGATCAAATGTAACACCAAGTTTGGAAACAGACTAGTTAAATCCAGACTGTTGCCAGGGAGAAAGATGGTGGAGTTAGCTTTGATTTTTATGCTTAGGTCTTGGAGTAGGACTTGAAAACACAACCTACTGACTCAGAGGCAAGAGCACGACCAACTGGCCCACCGCTTACACACTACCAAGTTCAGGTACTGTCATCTCTTTATTCTGCAATAGTGAGCTCTAAAGATTAAACGTTCTCTTGATTCCAGCATCTATTTTTACAGAACTAAAATAAAGTTCACTGTATTACTCAAAAGATCGCCCATTACTTAAATGTCTGCGCCTATCTATTTTGCAGGATAAATGAAAATAAAGTAAGGGGGGGCCTAAATCCAATTTCTAGGCCATTTTTCAGCTTCAACAGTTTCCACTGAAAAGCCTACAAATGGAGATGGCATAATGATTGACCAATTGATGCTGCGTGAAGCTGAGGAAACAAGGAAAGGAAAAGCTACACAGTCAAGTTTCGAAATTGAAAAGCTGTAGAAAGCCTATTTTAAATTCAGGCCAATTTATTTATTTTCCATTTGTTCTCCATGACTGTTCCAGCTGATAGATTATCAGCAAACTATTCAGCAACCACACTGAATTGAAATTTAACAATTTACAAAACAAATAAGTCAAGAATATCTAAGATTACTCCGTGGATAAGGAAATGCACTTCTTGGTATAGTACTGTAAGAAGTCTTACAACACCAGGTTAAAGTCCAACAGGTTTGTTTCAAACACTAGCTTTCGGAGCACTGCTCCTTCCTCAGGTGAAGGAAAGAGCTGTGCTCCGAAACCTAGTGTTTGAAATAAACCTGTTGGACTTTAACCTGGTGTTGTAAGACTTCTTACTGTGCTCACCCCAGTCCAACGCCGGCATCTCCACATCATGGTATAGTACTGAGTGATACACACCAGGCAGGTTCCTCATTCAATACGTGTTTGTTAAAAAATGAAGTCAAGTGGGCAACACGGTGGCGCAGTGGGTTAGGCCTTCTGCCTCACGGCGTCGAGGTCCCAGGTTCAATCCCAGCTATGGGTCACTGTCCATGTGGAGTTTGCACATTCTCCCTGTGTTTGCAGGGGTTTCACCCCCACAACCCAAAGATGTGCAGGCTAGGTGGATTGAACAAAGAACAAAGAAAAGTACAGCACAGGAACAGGCCCTTCGGCCCTCCAAGCCCGTGCCGACCATGCTGCCCGACTAAACTACAATCTTCTACACTTCCTGTGTCCGTATCCCTCTATTCCCATCCTATTCATGTTTTTGTCAAGATGCCCCATAAACGTCACTATCGTCCCTGCTTCCAGGTAGCGAGTTCCAGGCACCCACTATCCTCTGTGTAAAAAACTTGCCTCGTACATCTCCTCTAAACCTTGCCCCTCGCACCTTAAACCTATGCCCCCTAGTAATTGACCCCTCTACCCTGGGGAAAAGCCTCTGACTATCCACTCTGTCTATGCCCCTCATCATTTTGTAGACCTCTATCAGGTCGCCCCTCAACCTCCGTCGTTCCAGTGAGAACAAACCAAGTTTATTCAACCATTCCTCATAGCTAATGCCCTCCATACCAGGCAACATTCTGGTAAATCTCTTCTGCACCCTCTCCAAAGCCTCCACATCCTTCTGGTAGTGTGGCGACCAGAATTGAACACTATACTCCAAGTGTGGCCTACTAAAGTTCTATACAGCACGCTAAATTGCTCCTTAATTGGAAAAAATTTATTGAGTACTCTAAATTTTTTTTTTTAAATGAAGTCTACAACTTATATCAATCTATCATCTTTAAACTAATGAAATGACCAAGGTGCTTCACACGAGCAATATAAAAATAACTATGAAACTGAGCCACATACAGGGATGCAGGCCAGGATTCTCCTGATCAGTGACTAAGTGCTCCCACCAGCAGGAATTCAAGAGTGATTCCTGTTGGCCCTAGAAGCAACCCTGACGTGCTGTAGAATGCTACTTGGAAACAAATTTACGCATAAATTGGCCCAGAAACTGCGAGAACCTGAACAGAACTCATTGGCGTCCATTTCAATCTCATTAGTGAGAGTGAAGTGCAATGCTGCGACCTCCCAGGATGCTCCCCACCCTTCTACGCCCCCCCCCCCCCCCCCCCCCGCCCCACACACACACGTTCTACAGGCGTTAATCACTACTGATGCTAAAAAGGCGGACCAGGGAGATAGAGAGGGAGCAAGGGGGTGAGTATCCTCTCTACGCTTTGTGGTAGTCTGTGTAGAGGTATTACGGGACCTGGTAATGCTGGAACACCATTGGTAGATATTGTATGTTTCCTATTGGCCAAGCTGTATGGTAGCTCCACCCTGCAAGGCGGAGTATAGGAGCCCGTGCCGCCCCAGCAGCCTTCTTTCTGTACCTGAGCTGCTGGGGGAAACATCTAGCTTATTAAAGCCTTCAGTTGGACTACAACCTCGCTTTAGTGGTCATTGATCGTGCATCACGCTTATCTTCAGGGTGCCGAGGGTGGTCCTTCAGGGGAGATGGGGGTGGGGCTGGGGTTTGGGTTGGGCTGGAGGGGCTCGGTTTGGGGGTCTTTCACAGGATGGGGGGTCATGTGTCAAGTCTTCCCTCTGTAGCCTTGAAAATCTTTAACTCTCTCCCAGCATGTCAATTTCAATGATCTGTCAGATGAAGATAAAAGTCTTCCCTCTGTAGCCTTCAAACCTTTGATGTCTCTCCCAGGATGTCAAGTTCAAAGATGTCAGATGAAGGTAACTTCCCTTCGGTGCATTGGAATCCTTTGAAGTGTTTTTTTTCTCATTCAATTTCACTCCCCTTTAACACTTTCAAGCCTCTGGGCTTGTTGGGAAGCCTGAAAGCTTTGAACTACATTATTTACATTCAATTTCACCTTCCATTGCCTTTTACAAGTCTCTTGATTGATAGGTCCAGGCTATTCCAAAGGAGGATTTGCTTTGTTTGTTTATATAGCTCTTCACAGTCCATTAATTATGAAGTGCTAGGATAGCTCGGTGGTGCACTGCGGTCTCATGGCGCCAAAGACCCAGGTTCGATCCTGGCTGCGGGTCACTGTCTGTGTGAAGTTTGACCATTCTCCCCTTGTCTGCGTGGGTCTCCTCCCCACAACCCAAAGATGTGCAGGGTAGGTGGATTGGTTATGCTAATTTGCCCCTTAATTGGAAGTATTTTTTTTAATTTAAAAATTAAATTTTTAAAAACTATGAAGTGTTTCCACTTTTGAGCAGGTGCTGTTTCTGACAGCTGTTTTTTAACAGATGCTGCTTTTTCGTTCTGAAGTGCTTCCTAGAAACAGCAGGTGTTCTCTCTAACTGCAGTTCCTCTGTTCTTGTCCTTCCTAGAAAGAACAGGTGTTCTGTCTGAATGCTGTCCCCTGGCACCATGGCAGTACCAGGTTGCCACTACCAAGGAGTGGGGCCTGATGTGAAGACTGCAAGGAGACCTATGGGGAACAGGGTGTCGCTCGCTGTGGGGGGGGGGGGGCTGTTGGGCGGCCTTGACAGCGATTGGGGGGGGGTGCCATCGATTGGAGGGACAACGGGCCTTGCCAACGATTTGGGGGGTGCTTTAGTGTTACTCTGAGATTGGGTGCCCCCTGACTTCCTCGGGTCCCACTGTGCAAATCACCCCTAGCTCCAAATAAATATCTAACTGTGGGTGGACTGTGATCTGGATTGTGCTGATTGACCTGGAGGGAATAGCACCTCGTTTCCCTCCAGAGACCACACTTAGAAATTCTTGGAAGAAGTACGTCCATGGTCAATGCTGAATTTCAGAGGGCAGCAGCACTACTACTGATCTTGGACTAGGAAGCAGTGGGAAAAATGAACTGGGCTCAAAATCAAGGTAGATTCAAAGAGGACACAAGTGTGGAAAGGATGCAGTGTTGGAGTAAGGGGAAGACATTAGGGAATATCTGACAGTCCAACAACTTCCACTGATAAGTATGAGCATGTGAAAAATTGGCTACAACATGCAGAGTTGAATGGCCGGCAACATATCATTTAAATTTGCACATGAAGAATAACCAAACTTGTCAGTTCATGAGGATTAAAAAGAGGAATTGGAGGGGTAGAAATTATCCGGGTGAAAGAACCTTGCAGCAGGTTACACAACATAACTCTTTTGCAAAGATCTTGGTTCTGCCTGATGAAGCCTACAAATGAAAATTAATCCTGCAGCTAGAAAAGCCCCCAAGAACAAAGACAATAACTAATCATGTCATCACCATCAGCAGCGATAGTCTGAAAGCACAACTTACACTGCAAGGTGAGCGGCTAGAGGTGTTCATTTATATTTCAAAATCGTATCACACAAAGCATTTTCTGTGCTGGCTTTAACAAGAATATGGGGCTTTTCTACCCCTCCCCCACTCCACGCAGCTTTCGAGGAGATAGTAACAGCAGGAACAAGCAGCCAAGACAAAAACATTCCCCAAGGTATGCCACCTGCCCTCACATTACACATCCTAGCAGCTGCGCACAGCCCATTCTGATATGGCACTATTCAGCTCACTGTCTCGCTCCCTCGGGACGGCATTATCAGAATATTATCAGCCAAAAAAGAGAGAAAGCGGGGAGAGAAAAACTAGTGAAGCAAACACACAAAAAAAAACACAGCAGCTGGTCAGTGGGACTTGCTTTTCACCTCTAATCTTAGCCTGTGCAGTCACCAAGAAAGATGACACAATTTGCATGACAAGGAGTCAAGTCAACTGAATAATCAACAGCCATTCTGATGGAACAAGATTAAACAACACATTTGTTTGGGGTGGGGGGTGGAGGAGAGAAGACATAGGGAGAGGAAGCCTTAAATTCACTCACTGTCAAATTTAGAGATTAAAGGAAGGTTTTCAAATCAACCAGCTATTAGCTGTCATTCCAAACGCAACTGTGAATTTAAACCCTTTATTGTGAAGCACTTTCACATTTTTGGAACAAAGAAAATCTGGTTACGGCAAATTTAAAGAACATTTGAAGGAATTTATCACCTAAATTCTGCTTCCACTTACAGCTGTCCGCGATTCAATTTTTTCCAATTGTCAATATTTTGGGCCTGCCTCACCACTTGCTTCTAGGTATTAACGGCATGATTAAAATGTAAAGGGTGATAATGAGTACACTCATCATCAAGAAGTGCGCCAAAAAGAGTCAAGAGAATTCCTACTTAACGGTTAAGTCTCTTCCATTAGCAATTTGTCGCATCAGACCATATGAAGATAGGAGTTAGGATGGGTAGGCCTTTTGGCCATTCAAGCCATTCAATAAAATCATCGCTGACCTGACTGTGGCCTCAGTGCCACATTCCACTTACAACAAGGCTGTTAACAGATTCTATACAAGTCATCGTTATATAGTGATCATCATCCAGGACCAAATGAAAATGCCAATACTTTCTCACTGATACTAGCTAGCAGTTAAGGAAGGACATGTCAATAAGCTCACACGTAGAATATTTCTAGCCTCGAATTCTTAAACTACAAAAGCAAAATGCTGTGAGCACTCCACTTCTGCAACCGTTCTCAGTTCTGCCGAACAGGTCATTTATCTGAAATGTTTGACGCGATCTACCAACCGTGTTGCGCCTGAACGAGGGCGCAGCCGGTAGATGCCAGGAGATGCGCCTAAGTGGGTTCTAAACCTATGTAAGCGTGCTGACGCCAATCTAACCGGCATCTGCCGGCCACCCCAGGCAGACCCCAGCCAGATGCTGATTAGTACTGGTTCAAGCCAACCAGGCCAGTGGAGGCACCTGGGTGGTCAAGGACAGGACAGAGTGGCACCCTGGCTCTCAACCTGGGACCCGGGCACCTTGGCACTGTAGGCTGACACTTTTGCACTGCCACCATGGCACTGCCAAGGTGCCTGGGTGGCACTGCCATGAGTCAGGACCTGAGGAGGGCCATGCCCATGAAAGGAGGGATGAGGGGGGTGAATGAAGGGTGGGGGGTGGGAGGAGAGCAGGCATGAAGACGCCTCCAGAGGTTTGGGGGGGTAAAGGCTGGGGTTCCTGAAAGGGGGGACAAAAGGGGATGTGGGAAGGCCCCAGAGTGGGGTGTCAACGCTGGAGTGGGGGGGGGGGGGGGGGTCGTGCCCACTTTACCCATTGGTGTGGGGAACACCCAAGCTTACTTAGAGATCAGGGCACCTCTCTGAGTAGCCGGTCTAGCCGTTGGTTTAGTTCCCCAGTGATGGGAAAAATTCTAAGTGTGGGCTGGCCCCAGGAGAAACTCCCACAGCCCGAAAAAGTGACTATGGGTTAGATAGCGGTGGTGAACTCGACGACAAGAGCTGGGGAGAAACTTCCAGCCAAACCCACCTGAAATGACACTTAGAAACGTTTCAATTAGATCATGCCTGTAACTGTTTCCCTGTACACATATGCTGCTTGACTTGCTGAGTATTTCCAGTATGTTCTGCTTTAGATCAAATAACTTACAATTTGCCAGTTCACACAAGCAGAAAAATGAATGGCGAATTAAGCTGGGAAGTGAATTTCACATTTTAAGGACATGAGAACCGAAGAAATAGGAGTCGGAGAGAAAGCCTTCTCCATCATTCGGTATTTGCAGGGCTAATGTCGATAGGATTGCATCTGCAATTCCCTGTGCAACATACAAATGTATGAACTAGGAGCAGAAAGAAGCCACTCAGCTCCTCTAGCCTGCTCTGCTATTTGATAAGATTATGGCTGATCTAATTGTGATTTCAACCTTACTTTCTTGTCCACCCCTTATACCCTTTGACACCTTTGTTAGTCATGAATCTATCTAACAGCCTTAAAATATTCAATGCTGACCCTCCACTACAATCTGGGGAAGAGAATTCCACAGACTATTGACCCTCAAGAGAAAAATAATTCACATCTCTACCTTAAATCCGTTATTCACTATTTTCTAATCTGATGGGACCTTTCCAGAATCGAGAGACTTTTGAAAAATTAAAACCAATGTATCTATATCTCAACCACTTCTTTTAAGACCCTAAGATGAAGTCCATCAGGACCTGGGAACTTGTCAGCCTTTAGTTCCAATCGTTTTTTCAGTACCCTTGCCCTGGTGATTGTAATTGTTTTAAGTTCCTTCTTCCCATTCACCTCTTGATTTAAGAGTATTTCTGGAATGTTATTTGATTCCTCTACAGTGAAGGCAGACACAATACTTCCCCTTCCTTATTTACAATTAGCAATTCCCCAGACTCACTCTCTAGAGGACCAATGCTCACTTTAGTTACACTTCTTTGTTAAATGTCAAACACCCTTTAATGGTATGTAGGCCTTCATAGCAAGAGGATTCGAGTACAGGGGCAGAGATGTCTTGCTGCAATTATACAGAGCCTGGGTAAGACCACATCTGGAATATTGTGTTCAATTTTGGTCTCTTTATCTGAGGAAGGATGTTGTTGCTATTGAGGGAGTGCAGCAAAGATTTACCAGACTAATTCCCGGGATTTGGGGATGCATGACGTATGATGTACTGACGTATGAGGAGAGTTTGAGTTGTTAGGATTACAATCGCGGGAGTTCAGAAGAATGAGGGAGAAATTATAACATTTTAACAGGACTAGGCCGGGCAGATGCAGGAAGCATGTTCCCGATGGTGGGTGTGTCCAGAACCAGAGGTCACACGCTAAGGATACGGGGTAGACCATTTAGGACTGCGATGAGGAGAAATGTCTTCACCCACAGTCATGAGCCTGTGAAATTTGCTACCACAGAAAGCATTTGAGGCCAAAACATGTATTTTCAATAAGGAGTTAGGTATTCGTCTTGAGAGTAAAGTGAGCAAAGGGTATGGGTGGGAAGCCTGAAGAGGTTACCGAGTTGGATGATCAGGCATGATCATAATGAGGGGTGGAGCACGCTCAAAGGGTCAAATGGTCCCCTCCTGCTCCTATTTTCTATTCTATGAATGCATCCCAGCCTTGGTCACCTTGCAGCCTATTCTCTGTAATGGCTATCAGGTCAGACATACTTTTGGGGGGCTGACAATTCACCTGCTTTGTTATGAATGCTACACGCATTCAGAGACAGACCCTTTAATTCCATATTTTTACTTTTTAATATTTTTTAAAACTCAAAATTTTGCAACAAAACAACTTCATAATTCTAGGAATTTTGTCATTGGTAGAGAGCTGAATCCAGACCTCAAGTAGAATTTAAGACAGAGGGAAATAATCAACTTAGTGACTAATGCCAAAATTATTCTAAAATTAACTACTTGAATTTTCATCCGAGATATCATACACTACATTCCAACTTTTTATTTTAATCTTTATTGATGCACATCATTGTTACCCTTTCACTTCTGCCAGGATCAATCTACCTTCTGTAGATTACAGTAAATAGGTTGGAGTGTATGTATAATAATAAAATAATAATAATCAAGTAGGCTTCAATGACGTTACTGTAAAAAGCCCCTAGTCACCACATTCTGGCGCCTTTTCGGTTTTTAGTTAAAAACATGAAGTCAGCAACTTACATTTATATATGATCTTGAACATATTCTCAGGAGCAACATAAAAATAAGTATGACACTGAGTCACATACAGGGATACAGGCCGCGATTCTCCCGATCAGTTACTCAGTGCTCCCGCCAGCGGAAAACCAGAGTGATTCCTGCTGGCCCCAGAAGTAACCCCGACATACCATGCAATGGGACTTCGAAAAAATGTTACCCTTAGTTGAGTTCTCAGTGCCATTCCATGGCACACCGGAGTTCTCGCTGGAACTGAGTGGGGCAGGACCTAACCTCTCTGACAGATCCTGCTCCTCTGAGACCGAGGCAGGAATCTCAGAATGCTACTGCAGTCACCCCTCCCCTGAATCGCTGGCAACAGCCCACAACCCCCACCCCAGTCGACCTTTCAGTGCCTCCCCAGATCCCCTCTTCAGCAAGCCCCCTCATTTGCAACTCCCTTTAACCCCTCCCAATCCCACCCTTCAGCAACCCCCCCCCCCACCCTCCGCCTCAGGCCGTGACCTTTGGCAGTGCCACCTGGCGGCTTGCAGTCCAAGGAGTGGCAAGTATCCTCTTTACAAATGCCTCCAGTGTGCAACGGGGGGTCCTTCATGGGAGATAGAAACAGGGGGGTTTGTGCTGACTGGTGGAGCTTAGGTCAACGGTCTTTCCGAGAATCAAGGTTATTTGGCTGTTCTTCCACCTGCAACCTTTAACCCCTTTAAACAGTCGCCTGAGTTAATGGATCCCTACCAAGCTGTATAAATAAACAATCTTCATCTCCTCTTGAAACTGCCTCGACCTGTCAATCAAAAAGCTTTTAGGAGGCAATGCTATGTTAAATTGAATATAAACAATACAGTTCAGAGCTTTTAGTCTTCGAGGCATACAAATAATCTTCAATACTTTAAAGGGCAATGAAATTGACTGTCAGAAAACCAACTCAAGGTTTCTACCACATTACAGACATCACAGACCCTTGAACTTGGCATGGTCACAGAATTTTTAATGGGTTTATGGCTACAAATGGGAACACTTTCACCTTATTATGGGCAAACTTTAATTTCTAGATACTGACTGGCTGTTTAAAGGGGTTAAAGGTTGCAGATTGGAAGATGTCCTCCATCCTAGGAAAGATCCCTGACCTGAGTCTCCCTCCAGCCCAGCACAAACTCCCCTGAATCCCACCTTCCATGAAGGACCCCTCGGTATCCTGGAGGCAATTGGAGGGAGGGTACTCACCCCTTTGCCACACATCAGGCTACAGGCCACCAGGAACCGTTTTTTACACACTTGTCATGGTCGGCAGAGCGGGACGGAAAGATGGACGGATCTAACGCTCGGCACAAATCCGATTTTGGCCCTACGCGGGATTCAGCAGGCCACGGCAAATCCCGCGGTTAGTGGGTGTCCCCGGGGAATCTGGGCAAAGAGGTATGTTTTAAGGAGGAAAGCGAGACAGAGGGGTAGAAAGGTATAGGGAGGGAATTTAACGGCCAATGCAACTGAAAGCGCGGCGACCAATAGTGGAGGGATTAAAATCAAGGATGTATCTGGGGCCAGAATTAGAGGAGCACAGATATCTCTTGAGAATTGTGGGAGAGTTGGAGGAGATAACAGAGATAGGGAGGGGCGGGAAGACCATGGAGGTATTTGAAAAGAAGAATAAGAACTTTAAAATCAAGGGGTTACCTTGACCTGAATCATTCCACCATAATTTATGAATTGAATTTCTGACATTGATCATCTGGCACTACACTTGCAGATATTCAGTTTATGATGGATTAAGATTTTGATGTCAATTTATCTTACGCCACGTTCTCAGTCATTGTATGCTTCTTCGTCATATTCAAAGCAGATTATCTCAATTCTATCCCGCTGAAAACCAATAGCAAAGTCAAGCCAAAAATAAAATGATTTTCTGTAGTACCATGTCAACTCTCATTAGAAGCTAAATTGTGCCTGAAACGTTAACTTCAATTTTTTCGACATAGAAATGCTGATTCAAGGTGAACATTTATCAGCAAATGTATTTATCAGGTCATTTCTTCATGTGCATCACCAATTAAAGAAGCAGTTTTGTTCATTAAGTAAATACAATACTTCTCTTATTTTACATCTTCTCTCTCTATCTACTACGCTCCCAGTGCTGTCTCCTTGTCAGAATGGTAGGTAAGTCTGTTTCATGGATCT
The DNA here is from genome assembly GCF_047496885.1 of Scyliorhinus torazame. Classification (NCBI taxonomy): domain Eukaryota; kingdom Metazoa; phylum Chordata; class Chondrichthyes; order Carcharhiniformes; family Scyliorhinidae; genus Scyliorhinus; species Scyliorhinus torazame. Next base: position 256,952,689 of record NC_092716.1, read on the forward strand.
CTTCCCTAGTTTCATTAAATGGCTCTCCTTGATTGGCAAAAGGAATCATAATTGGGATTGAATTGTAAAAGTGCAAAGGCTCACAAAACATTTGCAAATTAATCACTTTCTTACATCAGTACTTATTTAAATTTTAAATGCCCTATCAATCCCATTTCCTTCAACCCTTTCATGTCATCTATATGCCATTCCAATCCCATCTCTTCTTTTCCGACTCCCATCCCTAGTCCATACCTTCCATTCACTGGAACCCCCCCCCCCAAACCCCCTCCCCATCCCCCATCCTACTCTTTCAGCCAAGGAAACGTTTGTGGTTCAACTCCCCTTGACTTCCACTGTTCATATTCTCAAACCATTCGGGAGTAGGTCTTGTGGACATGGGAAGAGAAGGAGAACTCCTTCTCCCTCGGGTGTCTGAACCTCTAATGGTCCACCCCGCAGAATCCACCATCTGCTCCATGAAGACGGTCAATTCCTTTGCTATTTCCAACTTTGCACCTGATCTGGGACCTGTCCACCTTTGGGTCCAGGACACTGTTAAAGTCTCTCCCCATGATCAGTTGGTGGGAGTCGAGGTTGGGGATCTCTGCCAGTGTCTTCCAGATTAACTCTGCGTCGCCCCAGTTCAGGGTGTACACATTCACCAGTACAACTGGGCCCCTTCCAGAACTCCACTCACCATTATGTACCATCCCCGGGTCTGACACCGTGTTGGCCGTCATGAAGGCTACCCCCTTGTGAAATAGAATTGCCACTCCTCTTGCCCTTGTGGTATGGGCTAGGTATGCTTATCCCACCTAGTTCTTCCTTACCCTAATCTGGTCTTTAGATCTCAGGCGCATCTCCTGCAGAAAGATTACGTCGACCCTCAGGCTTTTCAGGTAGTCAAGGACTCCAGATCTTTTTGACTGGGCCGTTGAGTCCCCTCATGTTCCAGGTGATAATCCTGGCAGAGGGTTTATGCCCCCCCCCCCCAACCCCTGGGGGTCAGGCATGTCTGCTTGGCATTTAGCTAGGTCAGCCCCAATGTCCTGGTGGACACGGACGGAGTGTCGTTCTCAGTCTGTGTGTTCTTCACCCAAATCAGGATACATGGTACCTGACAATTACCGCCCGCGGTGGTTCCCCGGGTTGTGGCTTCCGGCAGAGCGACCTGAGGGCCCGGTCTACTTCTGAGGGGTTTATTGAAGCCCTGATCCCCGACCAGCTCCTTGAGCATCTTTGATAAGACGGCCCGGTGGTTCTGACACTTAAACCTGTTGTCCTGGTCATTTATTCTGGCCGCAAACTCTTTTGGGTTGTCGCCAAACTCGTTATTTCGGCCTCAAGCGAGGCAATTTGTTTGTGTTGTTCACCTTTTCCACTTCACGGTCGGCGCTCCTTGGGTCTCCCGCCGTTGCTCCATGCTATCCATCGACCCACGTTTGGGGGCCAGCGACGCCTCGATTGTCATCTCCATCACCGACATTTGGTCCTCCTTTACTGCCCCCCTATGCTTTTGAAGTTCTATTGAGATGAACTCCATCAGCGTCTCTGTCAAAGACTGGGAAGGTGTTGACGACTCTGCTCGGTCTGCCAAGTTCAGATTTGTGTTGCCACACGGGTCCACTGGCTCCAATGTTGGGGTTTGCTCTGCCTACTTTTGCTCCCCTTGTGTCCTGTGTGGTGGATCATTGGCATTCCCAACCGGTTGAGTTATTGATGAGGGTCAAATGAATGCGATTTTTGGTGCCCATTCATCGTGTCCAAGAAAGAGTTTCCAAATGGGAGCCACACACCTTTCATGCGAATGCTCAGCTCATGGCCGCCACCAGAAGTGTCCAGAATTTATCTTTGAAATCAAATTCAGTTCAGATGGAATTGGATTCAAGATTCTAGTTCACAACCATAAAAAATCACCAGTGTATTTTATAATGAAGCTTCAAAAATTAAAATCCAAGTAACGTACTTTGCGCTTTGTTCCTTGACTATTTCCTTCTTTTATAAAATCTTCACTAAATTATAACAATGTGGTCCCGTTTTTGCAAATCATGTTAGCTGGCAATTACGGATTCCAAAATTAGTGTACGATATTTAACATATTAATATGACATTTCTCAGGCCGCTGTTTTAAAATAATTGGTCTAATGCTAAACATGGGAATATCACATGAAATCATCAAGTATCCGCCTGTTTATACCGATAACAGTAACATCGAGGCTACTGAAATCAATGAATAAAGGAAATTTGAATAGAGATAGGTCCAACCTTTATTGAGCTTGGAAGTACTCAGTATGCAAATTTCAGCACAGTTCATCAAATTTCTATTTAATTTCGTGGCTAGTTAATTTTGCTAAAAAAAATTCTTGCAATATCTCATGCTCAGCAATCTGTCATTATGTTACACAATTTGATGGTAATGAATGCCTTTAAAAATAGTGCAATCACTGAAGCACCGTGCAGTTAAACAATACAATCGAATAAAATAGGGGCTGCTTTGATTCAAAATATAATGGCTTTGAATCATATACATAGACTTAAGATGATATATATATATTATCACACACAATGTATAAAATAATTATCGCCTTTTTGTAAAGGTTTGATTCCCACTTCCCATTTCTTGCAGAAATCAAGTCATATTGCAAAATATGATACCTTCCTATAGAATGGTGTTCTTTACATGGTGTAAATAACACTCAAAACAAAATAGGAAATTCTTTCTTTTGCACTTGACAACTGTAACCAATGGGCAGCCTATTGTAAAGGGAAATGAGGGTGGCATGGTACGGCAGCGGTTAGTACTGCTGCCTCACGAACCTGGGTTTGAACCTGGTCGCGGGTCACTGTCCGTGTGTTGGCCCTTATATGTGACCCACAGTCGCGCTGGCTGCAGCATTCCGAATTTCACTCCTTTCCGGTACAACACCGCTTTGGCCCGGTTGAAACCCGCTCTCTGCTTTGCAACCTCCGTGCTCCAGTCCGGGTATATTCGGATCTCTGCATTGTCCCACTTACTGCTCCGCTCCTTCTTGGCCCATTTCAGGACCCACTCTCTGTCCCTGAACCAGTGAAACCTCACCACCATCGCCCTTGGCGGTTCATTTGCCTGGGGCTTCCTCGCCAGCACCCGATGTGCCCCGTCCAACTCCAGCGGCCTCGAAGGGGCCTTCGTGCCCATCATCGCCTCGAGCATCGTGCTCGCGTATGCCCCGGCATCGGCCCCCTCCACTGCTTCAGGGAGACCCAGGATCCACAGATTCTTTCTCCTCGACTTGTTCTCCAGGTCTTCGAGTCTTCCCGTCCACCTCTTGTGTAGCGCCTCGTTCTGCTCCACTCTCACCGCCAGGCCCAAGAGCTCGTCCTCGTTCTGACTGACTCTTTTCCGTATCTCCTGGATCTTAACCTCGTGGGCCTTCTGGATGATCCCGAGTCCTTCAATTGCCGAAAGCATAGGCGACAACATCTCCTTGCGCATCTCCTCGCGCTGCACCTCGAAGCAGCGCTTGATGAACTCCTGCAGCTCCCCTTTGTCCCTGGCTGCCACCATTTTGTTTTTTTTCCCTCGCTTCTCCCGTTGCTCCAGTGCCGCTTTTCTGGCTGTTGCACTTCTGGTCCGTTTCATAGAAGTTGGAGGGGGACCTCTCTCTTCCCTTCCCCATGGGTTGCGTCAAAAAAAAAGTTCCGTTGGGGCTCCTCTAGCGAGCCCGAAAGTCCGTGGTAGCGGGAGCTGCCGAATCGTGCGGCTTAGCTCCGCATAGCCGCAACCGGAAGTCCGTCACTGTCCGTGTGAAGTCTCACCCCCACAACTTAAAAAGATATAGGACAGAGGTCAGAGGTAGGTTCTTTACGCAAAGAGTAGTGAGGCCGTGGAATGCCCTACCTGCTACAGTAGTGAACTCGCCAACATTGAGGGCATTTAAAAGTTTATTGGATAAACATATGGATGATAATGGCATAGTGTAGGTTAGATGGCTTTTGTTTCGGTGCAACATCGTGGGCCGAAGGGCCTGTACTGCGCTGTATTGTTCTATGTTCTATGTGCAGGGTAGGTGAATTGGCTACGCTAAATTGCCCCTTAATCGGAAAAAAAAGAATTGGACACCTCTAAACTTACTTTTTAAAAACTAAAGGAACCTACCTCATGGATATCAATCTTGCTGCTTGGACTTTTGTTTCAATTGCCGCATTAGTATTGCACAAACTTTAATGTATAAAAACAAAATTACTGAACACCAAAAAAAAACATGTTCAAAGCACAAGATGTGCATAATGATAGTGATGTAATTATGTGTGGAAAGGGTCTAGAAAAGGTGCTTAAAAAACCATGGCCGAATATGTGGTTTTTAAAGAGTGTCTTAAAGGAAGAGAGCTTGAGGTGGAAAGATTGAGAGGTTTGGGATGGAATTCCAGAGTTTAGTTCCTAGATGTTCCTCAGGGCCTTGGCAATAAAAGTTTGTCCTCCAAACGTGGCGTGATTTAAATTGGGAATGTTCAGAATTAGTTGAGTGCGGATGTATTGGAGTTTTTAAATGCTGCACAAGCCAACAGGAATAGGGAGAGGCAAGTGCATGGAGGATTTGAAAACAAGAACGAAAATTCTAATATTCAGGGTGAGATATCCCGCATGAGACATACAAGATGGAAATGATTATCTTCCCCTAGTTCTCGCAGAGTACAAGCTCCCCCCCTGGGGGGGGGGGGGGGGGGAGAACTCCATTCAGCTATGTATACACGGTTGGCCAGTAAGGCACCAACTGTGAATAGACACCCAATAGGAATCCACTGGGCATTGTGTATAACGCAACTAAATAAACCAACATTCTTTATTCTTACTCAGTGTGGACTCCCCCTGTCCTTAGTAAACAGAGGTTGCCGGACAAAGAGTCAATGTAGGTCAGTGAGCACAGGTATGAAGGGTGAACGGAACTTAGTATGAGTTTTGCATGAGTTCAATTTTACAGAAGCTACAATGGGGAAGGTTGGCCAGCAGTGTGTTGCAGCAATTATTTATAGAGGGAACAAAAGCAAGGATAAGGTTTCAACAGAAGATGAATTGAGATGGGGCAAAGTTGGATAATATTATGGAGGCTGAAATAGGTGGTCATAATGATGGCATAGAGGTGTGTTCAGAAAATAAAAGAGAAAAAGGGAGGCTTATGGCAGATATTGAGGGCTCAAAACAGCAGAAGCCCTGGAGGCTTATGGAACGTGCAGCAGGGAACTTGAAAAGAAATTAAGAGAGCTAAAAGGGGACATGAAAGAATACAGGGAGATAAAATAATGGAAAATCCAAAGTTGTTTTACAAGTACATTGAGGGCAAAAGGGTAACTAGGGAAAGAATAGGACCCATTAAGGACCACACTGGTAAATTGTGTGTGGAGCTGGAGAACGTAGATTGGGTTCTAAATTAATAATTTCATCTAATGAGAGGGAGGGTGTGGGTATAAAAATCAGGGAGAAGGACTGTGATAAATAGACAGAGAGCAGGTTCTGAGTGGTTTCATAGATACATAGAATTTACAGTGCAGAAGGAGGCAATTCAGCCCATCGAGTCTGCACCAGCTCTTGGAAAGAGGACCCTACCTAAGCCTACACCTCCACCCTATCCCCATAACCCAGTAACCCCACCCAACACAAAGGGCAATTTTGGACACTAAGGGCAATTTAACATGGCCAATCCACCTAACCTGCACATCTTTGGACTGTGGGAGGAAACCGGAGCACCCGGAGGAAACCCACGCAGACACGGGGAGAAGGTGCAGACTCCGCACAGACAGTGACCCAAGCCGTCTATAACCTCCCGTAATCCCATGTGGAACTACGTAAAATGCTGACCCAAGCCAAGAATCAAACCTGGGACCTTGGAGCTGTGAAGCAATTGTGCTAAGCACTATGCTACCATGCTGCCCTTGGCAGGCTTAAAAGTAGACAAACCCTCAGGGCCAGATGAAATGTATCCCAGGCTGTTGAGTGGGGCAAGGAAGGAAATAGCAGGGTTATTGGCAATCATTTTCAATTTCTTTCTGGCCACAAGAGGAGAGATGCCAAAGGACTGGAGGATAGCCAACATGGTACCATTATTCAAGAAGGGAGGAAGGGATAAACCAGGAAACTACAAGCCAGCCAGTCTAACCTCAGTGGTGGGGAAACTATTGGAAGCAATTCTGAGAGACAGAACTAATCTGTGTTTGGAGAGGCCGAGGTTAATCAAGAACAGTTAGCATGGTTTTAAGGGGGATGTCATGTCTGACCAACTTGATTGAATTTTTCAAAGAGGGGACCAGGTGTGTAGATGAGGGCAATGCATTTTACATAGTCTACTTGGATTTCAGCAAGGCATTTGATAAAGTTCCACATGGGAGGCTGATAGCGAAGGTAAGAGCCCATGGGATCCAACAAAATTTGGCAAATTGGATCCAGTATTGGCTGAGCTGCAGGAAGCAGAGAGTAATGGTCTATGGGTGCTTTTCTGACTGGAAGGCTGTGTCCAGTGGTGTCCAGAAGGGATCAGCATTGGGACGCTTGCTGTTTGTGGTTTATATAACTGATTTAGAGTTGAATGTAGGAGGAGTGATCAGTAACTTCGCAGATGATACGAAAATTGGTAGGGTGGTAAATAGTGAAGTGGAACGCCTTAGATTACGGGAGGATATAGACGGGCTGGTCAGAGGACCTGATCAGAATTCAACCCGGATAAGACGATAAGACATAGGAGCAGAATGAGATCATTCGGCCAATCGAGTCTGCTCCACCATTCGATCATGGCTGATATGCTCCTCATCCCCAGTCTCCTGCCTTTTCCCCTAAACCCCTGTTCCCCTTACTAATCAAGAAATCCTCTTATTAATCAGGAACACCAAATTTGCTTGGGGTGCTTGTCCCTAGAGGGCCACAGACCAAGAGCTGAAAGGTGGAATTAGACAGAATAGTTTTATCTTAGAACATAAGAACGAGGAGCAGAAGTCGGCAATTTAGCCTCTCGAGCCTGCTCCACCTTTCAATACGATCATGGCTGATCTCATCCTGGCCTCATCTCCCCCGTCCTGCCTGTTCTCCGTAACTCTTGACCCCATTACTAATTAAACTCTGTCTAATTAATAATAGTAAGAAGTCTTACAACACCAGGTTAAAGTCCAACAGGTTTGTTTCAAACACTAGCTTTCGGAGCACTGCTCCTTCATCAGGTGAAGGAGGGAGCTGTGCTCCAAAAGCTAGTGTTTGAAACAAACCTGTTGGACTTTAACCTGGTGGTGTAAGACTTCTTACTGTGCTCACCCCAGTCCAACGCCGGCATCTCCACACCATAACTAATAATAAGTGTGAGGTAATGCACTTGGATAGGACAAACAAGGCGTGGCAATACATGATGAATGGCAGGATCCTGTGAAGCACCGAGATTCAGAGGGACTTTGGGGTGTGTACACACCTGTCCATTAAGGTAGCAGAGCAGGTAGATACAGTGGTTAAGAAGGCTTATAGCATACTGGCTTTATTAGCCGAGGCATAGAGTTTATGAGCAGGGAGGTTATGCTGGAACAGAATAAAACGTTGGTTCGGCCGCAGCTAGAATATTGTGTGCAGTTCTGGAATTCAAATTACAGAAGGGATGTGATAGCACTGGAAAGGGTTCAAAGGAGATTTACCAGGATGTTGCCTGGGCTGGAGAGTTTTAGTTATGAAGAAAGATTGGACAGACTGGGGTTGTTTTCTTTGGAGCAGAGGAGACTGAGGGGGGACATGATTGAGATGTATAAAATTATGAGGAGCACAGATAAGAGTAGATAGGAAGAACCTTTGCCCCTTGATGGAGGAATCAATGACCAGGGGGCACAGATTTAAGGTAAGGGGCAGGAGGTTTAAAGGGGATGTGAGGAAAAGCTTTTTCACCCTGAGGGTGGTGGGCAGCTGGAACTGAAAGGGTGGTGGAGGCAGAGTCCCTCATAACATTCAAGAAGTATTTTGATGTACAGTTGCTATGCCAAGGCAGACAAGGTTTGGGCCAAATGCTGGAAAATGGTATGAGAATAATTAAGTGGTTATTTCTGACTGGCAGGGAGAGAACGGGCCAAAGGACCTTTTCTGTGCTGTAGACCTCTATGACTATGACTCACATCGGGGTCAAATATGACACTAAGGGTATGAACAATTGTAGAATCAGAGAATCATAGAATCCCTACAGTGCAGGAGGTCATTCGGCACATCGAGTCTACATCAACGCTCTGTAAGAGCACCCTAACTACCACCACCACCCCCCCCACCCCCCCACCCCCATTCCTGCAACTCCATAACCCCATTTAACCTTTGGGGACTACGGGAAATTTAGCATGACCAATCCACCTAACCAGCACATCTTTGGACTTTGGTAGGAAACCGGAGCATCCAAAGGAAACCCACGAAGACATGGGGAGAATGTGCAAACTCCATACAGACAGTCATCCAAGGGCGGAATGAAAGACTGGTCCCTGGCGCTGTGAGGCAGCAGTGTTAACCACTGTGCCGCCCAATGAGGTTCAACTGTGTTGAGCCTCTGACCTTTGCCAGAGAGAGGGATAGAGTTTGTGACAAGGAAACGGCTTGTAGCAGGGACTGAAGACATTGGCCTTCCCAATGTTTAGTTGAAGGAAACCTTTGCTCATCCAGTACTGGAAGTCAGGAAAGTCGTCTAATGATTCAACAACAAAATAAGACGCTGTAAACATCTATGACTCTATGTATACATCTATGTCACTCGAACTATTATAGTGTTGTTGGGAGCAAAAAGCATCAAAAGGTTTTGCAAAAATATTGAAGAAGGAATTTGAATTGTGCAACATGCACAAATCTTTTAATTTAAATTAAAAGTACATAAAACTAGACAAGTTTGTCAGGAAGTTGTTAAATACTGTGCTGATGGTACTGGCAACATCAGACCTTGAAGTCAGTTTAATAAGTTGCATCTTGTAGAATAAAAGGCCTATTCAATAATCTGTTTAGAGCTTTATTCCCAGGGGACCTCCTCGGTACAGAACTGGTCCACATTAACAATGCATTATGCTTGATAAATGCTTCAGTGAAATTTCTTGGCACCAAATTCACAATTCAAAGGTGCACCCATTCTTTGGAGACACATTTTCTTCTATCTTCATTGGAGCTGTCGCAGGATGTACTCAGCTTCAGAGATATTTCAAACGTTTGTAACGTTTGTAGTTGCATATGCTCTATCAGCACATGGACTGGCTAAACTGGTTTTCAAAAAAATTATTTACTTATGAAATCAGAATGAATTATCTGCAAGATTATTTTTTAAAGATAAATCCATTTGCATCCAAGAGTATGTAGTATGCACAATTTAAGAAATACCAACTTGGCATGATATAATTTTCAAAGGACTTTCTCTCTTCCCTGATTCATTTAATTCCTGTGCAGAAAATAATCTTCAACGTAGCTCTGCAACCATGCCTTTAGTTCTTGAAGCTTTTGTTAATTCCCACTCACATTTAAGTCGAAATAGAATCTAAAAGATCAGCTGCAACTTCAACTCATAACCTTTACTCGTGATGGCAGGGAGGAAGAGAAAAAGACAGATATAGTACAGGTACCGAAAAAGCATTGATGGAGTTGTAGGGAAACGCCAAGGGGCACTCTATTAACCACTCAAGGTGTCTCGACATTCTTAAAATAAATTTACAGTACCAAATTATTTTTTTTCCCAATTAAGGGGCAATTTAGTGTTGGCCAATCCACCTAACCTCCACATAGAACATAGAACATAGAACATACATCTTTGGGTTGTGGGGGTGAAACCAATGCAGACACAGGGAGAATGTGCAAACTCCACACAGGCAGTGACCCGGGGCCGGGATATATCCCGGGTCCTCAGCGCCATAGGCAGCAGTGCTAACCACTCTGCCGCTCCAGGTGTCTTGACATGAGAAACTTTGAACCGCTAAAGCCACATTTTGACTAAAACCACAGAGACTGGCTCAGTTAGAGACTGATGAACGATGCATGTTGGACATGTTGCAGAAACAAGCAAAATGGCTGCAATCCACAGAATGCCCAGGAAAGTTTGGAAGCTGGACAGCCATGTTGGAGGACAAATCGGTGCTAGCCGCCCCGAATCTCCCCAAACTATTAACCACTTGAGACATTGAAACCATGGAATGCAAGATTATTCTGTTAGAGTTTGTTATTGCAACAGCTTGAAGTTAAACCTGTACATATTCCTGGAAAATATAATGGGTGGCATTCTCCGTTGGCCGACACCGGAACCGGGAAACATGATTTGGCGAAGAATAGGTTTTGAAGCCGAAATCGATGCAGGTGCCAGTTTCACGCCAAATCGCAATTCTCCGTACCTCAACAGCGGCCTTAACGTGTTCCACTCCGCACGTACAGTAAGCGCTGTTGGCACATCATTAACGAGCCCGACCCAATATTCTTCGGGACCTCCACGAATCTCCGCCACCACTGGTAGGAATTCCCGATGGCGAGGTTGACTTGTGCTTTTAAAAATCCAAAAACAGGCGCCTTGGCTGATGAGTGAGAGAGAAGAGGCAGGACATGGAGAGGCACAACTGTGGGCTGCTGGTCCAGACACTGGCCTGGCTGACTGGGTGGGGCCCTAGCAGGGTATGGGGGGGGGGGGGAGACAACAGAGGGATGGGTCGCGGTGACCCCCCCACGGGATTGGGGTGGTGTCCAGGCACGGACCGTCACTGCCGCGGCTGCGCACCCCAATGACCACTCACCTTGACCCCTGGTTCTGAAGAGTGACACATGCCTTTCACAACCTGCAGACAATGGATATTGGAATACAACAGCAATGGTGGCCTTCCTCCTTGTCGCCGCAACCCTGGGGGATGCACTGTGGCCGTACGAGCTGGAGCTGCTCGAGGAGGAGGAGGAAGAAGCTGCAGCAGCGGAACCTGCCCCAGGGGAACAGGAGGCAGCCACTGCGGATGGAGAGCCGGCTGCCAATAGGCCAAGGAGGAGATGCAAAGGAGGCACCGCAGGAAGCCTCATGTGTACTGACAGTCCGTCAGTCGAGGACCTGCTGGACCGGGCATGCCCTCGAAGACTCCAGCTGAGCAGGGGGACAGTGCAACATATCTGCCAGATCATGACAAACCTGGCACCGTGAGGTATGAGGGGGGGGGCACTCACTCCCGGTGGCTGTCAAGGTGACGTTCTCCCTGAACACCTACGCAATGGGGGCCTTCGAGATGCCGAGTGGGGACATGCCTGGGATCTCACAGAGCTCGGTGCACAGTTGCATCCGTGCCATCACGGAGGCCGTATATGCCGAGTCGGCACATTACATCCACTTCAATGTGGATGAGTCCACCAGGATGCCCGGGCAGCGGGGTTCGCCGCCATCGCCAAGATGCCCCGGCTGGCTCCTGGGCGCAGAGGTTATCCACTGCGGTCATGGGTGATGAACCTATTCAAAGGCTACAAACAGACGCAGAGACCCGCTATAATACGACCATACTGCGACCAGGGGTGTGATCAAGCGGTGCTTCGACATCCTGAAGATGCGGTTCAGGTGCCTGGACCGTTCTGGAGGGGCCCTCCAGTATAACACTGGGAGGGTTGCCCGCATCTTCGTGGCCTATGTCCTCCACAACATCGCTCAACAGAGGGGCGACGTGCTGGAAGAGGATGAACTCCAGGCCTCGTCCGCCAAGGAGGATACGGGGGGAAGATGAGGATGGGTAGGACATGGGACCCAGCAGACACAGGGGGCCGCACAATGTGCCTCCAGGTTCACTGACTAGGGGGGGAACTGGCCAGGGGCACAGACACCGTATCCCACCTCAACCCCTCCACCTCCCTGCCTGCAACCCCCTCCGTATACATATGGCTAGTCATGTCTGATCAATGCTAAAGCCTATGATGTTGAATATGGGGGATTCAGTGTTGGTAATGTCATTGAATGTCTTGTGGTGCTGGTTTGATTTTCTCTCATTGGGGATAGTTATTGCCTCGCACACATGTGCCGCGAATGCCACTTGCTGCTTGTCAGCCCAAGTCTGGATATTGGCCAGGTTTTGCTGGATTCGGACATGGACTGCTTCAGAGTCAGAGGAGTTGCGAATGGTGCTGAACATGTGCAATCATCAGCAAACATCATCACATCTGACCTTATGTTGGCGGGGAAGATCCAGCCTTTAGTTTCACATCATAGCTTCTGAAGGCACATTAGAAACAGCACATATGCTATTAATAATCTTTTGATAATTACAAGGATTTTTAATCAGCAAGTAACACCATTTTACAAGTGGGTGGGAAACGGGCGGAAAAAAGTAACTGAGAAGAGTTGATTTCCCCAGTAGTACTGTGGAGGATTAATTGATCATTCTTACTTTTCACACAGAATTTTGTTTCCTTAGGAAAGCTAACTGAATGGCTGAAAGACCAGGGGCGAAATTCTCCCGAAACGGCGCGATGTCCGCCGACTGGTGCCCAAAACGGCGCCAGTCAGACGGGCCTCGCGCCGTCCAAAAGGTGCGGAATGCTCCGCATCTTTGGGGGCCGTGCCCCAACATTGAGGGGCGAGGCCGGCGCCGGAGGAACTTCCGCCCCGCCAGCTGGTGGAAACGGCCTTTGCTGCCCCGCCAGCTGGCGCGGAAATGACATCTCCGGGCGGCGCATGCGCGGGAGCGTCAGCAGCCGCTGACAGTTTCCCACGCATGCGCAGTGGAGGGAGTCTCTTCCGCCTCCACCATGGTGGAGACCGTGGCGGAGGCGGAAGGGAAAGAGTGCCCCCACGGCACAGGCCTGCCCGCGGATCGGTGGGCCCCGATCGGTGGGCCCCAATCGCGGGCCAGGCCACCGTGGGGGCATCCCCCGGGGCCAGATCGCCCCGCGCCCCCCCCCCAGGACCCCGGAGCCCGCCCACGCCGCCTTGTCCCGCCGTTCAAAAGGTGGTTTAATCCACGCCGGCGGGACAGGCAATTTATCGGCGGGACTTCGGCCCATCCGGGCCGGAGAATCCAGCGGGGGGGCCCGCCAACCGGCGCGGCCCGATTCCCGCCCCCGCCGAATATCCGGTGCCGGAAACTTCGGCAACTGGCAGGGGTGGGATTCACGCCAGCCCCCGGCGATTCTCCGACCCGGCGGGGGGTCGGAGAATGACGCCCCAGGAGGCTGCAAGTTCTAAGATTGTTCTTGCTCGGCATTTTGTCAGTATAATTCCGTCATCTGTCAGCCTTTAGCATCATTTACTTCACAGAAATTTTTGTAAATTTTGGGCATCCGAGTGACGAAGCAGGGAAAGAGCAAAAAGCAAATCGGAAAGCTCAATGGACTCTGTCAATGTGGTCCGGCTTGGAACGAACATATTGATTTCTAACTCACCGTCCTGCTCTCACGCCCCCATGTCTGTCCTTGGCCTGCTGCAATGTTCCAGTGAAGCCCAGTGCAAACTGGAGGAACAGCACCTCACCTTCCGATTAGGCACATTACAGCCTTCCAGAGTTCAACAATGTCAGACTGTGAACTCTCTCCTCCACCTTCACCCCATTTTTGTTTCCATCCATTTATTTTCATTTCTTCTATTGATCTTTTTTTCCCTCACCATTGTTCCCCCTCCCCCACCCCACTTGGACCATCTGTTCCTCGGTGCCCTTTGACTCACTGCTCACCTTTGTTCTGCCATTCACACATTCTAATCTCTTTATGTGCCACCATCAGCCCCCTTCCTAGCCTTAATCACCCCCGTTTACATTCCCTTTGTCTTTCTGCCCGCAACACCTTTGTCAATCTCCACCTATCGCTGACCCCCTATCCAGCCCCACCGCTCTCCCCCCCCCCCCCCCCCCCCACCACCACAACAGTATCAATCTGACCTATTCCCAGTTCTCTCCAGCTTTGACAGAGTCATCCAGACTCAAAATGTTAGCTCCCTTCTCTCTCCAAAGATGCTGTCAGACCTGCTGAGATTGTCCAGTATTGTCTGTTTTTGTTTCAGATTCCAGCCTCCGTAGTAATTCGCTTTTATATTATATTGATTTCTAAGTAGGGATGAGACATGAATGTGTCATCTCAGTAATGATCAGTAACTAACGATTTGATAGCATTCGGAGACTACACACTGCCAAATCAAAGCCATGGCTATTTTCCAATGATTGGACTATCACTGGTATCATGATTCATATTCTATAAACTGAACAAAGAACCAAACTCAATTTGTAATTTCATCAAAAACACACTACATAAATACCCTGCAAGGTCTGTGGTTAGCACTGTTGCTTCACACCACCAGGGTCCCAGGTTTGAATCCCGGCTTGGGTCACTGTCTGTGGGAGTCTGCACGTTCTCCCTGTGTCTGGATGGGTTTCCTCCAGGCGCTCCGATTTCTTCCCACAAGTCCCCAAAAACGTGCTGTAGGATGAATTGGACATTCTCAATTCTCCCTCAGTGTACCTGAACAGGTGCCGGAATGTGGCAACTGGGGGATTTTCACAGTAACCTCATTGCAGTGTTAATGTCAGCCTACTTGTGACAATAATAAGGATTAAGTGAAGGTCAAAATAACTATTCCCACAGTGACATGGTCCCAAATTACCAACAACTAATTGTATGTTATTATAATAATAATCTTTATTATTGTCACAAGTGGGCTTACATTAATACTGCAATGAAGTTACTGTGAAAAGTCCCTAGTCGTCACATTCTGGCACCTGTTCGGGTACACTGAGGGAGAATTCAGAATGTCCAATTCACCGAACAAGCACGTCTTTCGGGACTTGTGGGTTGTTCTTGAACATACGAAAGGTAAGATTATAAACTGAAAAAAATTTTAATCCGAAGTCAATGAAAAGTCATCTCTCCGAGAGTTGACATTTTCCTCCAGGTATTCTTCAACTTTACAGCCACATCTTGACCCGAGTGGGAAAAAAAAGTACTTGATTATTTCTGAACTTAACTCCGATGAAAATGCAGTCGCTTGTACCCCTGACAACCACAGTGAAGTGGAAGAAATGCAGCCTTTCATAGGTTTCAAAGTTCAACAAATTGGCACAGTGGTTAGCACTGTTGCTTCACAGCTCCAGGGTCCCAGGTTCGATACCCCGCTGGGTCACTGTCTGTGTGGTGTCTGCACGTTCTCCACATGTCTGCATGAGTTTCCTCCATGTGCTCCGGCTTCCGCCCACAGTCCAAAGATGTGCAGGTTAGGTGGATTTGCCATGCTAAATTGCCACTTCGTGTCTCGGGATGTGAAGATTAGGTTACAGGGGTACGGTGAGGTGGGAAGGGGAGTGGACCTGGGTTGAGTGCTCTTTTTCTGAAAGCTTTCTCCACTTTTCCATTTAACTCTAAGTTGCCGCACCATGAGTACAAATTGTCCTTTAGTGCCTTACCTAATTCGCTGTCCTGCATCATCAGGAACAGACATTCGAGTTAATTTTCCTCAATCCAACCTGAGGCCATTACAGGCAAGGTCAACATTCCTATCCTGAACCGGACTGAGATGAGCCGAAGATCTTCCTGTTCCGGGTAGCTCAAGCATTTCATCTTTTTAAAAATATATACCTTTATTGAAGCTTTATCATTTTATACAATCACTATCACAGTAATAAACATAATAGCCACAAAAAAGCGAAACAAAGAAAAAATAATTAAACAGACCTTACCACCCCTCCCCCCCCACTAATAGTTAACAGTGACCAGGGGCGTCATTCTCCGACCCCCCGCCGGGTCGGAGAATGGCCGTTGGCCGCCGTGAATCCCGCCCCCGCCCCCGCCGAAGTCTCCGCTCCCGGAGATTGGGCGGGGGCGGGAATCCAGCCGCGCCGGTTGGCGGGACCCCCCGCTGGATTCTCCGGCCCGGATGGGCCGAAGTCCCGCCCAGGAATTGCCTGTCCCGCCGACGTAAATCAAACCTGGTATTTACCGGCGGGACCAGGCAGCGTGGGCGGGCTCCGGGGTCCTGGGGGGGGGCGCGGGGCGTTCTGACCCCGGGGGGTGCCCCCACGGTGGCCTGGCCCGCGATCGGGGCCCACCGATCCGCGGGCGGGCCTGTGCCGTGGGGGCACTCTTTCCCTTCCGCCTCCGCTACGGCCTCCACCATGGCGGAGGCGGAAGAGACTCTCCCCACTGCGCATGCGCGGGAAACTTTCAGCGGCCGCTGACGCTCCCGCGCATGCGCGGGGAAACTGACAGCGGCCGCTGACGCTCCCGCGCATGCGCCGCATTTCCGCGCCAGCTGGCGGGGCAACAAACGCCATTTCCGCCAGCTGGCGGGGCGGAAATCCCTCCGGCGTCGGCCTAGCCCCTCAATGTTGGGGCTAGGCCGCCAAAGATGCGGAGACTTCCGCACCTTTTTGCCGGCGCGATGCCCGTCTGATTTGCGCCAGCTTTGGCGCCAGTCGGCGGGCATCCCGCCGTTGGGGGAGAATTTCGCCCCAGATTCTTAAAGTGCACAATGAACGGCCGCCATATATGTTCGAGCCCACCGATCGACCCCTTCACCGTGAACGGGAAGGTACAAAAACTCCACCAAATCACACAGCCATGCTGCAGCACTCAGCAAAATCCGCCACCGGGCTAGAAACAAGCCGAATGCCAGAACATCCATCCCCATTCCCCATCCCCGCCCTCCACTCTGGCTGATCCAGCATCCCAAATACAGCTACTAACAGGCAAGGCTCAAGAACCACATTCAGGATAATCGATATGGTGTTAAAAAAAGACCCCGAAAACCCCACCAGCTTAGGCCAGGACCAAAACATGTGCATGTGGTGAGGAGGCCTTCTTGAGCGCAGCTTCACTTATCCTCAACCCCTTCAAAAAAATCGACTCATCCTGGCTCTGGTGAGGTGCGCCTAAACACCACCTTGAGCTGAATCAGACTCAACTTTGCGCAGAATGACATGGCATTCACCCAACAAAGGGACTCACTCCACGCCTTCTCCTCCAAAATGGGTCCCAGCTCCTCCTTCCACCTTCACTTCCTCCACCGAAACCTGCTCTTCGCCCATGATCCGCCTATATATCCCGGACATGCTGCCCACTTCTGGCCCCGCACTCGAGAGTATCCTTTCCAGCAAGGTGCTTTCGGGAGTGTCGGCAATGTCAGCTGGACAAAATCCCGCACCTGAAAATACCTGAACCTATCCGACCCCCCAAGCTCTATTTTCTCCTTCAACTCTTCCCAGCTGGCAAACGACCCCTCCAGAAACAAGTCCCTCACCCTCTCCAGCACTTTGCTTTCCCACCCCCCAAATGTCACCTCCAATTTCGTCGGCTCAAACAGATGGTCCTGAACTCATGGTGTTTGTTCGCACACTCGCAAATGGCGCTTCATGTAGCAGCCTAACCCATGACACAAACCCAGGGCCAATCCCAAACCTCTCCAGAACAATAAACAAGAAGCTCCATTCAACCCTATCGAACGTCTCTTCTGAGTCCATAGATAAGATTATTTCCGGGTCTAGCCCCAACGCCCCAGTGAGAACCGGATTGAGTAGCCACCTCATTAGCCGACAGATTTCCTGGAGGCAGGATTACAACCTCAACGCTAAGACTTTGGCCAAATGTTTTGCATCCACATTGAGCAGAGAGATAGGGCGATACGACCCACACTCTGTGGGGTTCTTGTCCTCTTCAGAGGGAGGGAGATGGACGCCTGCCCAAGTGTCTCCGGGAGACAACCCCACGCCAATGAGTCGTTAAATATCTCCCGCACCAATGGGGTCAGCTGATCCACAAACTTCTTAAAGAATTCTACCAGGAACCCGCCTGGCCCCAGCGCCTTCCCCGTCTGAATCTTTCCCAAGGCCTGCAGACTGTCCAACCCCATCAGCGCCTCCAATTCTTCCCACAACTCCTCCCCCACCTGAGGAAACTCCAAACCCTCCAAGAGCTCAACCATCCCCTTCTCGTCTTCTGGCGGCTCCAACCTATAGAGCCCCTCATAAAAGGACCAAAACACATTCACTAACTTTTTCTGGGGCCGAAATCAACCCCCCCCCCCCCCCCGCCAGTTCCCGCGCCAGCACAATCCCCCTAGTAGCATTTGATCTTAACCAGAAAAGTCAAAAGTCAAGACAATCTACTTGTGTTTAAATACCACTTTTATTCACTGAATTCCACATAGATGCAAAAGGTTAACAAAAACACGTTAAGAGGTGTAAACAGTGAATGCTGCAACACAGAATTCCCAAACAGTACATCTCAGTTTAAACTCGCTGTTTGTCCAAATGAGAAAATGCCACCAGTCTCAGGCAAGTAAGTCATGGAAGGCATGTCCCCTCTCACAGCATTCGCCTGCTTCGGGGCACAGGGTCTTAAGATATGCTATTGAGCACAATTCTACTCTATTCATAGATAAACTGTGGCTATCAAGAAACTGGCGTTTTACCTTACTCGAGAACTGTAGACCCTTTCTGCTTACATACAAGCTTTCACCACACACTACTGTGCATATCTTGCGGTTGTAATTACAGTGAAACAGACAGCATTCACCATCACTACTCTGCATGCCTGACAGCATCTTCTGGCATCGGCACAGAAAATGCGGAAATCCAGAAGCTGCTGTCAGTAATTCCTGCTACTCCTCGAGGGTTGTAACCTTTGCAGATGAAAATCTTTAACAATCACTAATAAGACAAAAACTCCAACTTTTGCTCTGTAATATCAATGTTACGCCTTGCTAATGAAATGAATGAATGAAACGAAAATCGCTTATTGTCACAAGTAGGCTTCAAATGAAGTTACTGTGAAAAGCCCATAGTCGCCACATTCCAGCGCCTGTTCGGGGAGGCTGGTACGGGAATTGAACCATGCTGCTGGCCTGCCTGGGTCTGCTTTAAAAGCCAGCTAAACCAGCCCCAGTGCTAATGAGGTGCAACTGGATTTTTAAAGGCGTACTAAGTCTTAACTACTGATGAATAATTTCTCTTCCCGTGGAAAACTAATATCATATTTTGTAATGTCAAAATTTCCATGAGAAACTGCTGCGGCAAAGCTCTGGGACTGAGATGAATGGCCTCCAATAACAACAATCATCTTCCCTTTTGTTACGTATGACTACAGCCAGTGGAGAGCTCTATCCCTGCTTCCCATTGACTTCAATTTTGCTCGGGCTTTTTGATGCCACACTTGGTCAACTGCTGCCTTGATGCCACCTCACTTCTGGAATTCTTTTGCCCACTTGTGACTGAAGCTACACGGAGGTCTGGAGGTAGTGGAATCCAAAGGCTGCATTTGCTGCCAGTGCCATGCATAGTTGTATGCTCGACCACCATCTGTATAGAGGGAAATGTGTAGCAGATCACTGACCCTGGAATTACAAATATCACAGTGCTGGCAGCATGAAGTTAACACTTTCTACTCAAGGGAAGCAGTCTCTTTATAACATTTGTGATTGCGGCCTGCCCCGCAGTTTCTGAGTATCCAGCTCTCCTTTCCCCTTATTCCGGGTCTGTCACTGGGAACAAGCTGCAAGCAGGTCAGTAGATCGCCTCCCTCCCCATCCCTATGTTGCAGACCAGCCGATTGTGCCCAGGATGGTTACATGACATAGAATGATAGAATTTGCAGTGCAGGAGGAACCATTCTGCTTATTGAGTCTGCACTGACCCTTGGAAAGAGCGCCATACTTAAGCCCACACCTCCACTCTATCCCAATACCCAGTAACCCCACCTAACCTTTCTGGACACTAAGGGCAATTCATCATGGCCAATCTGCCTAACCAGCACATCTTTGGACTGTGGGAGGAAACCGGAGCACCCGGAGGAAACCCACGCAGACACGGGGAGAATGTGCAGACTCCGCACAGGCAGTGACTCAAGCCGGGAATCGAACCTGGGACCCTGGCGCTGTGAAGCAACAGTGCTATCCACCATGCTACCGTGCCGCTGGCGATTCCGATACAATCTTTGGAAATATTTTAAAAGTGTTTTTATTGGTTTTCGCATTCATGGTACACATTTCAGTTCGTATGTAAAATTACAAGTTTCATAACCAAACATATTACCAAGAAAAAGCAACCGAGGAAAGATTAAAATTTACAAAAGAGAGGTAAACCAAAGAGCGAGAAAGAAAACATAAACAAACAAGGATCACTATAAATATTTACATCTCTTAACTCCCCTCGCCCCCTCTGTGGCTGTGGGCCTCATTTGGCCGGTCTGCCTCAGCTGCCCTCCCCAGTGTTAGCCCGAGCATGTTTGACCGGCGTATTGTTGCTCCCTCTAGTATTCCGCTTGTCCTCGGGCTCGTCCCCTATGGCTCTGCCCCTTGTGCCTTGCAGTCTTTCTTGTGGACAGCTTTTGGGAGGAAACCGGAGCACCCAGAGGAATCCCACGCAGACACAGGGAGAACATGCAGACTCCGCACAGGCAGTGACCCAAGCCAGAAGTCGAACCTGGGACCCTGGCGCTGTGAAGCAACAGTGCTTTGCACTGTGCTACCATGCGTGGTGATTTGACCTGAGGATCACCACACCTCAGGCGAGGAGCAAGGTTGAGAAGACGCAGCCTTCATGAATAACCTCAGCCTGTACAAGAATTGAACCCGCACTGCTAGCCTCGCTCTGCATCCCAAACCAGCTGTCCAGCCAACTGAGCTGTACTGTAACAGCTTGCCTAGGGGTATGACTACTTCTGGAGCACAAGTCTTCAGCACTGCAGCCGGGATATTTGCTGTATCGAATATGCTCTGCCATTTCATGATGTATGGAAAGCAGAACCATCGGTAAATTCTACTTCCTGATTTGCAATCTTTGAAAATTCTTCAAAGTGATTTGTCATTTATCCTGCTTGAACACATTATTGTCGCTGGACACCTGGAGATCCCCTTGACTTTGCACCAGATTCAAATTAACATTGGGAAAGTTGAAATCCATGCCACATTGATGGCTTTCTGGGCAGTTTTCAAGCTCAGTGGTACTTGCGGAAGAGGTTTTGAGGAGACAGGAATTAGAAAAGAAAAACAACTTGGAATTACATAAATAACATAAAGTGGGATGGATGGACCCACATTAAAGCTGTTGTCCAGCTGTAGTTTTAACTTTTAAGCAAGTTCACTTTTCACTGACAGCAAAATTCAGGCAATCGTTATGTCCCCCCCCACCCTCCTTCCCCACTCCATCCTCAAGTTAATTTCAACTCAATATACGTTTAGCTGTGAATTACATTGCAGAATGTACATTTATTAAACAAATGAAATTTAGTCGTCAACAAAAAAAAATGACTATGAATTTGCTGCAACCTCAACATCCAGCATTTTAAAAGCTGAACATAAATCACTTTCCCAGCAACTATTCCAGATGAACATCAGCTACAGGTAACGTAAATTGATGTCTGCAGCCCAGCATAGACAGAAAAACAAGAGATGCAGAATAGATATGGATCAACTGCAAAAGATTGTCCATCAATTTTATAACAAATTTTTGTCTGGCATTAATTAAATGAGGGTGTTGAAAAGTGAACTTGCTTAAAAGTTGAAACTACAGCTGGACAACAGCTTTAATGTGGGTCCATCCATCCCACTGTACGTTATTTATGTAGTTCCAAGTTGTTTTTCTTTTCTAATTCTGCAAGTGGCACCATATGTTGGAGTGCATTTCTCTTGGCACCTGGTTCCTTCTGGTAAATCGCTTCAGTGGTTGCTCTTCCAAGTGTGAACCCAGATGGCTATTCAACTGGTGGGGGAGGAGCAGGGAGGGGGAGTGGGAGGCTCCCTCACAGCTAAACTTGGTCTTGGGCTTGCACAACTGTCACACTTCCACGACTACAGCATGGATTACTGACTAGCAAATCAGGAGTGGGAATTGTTCTGAATGTTCTGCTTCCTTTGCCGAGGCGAAGCTAATAATCGCACGTCCTAGTGATATCCCAGCTGAGATCATCAACAGTCAGTGAAGACCAGGCCATGAATTAAGACCTTACTAATTTTGATGACTCAGTACCATGGTATATACTGCTTGTGTGTCTACTCACTGACCCAGCAAGAGGTTCATTCGACTTATATTTTGACGTGACTGCCATTTCAGGATTTATATTTTATCTGTAATTCCATGTAACGCACGAGGGCAGATCCCATTTCCCCATTTGAACTGACCAATAATCTTGCAGTCCTATGGCTTTCCTTATTACTTTAAGACAGAGTGGAACAAAGACAGACACAAGAAAGCAGTCTGCTCTGAGTCAGTCTATTTCAAACGAGGTGGCAGGAGGGACTCCATCGCTGGAGTAACTGTCTTGGGTTAGAGAAAGAAAGATCACCAATCCTAATTGCTATCCAGTGACCCTTGCTAGAATCTGTATGTGTGGGGATATTATATCAGGATCAGGCTCAAGCTCAGTTGTAATTTCCCCTGCAGTCAGAGAACCTGCTAACACTCATCAAGGTTTACGTGAACAATGGCCCACTGAAGCAAAGCAGAGGGTAGCCGGTGCTCTCAGAAATGTTTAATGAGTTGTGAGAAGAGGTGGTAGGTGATGGCAGTTGGGGGGGGGGGGGGGGGGGGTCGTTAAAATAAACGACAATATTTGATTTAAGACGTTAACAAAAATGGTGTCACGAATGCTGAGAAATGAATAAAAAGCATTATCTATCTCCGAGCAGTTAATCAGCAAGTCATCCATTTCACAGCAAACGTCTCGCACCACGTCGTGTGGAACATAAACACCAGCAGGGACCTGTTCCATTTCCATGCTGTAAATACCATGTAAATCACTCCCTTTCTCAGTCCTAAGAACAATCTTTTTTAAAACCTAGAAATCCGAAAGAAAAACAAAGCACACTTTGTTTAGCGGTGAAGTGGGCGAAGGGAGTGGGAGGAGAGCAGGTAATTGTTTCATTTGCACCTCCTCACTCTGAGGTGCAGGGGGCCCGATTAGCTCAGTTGGCTAGACAGCTGCATGGGTTCAATTCCTGTACCGGCTGAGATTATTCATTCGCCTTCTCAACCTTGCCTCTCGTCTGAGAGTCAGCTCTCCCCTCAAAGGGGAAAGCAGCCAATGGTCATTTGGATCCATGGCAACTTTACCTTGCTGTAAGGTACACGTGCATTAAGGACAAGGCTGGTTGGGAGAAGATTGGTGTGGTTTGTTATGGGAACGAAACAGTTTAAGAGAACAATTTATAGCATTCTTGCAAACTCCTTAAATGTATGAAAAACATTTTTTGCTCAAAAACGTTCATAATAGCACAATAGTTCTCCTTCTGAATTGACAATCCCACACCACAGAATCAAAAAGGAAAGTTGAAAATGCAGCCACAAGCAAAATGTACTTTTGCATCATCATAGCAAGGCTTCTTGCAAACCAAGATAATTAACTCAACAAACACCCAAATTGTGTCACTGCCCTTGTTTTTAAAGGAACCATTTGCTTTTATATAATGTCTTTAATAGTGAGTGGGGGGGGGGGGGGGGGTTGGAATATCGTCTGAGGCACTTCACAGAGGTGTATTCGGAAAAACAATAGACATAGAGCCAAAGAATGAGGGGTGAGCAAATTGAGCGTTAAGAATGATCTTAAAATTGTAGGAAATGGAAATGATGAGGCAGATGGGTTTAGGAAGGGAATTTTTGATCATAGATTAGAGTGAGGATGTGCGAGGGAGCCCCTAGTCACCACATTCCGGCGCCTGTTCGGGTACACAGAGGGAGAATTCAGAATGTCCAAATTACAGCACGTCTTTCGGAATACACAATGTACATAAAATCCACAATGTAAATGCGGCCTGGAAAGGACCCTGCAGACCCAAACACACGGACCCGGCTTTCGCCTCATCCGCAACCGTGACCCCATAAACGTTATCCATACACCGGCCTTCGGCCCATCCACGCCGGAGCGTGGTCTGGACATCCACCAACCTGTGAAAACAAACCGCAGCCCGACAGCGACCCGGGACGCTCAACCAAGCAGACCCATCTTCCGAGGCAGGAACCGCAAGCAAGGCAACAAATCCTCCATCCACACACCGGCCAGCATGAAGAACCTCATTGGACACAACTATACCCTTAACACCGCATACTCTCACCGTCTCCTTGGCTCAAAAAGAAGCCTCCACTCCAGGAAGTGTGGAAAACGGCAGGCTGCAGGTGAGAGTGAAACAACGCGGCCCCAAAGCCCCTCTGCCTAGCTTATTTCTAGCTAATGTCTAATCTCTAAAAAACAAACTGGACGAACTTAAAGCCAGACTCACTTTCAAAGAGAACTGAGGGACTGCTGCGTGCTCTGTTTCACGGAGATGTGGCTCACTCCTGCTTCACCGGACTGTGCCCTACAACCAGAGGGCTTCTCAATCCACCGAATGGACCGTATGGCAGCCTCAGGCAAGGCTAGGGGAGGTGAGGTCTGCCTCCTAATCAACACCTCCTGGTGCTGAGATGGAGCAACACTGGCGAGTTTTTGCTCCCAGACCTAGAATATCTGACACCAAAATGCCGCCGCTAATACCTTCCGTGGGAGTTCAGCTCCGTTATCCTGACGGCAGTTTACATTCCAGCCCGTGCGAACGTGAAAATCGCACTGGACGAAATATTCACCACCACAAATAGCCTTGAAATGAAACATCCCGAGGCCTTGTTCATTGTAGTTGGGGACTTCAATCAGGCCAAGTTCAAGAGCGTACTACCAAGTTACCACCAACACGTCACCTGTTCCACCAGAGGCCCAAACATCCTGGACCACTGCTACACAAATATCAAACATGCCTACCGCTCTATCGCCCGCCCACACTTTGGCAAATCTGACCACAAGGCTGTACTCCTGCTCCCGGCTTATAAGCAAAAAGTGAAACGGGAGAATCCGTCAAAGAAAGTCGTGCATTGTTGGTCTGAGGAATCAGATGATCTCCTACGGGACTGCTTAGAGTCAGTGGACTGGTCAGTATTTAAAAACTCTGCGACCAGCCTGAACGAGTATGCCACAACAGTAACTGACTTCATTAATAAGTGTGTGGAAGACTGTGTGCCAAAGAAACAAATCCGCGTGTTTCCCAACCGGAAACCCTGGATGAACAGGGATATCCACTGCCCGCTGTAGTCTAGGTCTGAGGCGTTCAAGTCAGGCGACCCTGACCTATGCAAGAAAGCCAGATATGATCTAAGGAGATCCATCAAAGATGCCAAAAGACAGTACCGGACCAAGCTCGAGTCCCACACGGACCTCCACCAACTGTGGCAAGGTCTGCAAGACATAACGGGCTACAAGATGAAAGCATGTAAAATCACCGGCTCCAATGCACCCCTCCCTGATGAGCTCAACGCATTCTATGCACCTTTGAACAAGAAGTCAGTGAGAGAGGGCAGCACGGTGGCGCAGTGGGTTAACCCTGCTGCCTCATGGCGCTGAGGTCCCAGGTACGATCCCGGCTCCGGGTCACTGTCCATGTGGAGTTTGCACATTCTTCCCGTGTTTGGGTGGGTTTCGCCCCCACAACCCAAAGATGTGCAGGCGAGGTGGATTGACCACACTAAAATTGCCCCTTAATTGGAAAAAATGAATTGGGTACTCTAAATTTAAAAAAAGAAGAAAAAAAAAGAGGTCAGCGAGAGCAAACACTCCACCCCAGAAGCCTCGGATGAACTTGTATCGGAGATCAGCACTGCAGACGCCGGAGCAGCCTTCTCGAAGGTCAACCCTCGGAAAGCCACTGGTCCGGATGAGGTATCGGACGGGCACTCAGGTCTCAGCTGGTGGGGGTATTCGCAGACGTCTTCAACCTCTCTTTAAAACAATCTGAGGTCCCCATCTGCTTCAAGAAGACGTCCATCATCCCTGTACCAAAAAAAAGCCAAGCAGCGTGCCTTAATGACTATCGTCCAGTGCCTCTGACATCCATCATCATGAAGTGCTTCGAAAAGTTAGTCATGACACGAATCAACTCCAGCCTCCCGGATTGCCTTGATCCACTACAGTTTGCCTACCGCTGCAACAGGTCCACAGCAGACACCATCTCCATGGCCCTGCACTCTACCCTGGAACACCTAGATAACAAAGACACCTATGTCAGACTCCTATTTATCGACTACAGCTCAGCCTTCAACACCATCATTCCTACGAAACTCATCTCCAAACTCTGTGGCCTTGGCCTCAGCTCCTCCCTCTGGATCCTGAACTTTCTAACCCACAGGCCACAATCAGTAAGGATAGGCAACAACACCTCCTCCACGATCATCCTCAACACTGGTGCCCCACAAGGCTGTGTCCTCAGCCCCCTACTATACTCCTTGTACACACCTATGACTGTGTGGCCAAATTCCCCTCCAACTGAATTTTCAAATTTGCTGATGACACCACCGTAGTGGGTCGGATTTCAAACAATGACGGGACAAAGTACAGGAATGAGATAGAGAATCTGGTGAACTGATGCGACGACAATAATCTCTCCCGCAATGTCAACAAAATGAAGGAGATTGTTAGCGACTTCAGGAAGCGTAGTGGAGAACATGCCCCTGTCGACATCAATGGGAACGAAGTAGAAAGGGTCGAGAGCTTCAAGTTTTTAGGTGTCCAGATCACCAACAACCTGTCCTGGTCCCCCCATGCTGATACTATAGTTAAGAAAGCCCACCAACGACTCTACTTTCTCAGAAGACTAAGGAAATTTGGCATGTCACCTACGACTCTCACCTACAGATGCATCATGGAAAGCATTCTTTCTGGTTGTATCACAGATTGATATGGATCCTGCTCTGTCCAAGATCGTGAATGTAGCCCAATCCATCACGCAAACCAGCCTCCCATCCATCGATTCTGTCTACAATTCCCGCTGTCTCGGAAAGGCAGCCAGCATAATTAAGGACCCCACGCACCCCGGACATACTCTCTTCCATCTTCTTCCGTCAGGAAAAAGATACAAAAGTTTGAGGTCACGTACCAACCGACTCAAGAACAGCTTCTTCCCTGCTGCCATCAGACTTTTGAATCGACCTACCTTGAATTAAGTTGATCTTTTCTCTGCACCTTGCTATAACTGTAACATTATATTCTGCAGTCTCTCCTTCCTCCCCTATGTACGGTATGCATTGTTTATACAGCATGCAAGAAACAACACTTTTCACTGTATACTAATACATGTGACTATAATAAATAAAATCAAAAAGACACAGGCATCGGGTGAAGCATACATGAGTGTAGTGCTACTCAGTAGAGAAGATGTGTGAAGAGATCAGTTCAGTCCATAAGAGGGTCATTCAGGAGTCTGATAACAGTGGGGAAGAAGCTGTTTTTGAACCTGATAGTGCGTGTTCTCAGACTTTTGTATCTCCTGCCCGATGGAAGAAGTTGGAAGAGTGAATAAGCTGGATGGAAGTTTCCACAGATAATCAAGGGACAAGGCCATAAATGGGAGTTAAACAAAAAGACGAGAATGTTAAATTTGTAGCAATGGGGAACAGAACAAATGCAGGTCAGCAAGAATAAGAATAATGAGCAGATTTTTGGAGGTGTTGAAGTTTACCACAGGAGAATGCTAGGCCAGCCCGAAGAGTGCTGCAATAGTTGAGTCTGGAGATGGCAAAGGTACAGGGGTAATGTTCTGGAGGTGGAAACAGAAGATTAGCACGATAGCAGAAAACATGGGCGGGATTCTCCGAAGTCCTGGCCAAATGTTGACGCCGGCGTAAACACTGGACTCGTGTACGCCGGCGTCAACGGGCCTGCTGGCCCAGCAATTCACCGTTTTTAAGGGGGCTAGCACGGCGCCAAAGTGCTGCGTGCTGCTCCGCCGCTGAAAGGTGGCCCTACACGGCCGGCGCAGGTCCGCGCTTGCGTGCCACGGCCGGCGCAGGTCTGCGCACGCGCGCCACGGCCGGCACTGGTCCGCGCATGCGCGTGGTTGCCGTCTCCGCGCCAGCGCGTAGCAACATGCCAACAGCGGGCCCGAGCGGCAGTAGGTGGGCCCCCTGCAGATCGTGGCCGCCCGCCGATCGGAAGTCCCCGATCGTGGGCCTGGACCCTGTGCTCCCCATCTCCTCCCCCCCCCCGGAGTCAGATCACCCCGACCCCCCCACTAGGATGTCCACAGCGGCCGCGGGTCCGAGCTCCCGCCGGGTGGTACCAGGTCTGAACCATGCCGGCGGAACTCGGCGGAACTCAGTGGGAGTTCAGCCCGTCGCCCTGGAGAATCGCCACGGGGCCTATTTCAGTGGCCCCCGACTGGCGCCATGGCGTCCACGCGGGTGCGATTGGCCGGAGAATCGGCGGCCCGGCGTCAGAGCGGCGTGGCGGGAATTTCCCATGCCCCCGCCGATTCTCCGACCCATCGCGGGCTCAGAGAATCCCAGCCATGGGTCGCGATTCTCCGCTCTCGCGCCGGTTGGGAGAATCGCCTGGCGTGCCATTTTTCCCCGCGACGCCGGTCCGACGCCCTCCCGCGAAGAGAATGGCCCCGTTGAGTTCTGCGCAGCGCAGGCCGGAGAATCGCCCGGGGCACCCAAAATGGCGATTCTCCGTTACACCCGCTATTCTCCGGCCCGGATGGGCCGAGCGGCCTGCTCAAAACGACGGATTCCCTCTGGTGCCATCCACACCTGGGCGCTGCAGGGGGAACAGCGCGGGAACGCTGGGGGGGCGGGGGGGGGGAGGGCGGGGGACGGCCTGTGGGGGGGGGGCAAGGGGGTTCTTTCACCGGGGTAGGACTCAAAAGTGGTCTTGCCCGCGAGCGGTGCCCACCGATTGACGGGCAGGCCTCTCTGAAGGAGGACCTCCTTTCCTCCGCGCCCCGCAAGATCCATCCGACTTCTTCTTGCGGGGCGGCCTCAGGGTGGACGGCAGTTACACGGCGGATGACGAGGCGCCGCTTTAATGCGGCACCATTGCCCGGAGCGTGCTGACGACGCTGCTTTCTCCCGGCCCCGATCCTAGCCCATTTTCGGGCCCTGAATCGGTCGTGATCGGGGCCGTTTCGCGCCATCGTGAACCTCGACGGCGTTCACGACGGCGTGGGCACTTAGTCGCGGGAGCAGAGATTCGCGCCCTGGGTTTCCACCCAACACCTTGACAAAAGTAGCACATGTTGTTTTGCCTTCTTAAAAATTTTAATTAATAAATTATATTGTAATTAAGATTCACTTTCATTGACCTATTTATGTTTTCAAACATTTTTTAAAATCACTTTTTAAAGAAATATTTTTGTTCAAGGCTTTTTTTCTGAAAATATCGGAAGAACGACACACAAAGCTAAACAAACAACCACAATTCCCGAACCTCCCCCTATAACCAAACTCCATCGCATCCCACCTTCCCACTTCTTACTCCTCTATTCCACGCCTCCCACTTGCTGACCCCTCAATCCTCCTTGAGGAAATCAATGAACGGTCTGATAACAGTGAGGCTTAACCTGGCACACGACGGGGATGCGTTCACCCTCCACAAGGCCTCAGCCCACGTCCCGGCCTGCACCTCCCCCCTCCCCTCCCAGTTCCTTCTCCCACTTGTGCTTAATCTCCTCCATCAATTCCTTGTACATATCCAACACCTTCCCCTCCCCTATTTCGTCCTCCGACAACAACTTGTTCTGCAGAACCTGAGGCGACAGCCCCGAGAAGGATGACACCTCTCTCCTCACCTGCAGGTATCTTATGCCATTCCCCTTGGGCAACTCATATAATTCCTCCACTCCTCCAGCCCTATTGGCACCCACAACAACGTACCCCCCAGCCCAAAACATTGCCTGTACTGGCTCCAGACCCTTAACGCTGACACCACCATTGGGCTCACAGAGTAACTGACCGGCGAGAACGGAAGAGGGGCCAACAACAGAGCCCTCAAACATATTCCGCTACACGACACCGCCGCCATCTACCCCCAAACAGACCTGCACAGACCATTCTCTCATCATCGTAATATTCGCCACCCACTAGTAATTTATCAGATTCGGCAAAGCCAGCATCCCCCCCTCCAGGGTCTTCCCCGTCCATATAAATCCCAAAATTATCCCGTTATTCTTCCTGAAAAAGGACTTGGGGGCAAAGATAGGGAGGTTCTGGAACACAAACAGAAACCCGTGCAGTACCATCACTTTCATAGTCTGCAAGCGCCCAACCAGCGACAGTAGCAACACATCCCACCTCTTAAAATCTGCCTTCACTCCCTCCACCAATCGTGCCAAGTTCAATATGTGTAGCTGGGCCCAGCTCCGCGCCACCTGAATTTTTAAATACCTAAAGCTCGCCCCCAACACTCTGAATGGTTACTCCCCTGATCTACTCTCTTGCCGTCTAGCATTGATCGGGAACACCTCGCTCTTTCCCATGTTCAACTTATACCCCGAAAACCGGCCAAATTTCCCCAAAATCTCCATAATTCTTCCAATGCTGCCCACCGGGTCCAAGATATTTATAACAGATTATCCACATAGAGCAAAACCCTATGTTCGGCATCCCCCCCCCTCCCCTGCTCAATCCTTTCATGCCCTAAGCGCCACTGCTAATGTCTCTATTGCCAAGGCGAAAAGCGACAGAGAGAGGGCCCCACTGCCCTGTCCCACGATGTAACTCAAAGTACTCTGAATGCTCGTCACCAGCTCCCTGTACAGCAGCCGGACCCAATCCATAAACCCCTGACCAAACCCAAACCACCCCAGCACCTCCAACAAATATGCCCACTCCATCCGATCAAAAGCCTTCTCTGCGTCCATCGCCACCACTACTTCTACTTCCCGCCCCACCGAGGGCATCACAATTACATTATGCAGCCTCAGCACATTTGCTGACAACTGCCTTCTCTTCACAAAACCCGCCTGGGCCTCCCCTATCACCCACGGCACATAATCCTCAATTTGTGGTGTGAGGACTGTCATGATATTCAAACATACATCATAACACACACATAATGATAGACAGACCAACGGACCAATTAGCACACATAACACGACAGCCAATCACAGACAAGAGCAGACACAGTATAAGACAAGAAACACAACACTTCCTGGGCAGACCGTCTGGAGACAGCACAGGGCCAGGACCTCATAGCAAGACACTCACACAGTCACAACGTGCTGAGTACCAAGTCTGATGTATAAATAGTTAGATGGAATAAAACTGCGTTGTACCAATCGCAACCGTGTTGGTTCGTCTGTACCTCAGAGCACCCAACACCTCAAGCACCTTCACCAACAGTTTTGCAGCGATATCGGGCAGTACGCAGCACACTGCCCCGAGTTCTTGACTTTCTTTAAAATCAGGGAGATGGAAGCCTGCGACAATGTAGGGTTCCACCCTGTCCCTGGCCTCGTTGCACGTCCTCACCAGCAGCGGCCCCAGCTCAGCACAAATTTAATGTAAGACTACTTGTGACAATGATAAAGATTATATTGTTAGGAGCGAAACGCTGCTTTGCTACCTTTGCTGTCTGACAATCTTTTGCCTTTTAGCAAAGCATCAAGTAGGACAAGTGAGAAGGAGCTCTCTCTAACCATGCGCATTGCCTCATTAACTACACGTAACATTATGTGCCACAATAATAACAAACCTCCAATTCTTGCTGGCACTGATATTCACAGACTTCTGAGAAAACCCAAAAAAGGTTTTGATATTGACAAAAGAAGCAACAATTGTTTTGCCGTACTAATGCACCAGCACAATTAACATTTTGATGCTCTGCATCTAGTCAGTGGGTACGATAACTGCAACCTTAAAACAGTAGCTACCCTTATTAGTCAGAACAAACACCACACAAGTTTGCCTTGAAGAAGCAGGATTATTGTCCCCTCTTGTCAGTGAGTAGTGGCTTCATATGGTGAAGGTACACTTTGTGTAGGTGTCATGGAACAAAGAGTTGCCACAGCAGCCCAGGCCTCTCACACATCATAAACCCACTTCAACCCATCATGCCGCCTAAGTTCTTGAATTTTTTTCCTAAACTTCCACCCCTTCACTTCTCTCTCTTCCTGTAAGATCCTCATTAAAACCTACCTGTCTGCAAAAAGTTTTTAATCACCTCTCCTCGTAACTCGTGGCTTAGCTCTGTATAATTTTTTGTCTGATCATAACACATCTTGTAACTTCTTCCTACATTAAAGGTATCAAACAAATGGAAGTTATTGTTGCTATTCTTGTACTTACCTTTCTGTTGAATGACTGAGCTTGTAACTTATTTTAATAATTAACCACTATGCCAATTGTCAAAAATATAACCAAGAATTGGAAATAAAACAAAAATAATCTGTGATAGTTTCCCCAGTACGATTTTACAGCAGCTTTCATTATTACAAAATGATCGATCTTGTGACTATCTTTCTTCTGCACCATCTGCTACCCACACTTCACCATCAACAATCCAGCAGTGTAGCGTTAATCTCAACTTCCTCGGACCCAGTGTGAAATACTCGATAAAGCAACACCGACAAAAGACAGGCAGAGCCATGAAAAACCTCACTCAATCCTCGTTAAAAGTGTTGCTCTAGTTCAAATTGATAGGTTAAGTCACACACTTGGATAAGCAGCCACAATCTTTACCAAGGCAATGTTAACAACAAGACCTGGAGTGTTATATCCAGTAGCTTGGTCAACGAGTTTACAGAGCTCCTCGGGATTTATGTCTCTAAATTAATTCTCCAGAACAGTCTAAAAGTGAATGTCGAGTGAAGCTTCACACACAAAAAATTCAGTCGCATTTATAGCCATCTTTTTATACGTGAACCAAGAACAATTCAAATAATTAAGTTTTGCACATCATCACGAGGATCAACATTAATGCCGTTGACTTTTACTTGAATTATTTTAACCAAAATTAAATGTGAATGTTTTTCAAGACACGTTTTAATCAAATTAGAATCTGTTTTCACACTCAGATGTTTTGGTGATTTAAAATGACTGTTGCAGTAGATTATCAAAGCAAAGGTGTCCAAAGTGGACCCAATTTGAAGCCTGTGCTTCTCCTGGGGAGTTCCCCATGACTAAATCATCACTGTGATTAAAATATTTCTTCGTGAGGCGTGGTATTTTTTTCGTCTGAGTTAGCGCCATTCAAACTCCACGGGAGATTCCAAAGGTGCTGTGTGGGTGGGAAATGAGCTCCACTAAGTTCTCAGAACCTTGTGCAGAAACAAAAGGCACTTTGTAAAATGTGACCCTATTGTCCCTAAACAGGAGTTGCCATACGTCTGGGGCAGGGTACTATAATTATAACTATATGAGTATACCACACCTCAGAGCTCGGTCAGAGTTGGCAGCAATGCACACTTTAATCCCTGATGTGGAGATGCCGGCGTTGGACTGGGAGCACAGTAAGAAGTCTTACAACACCAAGTTAAAGTCCAACAGGTTTGTTTCGAATCACTAGCTTTCGGAGCGCTGCTCCTTCCTCAGGTGAATGAAGAGGTATGTTGCAGAAACATATATATAGACAAATTCAAAGATGCCAGACAAT
Source organism: Scyliorhinus torazame (assembly GCF_047496885.1). Taxonomy (NCBI): domain Eukaryota; kingdom Metazoa; phylum Chordata; class Chondrichthyes; order Carcharhiniformes; family Scyliorhinidae; genus Scyliorhinus; species Scyliorhinus torazame. The sequence continues at coordinate 256,985,993 of NC_092716.1, forward strand.
GCTTGGAATGCAAACATTAGCAGGTGATTAAATCTTTACAGATCCAGAGATGGGGTAACCTCAGGTTAAAGAGGTGTGAATTGTGTCAAGCCAGGACAGTTGGTAGGATTTCGCAGGTCAGATGGTGGGGGATGAATGTAATGCAACATGAATCCCAGGTCCCGTTGTCGCAGAATTGCCAAGCAGAAACTTATAGCTAAGTTCCGCACACATGAGTGCGGCCTCAACCGGGGGCGGCCGAAATACCGCTGCTGTCATGCCAGTCTCGCCGGCGTGAATCAAACCACCTACCTTACCAGTGGGACAGGCGGTGAGGGCGGGGGGGGGGGGCGCGCGGGGAGATCTGGCCCCGGGGGGTGCCCCCACGGTGGCCTGGCCCGCGATCGGGGCCCACCGATCCACGGGCGGGCTTGTGCCATGGGGCACTCTTTTCCCTCTGCCTCGGCCACAGCCTACGCGATGGCCGACGCGCAAGAGACACAACCCCCCTGCGCATGCGCGGGGATGACATCAGCGGGCCTAGCCCCTCAAGGTGAGTGCTTGGCCCCTAGAGGTATGGAGAAATCCGCACCTTTGGGGCCGCCCGACGCCGGAGTGGTTCCCGCCACTCCATCCTGCCGGGACCCTCCGCCCCGCCGGGTAGGGGAGAATCCCGGCCCAGGTCTTCAGTACTATTACCAGAATTCTTGTAGTATCCAATGCCTTCAGCCATCTTTTGATATCACATGGATTGAATCAAATTGGCTGACGACTGGCATTTATGATGCTGTAAACCTTAGGAGGAGACTGGAATGGATCATCCATTCAGCCCTTCAGCCTTGCTTTTTTCACCGATATGCTTGGCTCTCCATCATTGAGGATGGGATATTTGCGCCGCCTCCTCCTCTAGCTAGTTGTTTAATTGTTCACAATTCACAACTTGATGTAGCAAGGCTTCAATCTGATGCACTGGCTGTGAGATCGCTTAGCGCTATATATTGCATACTGTATTCACTGTCTGGATTGCAAGTAATCCTGTGTTGTTGATTCAACCGGATTGACTGCTGATTTTTAGGTATGCCTGGTGCTGCTCCTCGCATGCCCGCTTCATCCCCCAGCTTTATGCTAATGGAAGATGGGGATCTGCCGGTTATAGGTGAGCTTACAGATTGTGGTTGCATAAAAGTCTGATGCTGCTTATTGACCACAGCGCCTCACGGTGCCCAGTTTTGAGTTGCCAGATGTGTGACCATTTCAGCATATCTGGCACGTAATGTCAGTTTCTTTCTCGGTCTGAATTGCTGATTCTCCGTCAATTTTAATGTTTTTATCTCTTCAGTTAATTTCTCATTGCCAAACTTTCTTCTTCAAGCTTTTATTCCACTCATTTAATTCTTCACTGGACTTGTTCTTACTTTCTAGTTACTCTTTCATGGGAGTTCAGTTTATTCACCATAGTCGCATTAAGTTACATAGAAACATACAAAATACGCCATCGGTAACATTCTTTCTGGATCTACCCTATCTAATCCTGTTAGAATTTTGTAAATTTCTATGAGATCCTTTCTCAAGCTTCTAAACTCCAATGAACATAATCCTAACCGATTTAGTCTCTCCTCATATGACAGTCCCGCCATCCCAGGAATTAGCCTGGTAAACCTTTGTTGCACTCCCTCCATAGCAAGACCATCCTTCCTCAAATAAGGACACCAAAACTGCACACAATACTCCAGGTGTGGCCTCACCAATGCTCTATACAATTGCAGTAAAACATCCCTATTCCTATAATTAAAACCTCTCGCTATGAAGGCCAACATATCATTTTCTTTTTTTACTGACTGCTGTATCTGCAGGCTCATTTTCAGAGATTGATGCACGAGGACACCAAGGTCTTGCTGAGTATCCACCTCTCTCAATTTACACCCATTCAAATAATAATCTGACTTCCTATTTTTTGCTACTGTAGCATATAACCTCATTTTTATCCACATTACAGTTTATCTGTCATGCATATGCCCACTCACTCAACCTGTCCAAATCCTGAAGAATCTCTGCATCCTCCTCACAGCTCACCCTTTCATCTGCTAATTTGGAGATAATACATTTAGTTCCCTCTTCCAAATCATCAATATGTAATGTGGACAGTTGGGGTCCTAGCACAGATCCCTGCGGCACCCCACTAATCACTGCTTGCCAATCAGAAAAAGACCCATTTATTCCAACTTTTTGCTTTCTGTCTGCTAACCAGCTTTCTATCCATCTCAAGGCACTACCTGTAATCCCATGCGCTATAACGTTAAATTTTAAACTGCTAGGTGAGACCTTGTTGAAAGCCTTCTGAAAGTCTAAATAAACCACATCCATTGGTATTCCCTGGTCAATTCTACTAGTTACATCTTCAAAGAATTTCACTAGGTTTTTCAAGCATGATTTTCCTTTCGTAAATCCATGCTGACTTTGTCTGATTTTGCCACTGCTTTCCAAATGCTGTGCTATGAAATCCTTGATAATGCACTCCAGCAACTTCCCTACTACCGACATTAGGCTCACGGGTCTATAGTTCCGTTTTCTCTCTACCTCCCCTTTTGAATAGCAGGGTTACATTCATTACCCTCCAACCTTTAGGAACCATTCCAGAGTCCAAAGCATTTTGGAAAATGACCACCAATGGATTTAATATTTCTAGGGTCAATTCCTTACGTACTCTGGGATGAATATTATCAGGCCTTGGAAATTTGTCTGCCTTCAATTCCTTTAATTTCCCCAAAACTATTTCTTTACTAATATTAATTTTCTTCAGCTTCTCACTAAAATTTGTGATCCTCAGAACTTCTGGTACATTATTCATGTCTTCTTTTGTGAAGACAGAAGCAAAGTACTACTCTAGTTCCTCAGTCATTTCTTTGTTCCCTGTTATGAATTCCTCCGTTTCTGACTGTAAGGGGCCGACATTAGTTTTTAATCAATCTTTTTTTCTTTACATAGAAACTTTCAATCAATTTTTATGTTCCCCGCTAGTTTACTTTCAAATTGTATTTTCCCCTTCTTAATCAATCACTTGGTCTGTCTTTGCTGAATTTTAAACTGCTCCCAATCCTCACATCTATTGCTTTTTATTGCTTATTTGTATGACTTTTCTTCAAATCTAATACTATCTCTAATTTCCCTTGTAAGCCATGGTTTGGCCATGGTTCCTTTTCTACTCTTGTGCTAAATAGGAATAAACAACTTTTGGAGTTCACCTATTCGATCCTTGAATGCCATTACCTGTCCGCTGTCCTTCCTTTCAGTACGTCATAGCCAGCTCATGCCTCATACCATCATAGTTATCTTTATTGAGGTTCAGGACCCTGGTCTCAGAATCAACTACTTCATTCTTCACCTTGATAAAGAATTCTACCATATTATGGTCACTCATCCCCAAGGGTTCTCTCACAACTAGATTGCTGACTCCTTTCTCATTGCGCAACACCCAGTCCAAGATGTTCTGTTCCCTTGTTGGTTCCTCAACATACTGGTCCAGAAAACCTGTATACACTCCAGAAATTCCTCCTCAGGGCGGCACGGTAGCGCAGTGGTTAGCAATGCTGCCTCATGGCGCCGAGGACCCGGGTTAGATCCCGACCCCTGGTCACTGTCCGTGTGGAGTTTGCACATTCTCCCCATGTCTGCATGGGTCTCCCTCCTTCTGGGGTCCCTTTTTCAGCTCTTTCAAACTAGTTAGCTTCTCCGTAGAGTTCTAAATTCTTAATATGAGATGAACTGTTCTTTTTAACAGCCGTTTGGTAGTACAGAATTTGAGTTTAGCTGGAAAACACATTTTGTTGAATATTTTCATCTTTTTAATATCCCAGAAAAGTGGTACTAAAACTGCTTGTCTGAACCTTCCAGGTTCTAAAGAAATGGGGCGTCATTCTCCGACCCCCCGCCGGGTCGGAGAATGGCCGTTGGCCACCGTGAATCCCGCCCCCACCCCCGCCGAAGTCTCCGGTACCGGAGATTGGGCGGGGGCGGGAATCGAGCCGCGCCAGTTGGCGGGACCCCCCGCTCAATTCTCCGGCCCGGATGGGCCGAAGTCCCGCCCAGAAATTGCCTGTCCCGCCGGCGTGAATTAAACCTGGTATTTACCGGCGGGACCAGGCGGCGTGGGCGGGCTCCGGGGTCCTGGGGGGGGCGCGGGGCGATCTGACCCCGGGGGGTGCCCCCACGGTGGCCTGGCCCGCGATCGGGGCCCACCTATCCGCAGGCGGGCCTGTGCCATGGGGGCACTCTTTCCCTTCCGCCTCCGCCACGGCCTCCACCATGGCGGAGGCGGAAGTGACTCTCCCCACTGCGCATGCGCGGGAAACTTTCAGCGGCCACTGACGCTCCCGCGCATGCGCCGCATTTCCGCGCCAACTGGCGGGGCAACAAACGCCATTTCCGCCAGCTGGCGGGGCGGAAATCCCTCCGGCGTCGGCCTAGCCCCTCAATGTTGGGGCTCGGCCCCCAAAGATGCGGAGCATTCCGAACCTTTGGGCCGGCACGATGCCTGTCTGATTGGCGCCAGTCGGTGGACATCGCGCCATTGGGGGAGAATTACGCCCATGGTTATATATCAAAATGAGGCGAATGCACAGAATTATCTCAGCTCAAGCAAACTTGCAAGATTGTCTGGGAATATGACAGGTTCAAAATTAAGACCAGGACTTTTCGGTCCTGGTGTGGCAGCATGCAACGTGGGGGATTCGGCACTCCAGCCATTGGCGCCAAGTCCATTGACTTTCGGCAGGACCGGAAGATCTTGGCAGCAGGCGTGGCTGGAAAATCCCGGTCAAAGGTTGAGCTTTTGGCCATATGTATTAGAACTGAGTTTAAATGAAGGCATTTAAGATAAAACCAGACAAAAATACTTCATGGCAGAGCAAGAAAAGGGACAAAAAACAACCTGTACTGCCAGCTGACTTGAGTTCGTTCCAAGGTCCTACAATATGATTGGGGGCCGGTTTAGTTCAGTTGGCTGTACAGATGGTTTGTGATGCAGAGTAAGGCCAAAAGTGCGGGTTCAATTCCCATACCAGCTGAGGTTATTCATGAACGTCCACCTTCTCAACCTTGCCCCTCGCTTGAGGTGTAGTGATCCTTTGGTTAAATCACCACCAGTCAGTGCTCCCCCTCAAAGGGGAAAGAAGCCTATGGTCACCTGGGACTATGACGACTTTACTTTTACAATACATCGGTCAGGCCACAACTAGAATACTGTAAACAGCCATTGTAACAATAGGAGACCATTCTGGCCTGAAAGGTAGTGCAGAGGAGAGCAACAAACCTAAAAGACAGTCAAAAAACTGAGATAGGCCTTATAAGCTAATTATAAGCTAATTATTTACAGAGTATATCAAAAGCGGAGATATATTTCCAGATGGAATTGTTGAGGCCAAGTCATTGGGCTAGTTTCAGAAATGGCTTAATGCTATTACGTGCGGTCACCGTACTTTGGAAGGATAAGATCAAATGGGCCCAGCTGCCTTCTTTATCTAAACCTGCTTCATGATCTTATGTTTAGTTGACAAGAGGGGACACTGTAATAACTCGATGTATTATTATACCAAAGGGACGCTCCAAAGTGGGATGAAGCACAAGTTTGTGCCTTTTCTGCAATTTTGGGCAGCTAGGAACTAAACTAGGGCTAGGAAACGTCGCCAGAAAAAGCAACCTGAAAGGGGAAAGAAAATTTTAAAAGTGACAATTGCCCCCTGAATACACAAGTAATTAGAATATAAAGTTTTTTTTTTCATATTACACATAATGAGTCTTTGGTATGCTTATTCACAGTACCACAGGTATCAGGAGTAAGTTCAATTCTTCCTCAGTTGCTCGATTAATGCTCAAATACCTTGATACATCATAATGATCAACCCCATTTTGAAGAAAAAGGTTCGGTGTAAACCACATGATATCCACAGAATCGTTTTGTGGGTAGTCCTTACAATCGTTCAAGTTTTTATTTCCAGAACTCATTATTAGATGCCCAGAGCAAATGGCAGGACTAACAATATTTTTGGAACACCAATGTTTACTAATTAATGAAGGATCTGCTCATTCCCATACCAGCCTCCCCGAACAGGTGCCGGAATGTGGCGACTAGGGGCTTTTCACAGTAACTTCATTTGAAGCCTACTTGTGACACTAAGTGATTTTCATTTCATTTTTCATTCATTCATTCATCACTGCAGCCATTCACAGCTTTCACAATGTTCCTTTTAAAAAAAATAATTTAGAGTACCCAATTCATTTTTTCCAATTAAGGGGCAATTTAGTGTGGCCAATCCACCTACCCTGCACATCTTTTGGGCTGTGGGGGCGAAACCCATGCAAACACGGGGAGAATGTGCAAACTCCACATGGACAGTGACCCAGAGCCGGGATTGAACCTGGGACCTCGGCGCCGTGAGGCAGCAGTGCTAACCACTGCGCCACCGTGCTGCCCGTTTTAACAATGTTCCTGTTGTGTTATTAACCACAGCAAATAATAATGGGGAAATCCTCAGTGAGAAATATTCAATCCCAAGCCATAAACCCAAGACAGCCACATTTATATAATTAAAAGCAGCCAACTGCATTTATCACATTGCGCAATGGGGTAGACAGCTAAGTGGAATTAATGTACTCTACCTTAAATTCCCTTAACCTTACTCATTTCCCTCTCAGTTGCATTCTTTACACTTCACTTAAGTGAAGAGCTTGCCAACATTTTCTCACATTGAGAGAAAGCAAAGGAGGCAGGGCTATCCTAGTACTGAGTGCAGTAATGAATGTCCTTATAGTTTTAAAATGGTCCTATATGATTATTGAGGGCAGGGGGAGTCCCCATCTCCTGAGTGAACTGCCCAGTGAGAAAAATGTCAGCAATTACCAGCTGTCTCTCCGCATGCAAGTCCGTTCTTCACGCTCTTCTCTGCACAGGTCTTGCCAAATCTAGCAGAGTTGGTTTGCTTGATCAACCATAAATCATTACTATACTGGAGTATAGTGTCACCCAGAAACAAAATGTACAAACAAAATAAAAACTAAATGGAAAACAGCAACAATAATCATTTAAATGCAAATAGCAATCAGCATAAGTGTCCTGACACCCTGGGCTCGGGCAAGTTCAATTTCAGCCCACTTGACCCAGAATCGCAACACAGATGAAATTAGATTTTAATTAAAATTCCTGAGGTCCTTGCTGGATCCCAATAACTACAGTCACCAGGGGTGGAATTTTCTGACCCCCTGCCAGGTGAGAGAATTGGCGTGGTGCCACGCGAATCGCGCCACGCCGCCGAGACGCAATTCTCCGCAGAGCGGAGAGTCAGCGCCATCGGCGCCGGCGTGGTTGGCGCGGCGCCGGTCAGGGTATGTGCCGACTTTCTGGCCCGGGCCGGCACTGGCCGGTGCACCGATTCTCCGGCCCGGATGGGCGGAGCGGCCGTCTCGAAAAATCCGAGTCCCACCGGCACCGTTCTAACATCCACTGAGCCGGCTGGACCTCGGAGTTGAAGGGTGCGGGGGCGGCCTGGAAAGGAGGAGGGGGGGTCCGACCCCGGTGGGGGGGGGGGGCTCTGTAGTGGCCTGGACCGCGAACGGGGCCCACCGATCGGCGGGCCGGCCTCTCTGGCTGGGGGCCTCTTTTCCTCTGTGCCGGCTCCTGTAGCCCTGTGCCATTTGGCGTCGGGGCCAGCGGGGGAAAGGAGGCCACTGCGCATTCGCTAGTTGGCGCCGGCCCAACTGCATATGCACGGACCCCGCGGCGCCGGGTTCATGCTGCAATCGGCAGCTGGAGCGGCGTGGGACTCTCCAGTGCCGTGCTATCCCCCTGTGGTTGGAGAATGGGGTCCCGGAACTGGCGCCGACGCCGGAGTAAAACACTCCCGTTTTTAAAAAAAATATAGATTTATTAAAGTTTTTAACACAATTTTTCTCCCTTACAAACAATAACCCCCCCCCCTCCCCCCGTAAACAAAAAAAAGAAACAAAAAATCGCGCGGAGCAAGACATATACATGGCAAAATAGTATATTTTCATAGCTTTGTACACTGGCTCTCTCCCGTACGTGCCAGTTTCCCCGACTCTTCATGTTATCTCTTGCTCATCCACCCCCCAGGCAGCTCCCCCTCCCCCCGCCCCCTCCCCGGACGTCTTCCGTCCCCCGTCCCCCCGAGGTTGCTGCTGCTGCTGACCGACCTTCCTCTAACGGAGCGTGAGATAGTCTAGGAATGGATGTCACCGCCTGTAGAACCCCTGCGCAGACCCTCTCAAGGCGGGCTACTAGGGACGCAAAGGCCAGAATACCGGCCTCTTTCGCCTCCTGCACTCCCGGTTCGTCCACTGCTCCAAATATTGCTAGCCCCCAGCTTGGCTTGACCCGGACTTTCACCACCTGAGATATTGCTCCCGCCACTCCTCTCCAGAACCCCTCCAGTGCCGGGCATGATCAAAACATATGGACATGATTTGCCGGGCTCCCTGAGCACCTTCCACATCTGTCCTCTACCCCAAAGAACCTGCTTAACCTCGCCCCCGTCAAGTGAGCTCTGTGAACCACCTTAAATTGTATCAGGCTGAGCCTGGCACACGAGGAGGAGGAATTAACCCTACCCAGGGCATCAGCCCACAGACCTTCCTCGATCTCCTCCCCCAGCTCCTCCTCCCATTTACCCTTCAACTCTTCTACCAGCGCGTCCCCCTCTTCTTTCAACTTTTGGTGTATTTCCGACACCTTGCCCTCCCCGACCCATGCACCCGAGATCACCCTGTCTCGAATTTCTTGTGCCGGGAGCAACGGGAATTCCCTCACCTGTCGCCTCACAAAAGCCCTCACCTGCATATATCTAAAGGCATTTCCCGGGGGTAACTCAAACTTCTCCTCCAGTGCCCCTAGGCTCGCAAACGTTCCGTCAATGAACAGGTCCCCCATTCTTCTGATCCCCGTCCGATGCCAGCTCTGGAACCCCCCGTCCATCTTCCCCAGGACAAACCGGTGGTTACCCCTGATCGGGGACCACACCGATGCTCCCATTGCACCCCTGTGCCGTCTCCACTGGCCCCAGATCCTTAGCGTTGCCGCCACCACCGGGCTCGTGGCATACTTTGTCGGCGAGAACGGCAGCGGTGGCGTCACCAACGCCCCAAGGCTCGTTCCTTTGCAGGATGCCATCTCCATTCTCTTCCATGCAGCCCCCTCTCCCTCCATAACCCACTTGCGGATCATCGACACATTTGCTGCCCAGTAGTAGCTCCCCAGGTTTGGCAGCGCCAACCCTCCTCGATCCCGACTGCGTTCCAGGAACCCTCTCCTTACCCTCGGGGTCTTATTCGCCCACACAAACCCCATAATACTCCTGCCTACTCTCTTAAAAAAGGCCTTAGTGATCACGATTGTAAGGCACTGAAACACAAACAAAAACCTCGGCAGGACCACCATTTTGACCGATTGCACTCTACCTGCCAGCGAGAGCGGGAGCATGTCCCATCTTTTAAAATCCTCCTCCATTTGCTCCACCAACCTCGTCAGATTCAGTTTATGTAGGGTCCCCCAACTCCTGGCTATCTGGATCTCCAGATACCGAAAGCTCCCCTCCGCCCTCCTCAGCGGTAGGTCCCCGATCCCTCTTTCTTGGTCCCCCGCCTGTAATACAAAGAGCTCACTCTTCCCTACACTGAGATTATAGCCCGAAAACTCCCCAAACTCCCTTAGAGTCTGCATGACCTCCACCATCCCCTCCATTGGATCCGCCACGTACAGCAACAGGTCATCCGCATATAGTGACACCCGATGCTCTTCTCCCCCTCGGACCACCCCCCTCCATTTATTAGACTCCCTCAATGACATGGCCAATGGTTCGATCGCCAATGCGAACAACAGGGGGGACAGGGGGCACCCCTGCCTCGTCCCTCGGTACAGTCGAAAGTACTCCGACCTCCGCCGGTTCATCACTACACTCGCCACCGGGGCTCTGTAAAGGAGCTTAACCCAATTGATAAACCCTCCCCCGAACCCAAACCTACGCAGCACCTCCGAGAGGTACTCCCACTCTACTCGGTCAAAGGCCTTCTCCGCGTCCATAGCTGCCACTATCTCCGCTTCTCCCTCCACCGATGGCATCATTATCACGTTTAAGAGCCGCCGCACATTGGTGTTTAGCTGCCTACCCCTTACAAATCCTGTCTGGTCCTCGTGAATCACCCCCGGGACACAGTCCTCGATCCTCGTGGCCAGCACTTTTGCCAGCAACTTTGCATCCACATTAAGGAGCGAGATCGGCCTGTACGATCCACATTGCAGTGGGTCCTTGTCCCGCTTTGGGATCAAAGAAATTGTCGCTTCCGACATTGTCGGAGGTAGGGTCCCCTCCTCTCTTGCCTCATTAAAGGTCCTCACTAGTAGCGGGGCCAACAGGTCTACGTACTTCCTGTAGAACTCCACCGGAAACCCATCCGGTCCCAGGGCCTTCCCCGCCTGCATGCTCCCCAAATCCTTGCTCAGCTCCTCCAACCCAATTGGTGCCCCAGACCAGCCACCTCTTGCTCCTCCACCCTCGGGAATCTCAGTTGGTCTAGCAATCGTCTCATCCCCTCTTCCCCCGCTGGGGGCTGAGATCTGTACAGCTCTTCATAGAAGGCCTTAAATACCTTGTTTATTTTTGTCGCACTCCGAACCGTGGCTCCCCTTCCATCTTTGACTCCCCCTATTTCCCTCGCTGCCATCCTTTTACGGAGCTGGTGTGCCAGCATCCGACTAGCCTTTTCCCCACACTCATAGGTCGGCCCCTGCACTTTCCTCCACTTTGTCTCCGCCTTCCCTGTGGTCAACAGGTCAAACTCCGTCTGGCGCCGTCGTCTTTCCCCAAGTAATCTTTCCTCCGGGGCCACTGCGTATCTCCTGTCCATTCTCAAAATCTCCCGCACTAACCTCTCCCTTTCCATGCCCTCTGTCTTCTCCCTATGAGCCCTAATGGAGATTAGCTCTCCCCTGACCACCGCCTTCAACGCCTCCCATACCACCCCTACCCGCACCTCCCCGTTGTCGTTGGCCTCCAAGTACCTTTTGATACACCCCCTCACCTTCCCACACACCACCTCGTCCGCCAGCAGTCCCACATCCAGCCGCCACAGCGGGCGTTGGTCCCTCTCCTCTCCCAGCTCCAGTTCCACCCAGTGCGGGGCATGGTCCGAAACGGCTATGGCCGAATACTCCGTCCCCTCCACCCTCGGGCTGAGCGCCCTGCCCAGAACAAAAAAATCTATCTGGGAGTAGGCTTTGTGTACATGGGAAAAGAAAGAAAATTCCCTGGCCTGCGGCCTTGCAAACCGCCATGGGTCCACTCCCCCCATCTGATCCATGAACCCCCTAAGTACCTTGGCCGCCGCCGGCCTCTTTCCAGTCCTTGATTTGGAGCAGTCCAGTGCTGGATCCAACACTGTATTGAAGTCCCCTCCCATTATCAGGCCTCCTTTCTCCAGGTCCGGAATGCGCCCCAACATGCGCTTCATGAATCCTGCATCATCCCAGTTCGGGGCGTATACGTTTACCAACACCACACACGTCCCTTGCAGCCTACCGCTCACCATTACATATCGCCCTCCATTGTCCACCTCAATAGTCTTGGCCTCAAATGACACCCGCTTTCCCACTAATATTGCCACCCCTCTATTCTTCGCATCCAGTCCCGAGTGGAATACCTGTCCTACCCATCCCTTTCTTAACCTGACCTGGTCCGCCACCTTCAGGTGAGTCTCTTGGAGCATGACCACATCCGCCTTCAGTCCCTTTAAGTGCGCGGACACTCGAGCCCTCTTCAACGGCCCATTCAGCCCCCTCACGTTCCACGTTATCAGCCGGATTGGAGGGGCTCTCACCCGCCCACCTCCACCCCCCCCCCCTCCCTGCCGACTAGCCACCTCCTTTTCTGGGCCAGTCCCATATCCACGCCTCCCTCACCCTCCAGTCCTCCAGACGGGGGACCCCCGTCCCGACCACCTCTTCTATGTCCCATTCCCTTTTGGCCAGTGCAGCAGCAACCCCCCCCCGCTAGACCCCTGTCTAGCTTTTTTGCTCCCCCCATGTCATTCCCGTAAGTCAGCTGACACCTGCTGACCCGGCTACCCACGCTATCCCATTGACCTCCCCGTGTGGGAGTTCCCCCTCCCACCTTTCTTCCCGCACGCGGGAAAAATAAAAAAACCCGCGCTTTCCAAAGCCCGCTCCGCCCCCTCTGGCGCAGCTCCTGTCTCTCTCCCCCAGCCCATGTAACATTTCCTGCGCGTGATTGTGATTGACTCCCTATATACAACAACCATCACACATCAAACCTCAAATATCCCACCCACCCTCACAAACCCTCAGTTAGAGTCCAACTTTTCGGTTTGTATCAACGTCCATGCCTCTTTAGGCATTTCAAAGTAGTAGTGTTGGCCCTTGTATGTGACCCACAGTCGCGCTGGCTGCAGCATTCCGAATTTCACTTCTTTCCGGTACAAAACCGCTTTGGCCCGGTTGAAACCCGCTCTCCGCTTTGCAACCTCCGTGCTCCAGACCGGGTATATTCGGATCTCTGCATTGTCCCACTTACTGCTCCGCTCCTTCTTGGCCCATTTCAGGACCCACTCTCTGTCTGTGAACCGGTGGAACCTCACCACCATCGCCCTTGGCGGCCCATTTGCCCGGGGCCTCCTCGCCAGCACCCGGTGTGCCCCGTCCAACTCCAGCGGCCTCAAAGGGGCCTTCGTGCCCATCATCGCCTCGAGCATCGTGCTCGCGTATGCCCCGGCATCAGCCCCCTCCGCTCCTTCAGGGAGACCCAGGATCCGCAGATTCTTTCTCCTCGACCTGTTCTCCAGGTCTTCGAGTCTTCCCGCCCACCTCGTGTGTAGCGCCTCGTTCTGCTCCACTCTCACCACCAGGCCCGCGATCTCGTCCTCGTTCTGACCAACTCTTTTTTGTACCTCCTGCATCTGAACCTCGTGGGCCTTCTGGGTGATCCCTAGTCCTTCGAATGCCGAAAGCATAGGCGCCAGCATTTCCTTACGCATCTCCTCGCGCTACTCCTCGAAGCAGTGCTTAATAAACTCCTGCAGCTCCACTTTGTCTCTGGCCGCCGCCATTTTGTCTTTTCCCCCCGGTTTTTCCCGTTGCTCCAATGCCACTTTTGTGGCCGTTACACTTCGAGTCCGTTTCATAAAATTTGGAGGGGGACCTCCCTCTTACCTTCCCCACGGGTTAGTATCGAAAAAAGTTCCGTTGGGGCTCTTCTAGCGAGCCCGAAAGTGCGTGGTAGCGGGAGCTGCCGAATCGTGCGGCTCAGCTCCGCATAGCCACACCCGGAAGTAACACTCCCGTTTTTATGCCGGCATCGACACTTAGCCGCCCGATGGGAGAATCCTGCCCCAGATCTGTAACTTTAAAACACAAGTAATCTTATATTATGTACAGTATTATAATTAAATGGAATAGAAACATCACTATCTACTACCCCTTTTCCATCCCCCCCCCCCTCCCCCCCTCGGCAACTACCCCACTCTGTATATAGACACACACACAACACAGAGCAGAAAAGGTGGTGGAAAGGAAAGGAAAATATTCATAAAAATAAAAGGATATGGATCTCTGATGCACTGGGATAACTTCCAGTCAATGTCTTTCTGAAGCTCAGGCTTTCGTTTTGGTAATTCTTCCTTCTAGGTTTGAGATGATTTTCTCTGGCAAGATTGTCTACTTTCTCTACAGACTCAGCACAGTTCAGGTTTAAAGAAAAGGATGTGCCAGTCACTCACTGTTTTCCGCACAATAGATCAGGAGCGGGATTCTCCAATAATGGGGCTATGTCCTCACGCCACCGTGAAAAGCGGTGCCAACCATTCCGGCGTCAATGGTCCCCGATAATGGGGAATGCTTCCCTTCCTAGGGAGCTAGGTCGGTGCCGGAGTGGTCCTCGCAGCCCCAACCGACGCAGAACAGCCGGCGCGGGTTCGCGCATGCGCGGAACAGCCGGCGTGATTCCACGCATGCGCGCTACGGCCGGCGTGAATCCGCGCATGCGCGGGGGTTCCCTTCTCCGCGCCAGCCCCGGGGCTATATGGCGGAGTTCTACAGGGGCCCGGCGCAGAGGAACATAGGCCGCCACGGAACCAACCCGCCCGCCGATCGGTAGGCCACCATGGGGGCCCCCCCTCCCGGGGTCGGATTCCCCCCACCCCCCACCACACCCTCCAGGTCGGTCCCCACAGACACACCTTCCAGGTCCCACCATGTGGGACCTGATTAACCCACGCCGGCGGGACTCGGCCGACCTCGGTGGCCACTCGGCCCATCGGGGCCCGGAGAATCGCCAGGGGGGCCGACCGGCGCGGCGGGAATCACGTGGGTGCCCAAGAATCGGCGGGGGAGAATCGGGAAGCCTGCGTCGGGGCGCGATTCTCACGTCCCCCCGGGGATTCTCCGACCCCGCGCCAGGTCGGAGAATCCCGGCCCAGTTCTTTCACTTCAGCCATGATGTGGAGATGCCGGCGTTGGACTGGGGTGAGCACAGTACGAAGTCTTACAACACCAGGTTTAAGTCCAACAGGTTTGTTTCGATGTCACTAGCTTTTGGAGCACTGCTCCTTCCTCAGGTGAATGAAGAGGTATGTTCCAGAAACATATATATAGACAGATTCAAAGATGCCAAACAATGCTTGGAATACGAGCATTAGCAGGTGATTAAATCTTTACAGATCCAGAGATGGGGTAACCCCAGGTTAAAGAGGTGTGAATTGTGTCAAGCCAGGACAGTTGGTAGGATTTCGCAGGCCAGATGGTGGGGGATGAATGTAATGCGACATGAATCCCAGGTCCCGGTTGAGGCCGCACTCATGTGTGCGGAACTTGGCTATAAGCTTCTGCTCGGCGATTCTGCGTTGTCGCACGTCCTGAAGGCCGCCTTGGAGAACGCTTACCTGGAGATCAGAGGCTGAATGCCCTTGACTGCTGAAGTGTTCCCCGACTGGAATGGAACATTCCTGCCTGGTGATTGTCGCACGATGTCCGTTCATTCGTTGTCGCAGCGTCAACACTATCCTCATGGAAGAGGATAGTGCAAATTTTCCAAAAACTGCAGTTAATGCGGAGAAACTTGGCGCAATAACCATCACTACGGAGATAGTATTGAATAAACCTGATGGCCTGCCCCCTAGGGTATTAAAGCAGGTGGCAGCAGAGATAGTGGATGCATTGGTCATATTTCAAAATGTCCCTGGGTTCTGGAAAGGTCCCGGTGGATTGGAAATACAGTAATGTGATGCCCCTATTCAAAAAGGGAGAAAGGCAAAAAGTAGGAAACTGTAGACCAGTTAGCTTGAAGTTGCTGGAATCAGTCAGTAAGGGAGAGAGATGACTGAACATTTGGAAAAACAAAGCTCAATCCACCATTGTCAGCATGGCCTTATGAAGGATAAGTCATGCTTGACAAACCTGCTTGAGTTCTTTGAGGATGTAATCAGCAAGGTAGATAATGGGGAACCTGTGAATGTGGTATATCTAGACTTCGAGACGTTTGACGAGGTGCCGCAAAAAGACTGATCCAGACGGTGAGATCGCAGGGGATTGGGGGTAGAGTACTAGATTGGATTGAGGATTGGCTGACTGACAGAAAGCAGAGGTTCGGGATAAATGGGTCCTTCTCTGGCTGGCGAACTGTAACTAGCGGGGTGCCGCAGGGGTCAGACCTCGGATTTTAACTGTTTACAATTCATATAAATGATCTGCAAGTAGGGACAGAGTGTAACATAGCAAAATTTCTTAATCTTTAACTTTATTGTCACAAGCAATGCATTGAAGATACTGTGAAAAGGCCCTAGTTGTCACATTCCGACGCCCGTTCGGATATATGGAGGGAGAATTCAGAATGTCCAAATTATCTAACAGTACATTTTTCGGGACTTTTGGGAGAAAACCAGAGCACCTGGAGGAAACCCACGCAGACACGGGCCGAACGTGCAGACTCCTCACAGACAGTCACCCAAGCCGGGAATCGAACCTGGGCCCCTAGTGCTGTGAAGCAACAATGCTAACCATTGTGCTACCGTGCAACCCATTGCGTATAATACTTAAATAGATGGGAAAGCAGGCAGTGAAGAGGAGCTAAAGATTTTACAGATGGATATAGATAGGCTAGGAGATTGGGCCAAAGTTTGCCAGAAGAAGTTTAATGTGGGTAAATGGTATCCATTTTGGATGAAAAAATAGAAAGGCAAATTATTATCTAAATGGAAGCCAGATTCAAAATGCATCTGGGCAGAGAGATCTGGGTGTTTTTGTTCATGAATCACAGTAAGTATGCAGGCACAGCATGTAATCAAAAAGGCAAATGGAATTTTAGTGTTTATAGCAAAAGGACTAACATATAAAAGTAGAGAAGTGCGTCACAATTGTATAGGGTGTTGGTGAGATCATATCTGGAGTATTGAGTCCAATTTTGTCTCCTTATTTAAGGAAGAATGTGGTGGCATTGGAGGCACTTCAGAGGTGGTTCACCAGATTGATTCAGAGGATGGGAGGGTTGATGTACGAGGATTGATTAAACAGTTTGGCCTTATACCCGCTGAAGTTTAGATGGATGAGAGGGGATCTGATCGAGGTATATAAAATACTAAAAGGGGTTGAGAAAGTAAGCATAGACCAAATGTTCCCCCTTGTGGGGCAATCTAGAACGAGAGGTCACAGATATAGGTTGAGAGGCAGTAGATTTAAAACTGAGATGAGGAGGAACTACTTTTCGCAGATGGTGGTGAATTTGTGGAATTCGCTGCCCCATAGTGAGGTGGAGTTTGAATCATTAAATGGTTTCAAGAAGGAGATGGATGTATTTCTGATTTTAAAAATGGGTTAAAAGGATATGGGGAACAGGTAGGGAGGTGGATTTGAGACCAGGAAGAGATCAGCCATGATCTGATTGAATGGCGGAGCAGGCTCGAAGGGCTGAATTGCCGACTTCTGCTCCTAATTCCTATGTTCCTGGCCAACCCACCTGTTGCCAGTTAACCAATTGAACCAACTCCCTCCAAACCTGGTTCCTAAAATTCACTCAGTACTGAGGAGTCTGTTTCCTCCTCGCCAAAATACACTGTGGAAACAGTGTCCTGACAAGCAGGTTGTTTTAACCTTGAGTCTTTAGCTTAAAGGAGCATCCCGATATGAGTCCACACCCACAGACCAAAATAATTAAAAAAATAATAAATGGGTACAAAGAAAATAAACAAAAGTCTCAGCCCAACAATCGTATCGATTTCAGGAGAACCATTTGTTATGGGCCAGGTTTTAGAGAACACCAAAGTGTATCATGGAGTTCACCTGACCCACAACTTTTAATAGATTGTGGTATGGGGAGCACACGGCCCACTCTACAGGTGTGGTACAGCAGAAATGGAAAAGTATGTTTTAAAGCAAAACAATGTTTATTCTCTGAACTCAAGTTAACCTTTTTAAAACATACAGTGAACATCTTAGCAACCATCAATTCAAATACGACCCCCAAAGAATACAACACTAATTAATCCTTAATAACTTCCCAAACAACATCCAGAAGACAGACGAAACACCTTTCAACAGAAGCACGTTAGGTTTACATTCACTACTGAGAACATTTATAATTCTGAATTCACCAAATGATCAAGAGACAGTCTTTTCATGGCAGAGAGAACAACAGTACACCTGCTCTGTCTGGCTTCAGCTCCAACACTGAAAACAAAACTAAAACAACCCTGCAGCAAACAGCCTAAAACAAAAGTAAAAAGCTGACAGACAGCCTAGCTCCACCCACTCTCTGACATCACTGCAGTAATAAACACCCATTTTCTTAAAGGTACTCTCACTACAGATATTTATATACACGCCCATTTATAAACACCCATTTCTTAAAGGTACTCTCACATGACACATTTCACTCAGCCAAATTTACAACAGTAATACAGTCCAAATGGTTTTAGAGCCTCAGTTTAACAGATGTTTTGCAGAAGTGGATACTGATTTGAACAATCAGGTTTCCTTTACTCTTTCAGCTTTTAGTACTTCCACTTTGTAAGCAAAATCTGTTCATTATATATTCAATACTCTCACTGGAATGTGCAACATGCAGGTCAGCACATTACAGCTCTGGCAAAAACAAATATCCTTTCTTCCACTTTGTTAACTATGGATTCAAAGCATATCACTGATAAATGATGCATAGCACAAGCACAATGCCAGATCTTCTCCAACCCCAAACAATGAGTCAAAATAAATTATCCCAGCTTCATCTACAGACTGGCAGGTGTACCATGTTGTTAGTGCCCAACAGATCCCGAAAAGAAACGTAATTCCCATATTTACAGGCCCTGTGGTAGAAGCTGTTAGGTCTGGAATAGTACGAAAGATGCTGTGGTATAGGGAGATTACAACCTGATAATCCATGAAGACTACAATGAGCTGGTGCTACACCAAGGCTTTTTACACGTACATAAAAAGCAAGAGGGTAGCCAGGGAAAGGGTTGGCCTACTGAAGGATAGGCAAGGGAATCTATGTGTGGAGCCAGAGGAAATGGGCGAGGTACTAAATGAATACTTTGCATCAGTATTCACCAAAGAGAAGAAATTGGTAGATGTTGAGTCTGGAGAAGGGTGTGTAGATAGTCAGGGTCACATTGAGATCCAAAAAGACGAGGTGTTAGGTGTCTTAAAAAATATTAAGGTAGATAAGTCCCCAGGGCCTGATGGGATCTACCCCAGAATACTGAAGGAGGCTGGAGAGGAAATTGCTGAGGCCTTGACAAATACATGAATAGGATGGGAATAGAGGGATACGGACCCAGGAAGTGTAGAAGATTGTAGTTTAGTCGGGCAGCATGGTCGGCGCGGGCTTGGAGGGCCGAAGGGCCTGTTCCTGTGCTGTACATTTCTTTGTTCTTGTTCTTTGTTCAAGACAAGCACACAATGCAGCTACCACAAGTGACACTATTGTCCAATGTGCACTCTCCAGAAAAATATTCCTTTCTTTAATAAACATCAAGGAAGGAAAGATCATCTGTTTCATTTAGAGAGGGGCGATGAAATCAAAATACTTCTAATAAGAGAATTTGAGAACATCCTGAAGCGGCAACTGTGCTGGCGGTGAAGACGTTTACTCAGTTGATTCCAAAAAGCTTCCTGGCCTCAAGAGTATTTCAACATACAAAATACTGTTCAATGCTGGTCCGGCAATGTCCACAATTTGCCACTGAAAGGGAATGTATGAGGAGATTTCTCCATCCTTAATTCATTGTGATTGTAAAACGGAAAAGTCCAACCAATTTCATCCAAACATTGATATGGATGAGTTATTTTTTCTTCATTTCTGCTGCTGATATATTTCAGCAGCAATAATACTGTTTAACAACAACTGGACCAGGCTTAAAAATGCTCTGATTACTACAGCAGGCCAGGGGAAGGGCATCCTGCAGCAACTAGCTCACTTCCTTACCTCCTCAAAGTAATGCCACCACTTACAAGGTACAAGGATGTATAAGTCAGGAGTGTGACAAAATACACACCACTCGAGTGGATGGGGCAACTGAAACGGTACTCAAGAAACTAGGCACCATCTATGTCAAAACAGCCTGCTTAAACAGATAGTGGCTGAGTTGATTCATATATTTCCAATTCCATAAGATGCCCTAACGACTAATGTTTTGGATGCAATCAGTATTCTTCCAATCCAGCTTCTGATAAATGTACACGACTGTAACTGGGTGTCTCTTCCCAAAGCACGGCCCGAAAATACTGTGCCTGAAAGGGAAATGGTATCATTCAACCTTCACTACTTTCTAGCATGGGCAGCACGGTAGCACAAGTGGATAGCATTGTGGCTTCACAGCGCCAGGGTCCCAGGTTCGATTCCCCGCTGGGTCACTATGAGGAATCCGCACATTCTCCCTGTGTCTGCGTGGGTTACCTCCGGGTGCTCTGGTTTCCTCCCACAGTCTAAAGATGTGCAGGTTAGGTGGATTGGCCATGATAAATTGCCCTTAGTGACTAAAAAAAGGTTAGAAGGGGTTATTGGGTTACGGGGATAGGGTGGAAGTGAGGGCTTAAGTGGGTCGGTGCAGACTCAATGGGCTGAATGGCCTTCTTCTGCACTGTATGTTCTATGTCTATGTCAAAAGCCACAGTCAGAAATCTGTCGAGAAGAATGAATTAGACAGTAATTGCAAGTACAAGTGATGCCAGGTAATTAATTTCAACAACAGATCAATGAATAAGATTGAATGTTGCCCTACAATTAACCAAAACTTCACAAGGAGTAACATTTTGAAACACCATACTCAAGAACAGAAGTAATAAACA
The DNA here is from genome assembly GCF_047496885.1 of Scyliorhinus torazame. Lineage (NCBI taxonomy): Eukaryota > Metazoa > Chordata > Chondrichthyes > Carcharhiniformes > Scyliorhinidae > Scyliorhinus > Scyliorhinus torazame. Next base: position 257,006,325 of record NC_092716.1, read on the forward strand.
GAATGCACTAAACTCTTCAATTCTGAATCATGTTAATCAATAATTAAGCTCCTATTCATATGTTCTTTATCTGTAGATAGTGGTAGACAGCAGCAATATATCACTTACAGCAATCCATCATATCCTATCCTTTCTTAATTCAATAAAGTCATGTCGAGTCTGACAGTGCAATCGTCTTTCATTTTTAGCGATCGCCACAAGCAACGAAACTTGCTCCTGTGGCAATTCTCTTTAATTAATAGTGTATCATTTTTCCGCCAGCAAAACTTTCTTAGAGATTATAGTAATCGAATGCAGCATAGAAGATACATTGCTATTAATAAAATCAAGACAGTCTGGAACTCCTCACCATTCTACATGTCTGAATATAACAAATACATTCTGCTAGAACAGAGCAGATAGGGGAGGAAAAAAGAATGAATGAAGACCTGTGGGCTTTGTCACTCACTCACCAACACGGAAACATCTCCACACGCCTGTGGGTACAATTTGTGTTCCATGGTATTCATCAGGTATTTTGTTTGAATCACATTGGGTTTTTTATAATTCTTTCATGGGATGCGGATGTTGCTGACAAGGTCAAAATTTGCTGCCCATCCCTAAATGCTCTTGAACTAAGTGGTTTGCTAGGTCATTTCAGAGGGGAGTTAAGGGTCAACCACATTGAGTCTGGTGTTTACGCCAGGCCGGGTAAGGACGACATATTTCCTTCCCTCAAGGACATGAATGAACCAGATGAGTTTTTATGACAATTAGTGATAATTTCATGGTCACCATTACGGGGCTAGCTTTCAATTCCAGTATTGTTAATTGAATTTAAATTTGCCAACTGCCTGGGTGGGATTTGAACCCGTGTGTCCAGAATATTAGACAGGGCCTCTGGATGTTGGCCCAGTGGCATTGCCACAACATCATTAAAATCAAAGCAACGAGGGAAACATACACATAATTAAAAATATGGCAAACTAATCTGTGGAGAACAGGTTGATATTAGTGACGTTGCATTTTGTTCACTTTCCAATTTGTGCCAATTTACCTCAGTGTTTTCATCTATGCTTCAGAAGGCTCTGGGCGTGACCCAATGGCCACACTGCACCCACCTGGGCACTCTGGCAGTGCCACCTGGGTGTCAGCCTGACACTGCCAAGGTGCCCAGGTGGTACTGCAGCTGGCATGGAAACTGCCAGGGTGCCAGGTTTGCACTGCCAAGGTGCCATGCTGGCATTTTTTGCATGCACACTATCAGGCCATGACTGCCCTATACGGGTGTGGGGCTGCTAGTGGTGACGGGGGCTGGGTGGAGGTTGGGGGTCACTTCAGGGGCCTCAGAGATCGGGCGGCATCAAAAATTATATTCCTGATCTCTCGCGGAGCTCCTCAGTGTGCAAAACGGGGCTGTGTGTGGTCCCAGCCGCACGTTCCCCGCTGAGACCCCCCCATTCAATGCGAGTCGTGTTGCATAGCCGTGTGTTTCTCGGCGCTGCGAGTGCTGGGAAACACACGGCTAACGTGCTCACTGTGGGACTTTGTTCCCAGTTAGCTGAATCACGCCCTCCATGTTAAAGTCCCACATGTAGGCCAATACTTCAGGGCACTACTAAGGGAGCACTGTGAGCAATTTTTCAGTGAAGATGCAAAAACGGCAGCACTGCCATTTGACTTGGAGCAGTGTTGGCTTTGTGTCCTGACAAACATTGCCTCCATCAACCTCCATGGCCAACAACAACAATATGTGATAATTCATTGGTCTGTTCTTTTTGTTGACTTATGCCATACAAGTTGGCTGCTGTCCATTGTTTGCCAGGGGCTTCAAGAGGTCTTGAATGCTTTAGCCATTGTATAAATATAGAGGCAGGTTCTTCCTCACAAACATCCGCATGAAGTATCAAAAATATTTCACCGAGCCGACAATACCCTCCATGTTATAAAGCCCTTACCAAAATTATAAGATCATTAGAAACAACAGCAGTTGCATGCCATTCTGCCCATTGAACCTGTTCTGCCATTTAATAAGATCATGGCTGATCTGATTGTGGTCTTAAACCTACCTTCCTACCTCTCCCCCATAACCATCATGTCAATCAAAAATCTGTCTACTCAACTGACCCACTTACCCCAGTGCTCCCCTCAGTGCTCCTCCTCCGCCCACTGCTCTGCTCAATTCACCCCTCAGCCTATTGTTCACCTAAATTCTCCTGGGCCTCCGTTTCCCTCACTACTCTCCTCGCCACCTTCCCCCCACCCTATTCCCATCACTTTTCCTTTACACTCACCATTGTCCATTCTTTAAGTGAGCCAGCGGCAAGAGGATACAGTGGGGATGAGAGGAACAGCGTGGGGCTGCTGGGAGAGGAGGACAGACTGTGGATATGTGAGAACAGTGGGAGGGAAGTGAGGGGAGCAGCAAGAGGAAGTGAGAAGAGCGACACGGGGAAGGGAGGAGCGCTGCGAGGGACTGTCAGTAATCCACTTATCAAAGCTGATGAAATTCTTATGTTTCCAATTGTGCACCAATTTCAAGTTCTTAACACAGCTGGGACTGGATCTACACTGGGAAACTCCTGCAGATTATTCAAGTTAACCAGGAGTTATGGGCCGGGATTCTCCGAGCCTCCGCGCCGAAATCACGCCCGGCGCAGGGCGGAGAATGGGACGCCGGACCCGCGACGCCTTCCCGCGATTCTCCGGCGACTGGAGAATCGCCGCCAGTCGCGCGTGCGCGGTCGACGCGGCGCCATTGAAAGAGGCCCCCGCGGTGATTCTCTGCAGACAATCGGCCGAGTTCCCCCCGGCGTGGTTCACGTATGGTTCCACCCGTCGGAAGCTCGAAGTCACGGCTGCAATGGCCATCCTGGTGGGGGGTGGGGGGATCTGTCACCGGGGCCAGGCTTGCCATTGGGAGCCACCGATCGGCGAGTGCAACGCAATCTGGAGTGGGGACCTCGTCTTTGGCGCCGGCCCGCTGTGTATGTCCACAATGTTGCGCCGGAAGTGCAGGGCCCCATATTGGCAGCCGGAGTGATTCGCGCCCATTTTCTCGCGGGCGTGGGGCATAGCCCCATTATTGGAGAATCCCGCCCATGGTGTTTGATGCAAGCAACTGCCTGGGACATCGTTGTCTGCAATGTCACACAATATCTACACATGTGCAGGAAGTGCTCCCTCTAGTGCAGCGACAACAAATTAACCTAGCCATTTTACCAGTGTCTGGGTATCTTTAAGACAGAGATAGATAGGTTCTTGATCAATAAGGGGATCAGGGGTTATGGGGAGAAGGCAGGAGAATGGGGATGAGAAAATATCAGCCATGATTGAATGGTGGAGCAGACTCGATGGGCCGAGTGGCCTAATTCTGCTCCTATGTCTTATGGTCTTATGGTCTTATAGCCATGTCAGAATGGCATTGAAAATCCATTATTTGGGGTGCGATTCTGCAGAAAGATTTCTAAGTGTTGTAGCGAGCTGGAACTGCCACGAGCGTCCTGGCGCTCGGCCCAGAGAGGCCGGCAACACTATTCAACATAAATTGGTCCACTTAACGAGGCCCCATGGGCTACTCGTCAGCTAATTGTGGATGTGCGATAACAACAGAGAATTCCCTGCGGTCATAAGGGTGAACTCTCCAGTGGCAACAGTAAGGATAACCTTCGTAGCCAGGGGGGCTCCCAGAAAGGAAGGCCCGCACTGGCAACTACAGGAAGGCCATTGGTGGACTTACCATGTGAGGGGGAGACCGCTCTGATGCTTGTTAAATCTCAGCGATCTGTTAAAATGGTCATTGATAGGCCAATTAGCTGCCGGCCTCCATTTGGTGGGCAGCCAAGCTACTGCCATTCCCACCACTGGGAATATCCCGCGATGGTAGGAACAGGTTGGGCTTCCTTCCTAACATCTGTTATCCCCATTTACCACACCACACCTCCCAGCTCATCTCTAGAGGGCTGGTAAAATCCCAGCCATAATAACTCAAGCTTATTTCATTGGCGTGTGTAATAAATAATATCAGGACATGTTGCACTTCACAAACTACCTATGCACAGAAACACCTGATTACTTTTTGCTGTGACCTTTAGTCCTGCAGCTGTTGATGCATTAGGTTTGAGCATGATTATTTAAAAATCACAGCATTGTTATTTGGAAATGTACAAGCATCTGTATAAGAGCAAATCTTTATCAAGCTAGCAATGTTGGGAATTTACTCCAAATTCCAGGAGGTGAAAACGCAGATTTTATTTCACAATATGCTGAATCCTCATTATCAATGAACATTTCCTAACCTCAAATACTTCACAGTGTTAAAGAAAATTATAGCCAAGTAAAATAAATAATACATTTTATTCCTCAATTTAGTACATCAATAATTACACAAATCATTAGTAATTGATTAAGGTGATTGAACATTTTCAATCAATTTTCTCTCAAGTGCTGCCATAATACATGATACATTCAAAACAACATAAACTACAGTAATACAATAACCGTATATCTAGCTAAAGATAATTGAATGGGTGGCACGGTGGTCCAATGAGTCAGTAATACAACACCATGTGCCACAGAGATATCAAATACCTGTGATTTCCCACATAGCACATTTCTAATCTATTAATCCATTTAGATTCCTGCCTCGACTCAAACAGCTGCATCATTGCTGGCAAGAAACCAGTAACCTAAATGAGGCTGTGCACGAAAACACAATTAAAAGAGGTAGTTTAACTCTCAACCTCCAACTCCACTGGTAGCTATATCTTCAGCCTTCCGCAGCCAAAGTATTTGGGAAAATCCATTGTAAACATACTAACAGTCCAGTGAGCGTGCACTGTCATGCTGAGAGAAGAATGGACAATTAATCACTGGCCATCACTGCAGTAAATATGTCTCTGGTTTGTACAAGAGATGATCACCTTACCCATAGCTCAACCTGAGTCTGGTAGACCCAACGTTCTGCATTTCTGCCACTGTTGAGAATTTGGGCTGGAGACAAAGTGAAAATCCAGTTTCAAGAGGTTGTAGCCACCCCTATGAACAAAACGAAGGTGGTGGCAGTGGGTTACAGTTCATTCAGGGAGTCGGAATTGCTGTGGTAACGTGTACTTTCAAATGCATGTTGTAGTTTGCAGCTATGGATAGTGATGGTAGAGGCCCCATCTTCCTTTCCATCGCATGGCTGACCAGAAATCTCTCCCAGTCTTACCGCCTGCCACTGACATTGGTTGGAAGAATACTCAGCCTTTTTGGCCGTGTTATGAGCACACCTTCCTTGGGCATCAAGCAATGGAGTGGGACTCAAAATCAGGGATGCTACCCACTGCACCACAGGACCTTCTAGAATTGCGGTACTGATCCAGAATTTCCTTAAACAAGGGTGTATCATACCAAACTTTACTCTGAAATCCATAATGTTTTAGGTGACAGATTGCCTGCAGAGCATTTGTCAACACTGGTACATAAAACCCAGTGTACAACAAGCGCAGATGTAGTGTTACCAATAGGGGCCCCAAGAAAATTCATAATGAGCTGTATGCACCATTCTTCAGATTAAGGGTCATCAGTTATAATAATAATCTTTATTGTCACAAGTAGGCTTACATTGCAATGAAGTTACTGTGAAAAGCCCCTAGTCGCCACATTCCGGCATCTTTTCGGGTACACGGAGGGAGAATTCAGAAAATCCAAATGACCTAACAGCACGTCTTTCAGGACTAGTGGGAGGAAACCGGAGCACCCGGAGGAAACCCACGCAGACACGGGGAGAACGTGCAGACTCAGCACAGACAGTGACCCAGCCAGGAATCAAACCTGGCGCCGTGAAGCCACAGTGCTAACCACTGTGCTACCTTGCTGCCCACCAGTTGAAGGAAAGTGTAAGACAGTTTCTGTCTAATATAGCTAAGGTGGTACAATGGTTAGCACTGTTGTTTCACAGCGCCAGGGACCCAGGTTTGATTCCTGGCTTGGGTCACTATGCGGAAACTGCACGTTCGCCCTGTGTCTGCGTGGGTTTCCTCCGGGAGCTCCGGTTTTCTCCTCCAAGTCCCAAAAGACGTGCTTCTTCGGTGAATTGGACATCCTGAATTCTTCCTCAGTGTACCCGAGCAGGCGCCGGAGTGTGGATTTTCACAGTAACTTCATTGTGGTGTTAATGTAAGCCTACTTGTGACATTAATAAAGATTATTATTAATTAATTAATCTGGTGTTAGAAATTATGCTCAAAAACTATTGTCAATTGTCCTAAAAACCCACCTAGTTCACTTATATCCTTTAGAGAAAGAAATCTGCCACCCTTACCTGGTCTGGCCTACATGTGTCTCAAGACCCACAGCAATATGGTTCACTCTTAACTGTCCTCTAAAATGGCCGAACAAGCCACTCAGTTCAAGAGCCACAAGGAATGGGTAATAAATGCTGGCCTGGCTAGCGACGTTCACATGCCATGAAAGAATAAATAGAAGCATTGTATATTTTAAAGTTATTTCTTCAGTTTGTCTCCAATGTCTCGACATTATTTCCAGTTTCAGAGATCTACACTGAACAGAACAGAGGAGGGCCGGGATTTTCTGATCTGAGTTCACCCCTTCATCGCTGCCAGTGAGAACGGAGAACTTGGCCTCATCCAAAACTCCACTCACTGCAGCAGGACCGGAGAATGCCGCTGGCTTCAACAGACAGGTGGCTGGATTCACCGTTTTGGAGGCTAAGTGCCGACGCCGGTGTGGGAACTGTGGAGTTTTACGACGGAAAAATCGGCGTTGAACCCTCACCAATCCTACGAAAGTGAGGGGCTAGCAGCCACACCACGTAAAACTCCTGGCTCCCCCGATATAAATGCCTGGAGAATAGCCGGGTCCGTGGCCACGCAAGCGCACGTCGACGACTTGCAGCGGTCGCACCGTAAAACATGGCGCCGGCCGTGCACAGACCTGACCGCCAAATGCTGTCGACCAGTCCCCCCCAGTCCTCGCAGAAGCACCCCCGGTCAGCAGCACGGCTCCCGGCCGACTGTGGCAGCGCTGGTCACAAGACTGTGCCACGCCGGGTTCCAGACCACTCAGACCACAAGTGAACCAAGCCATCGGGAACTCGGCCCATCGGTGGCGGTGAATCGCAGAGGCCCCGGAGGAGAGAGGGTCAGGCCCACTAATGATATGCAACGGTATTTAAATGCCTGGCAACGAGTGACACATTTATGTCATTTTCGGGGGGTCAGTGGATACCGATTTGGCGTCAAACCAGCGCCTATCGGAGGCTATTCTCCGCCCAATCGCGTTTTGCGATTTCGGGGTCGGCCAACGGTGAGTCCCGCCTTTGAATTCCGGCCTAGGGATCCTTGACAGATATATCCAAACCAAGGACAGAAATTTCAAATGGTCACAGGGTCAGAGCCCAGTGATAATGCGATGTGAATATCCGGTCCCAGAGGTCATCTCCGGATCTTGATGCCTCCAGGAAAATTTTGAGTCTTCAAAGTACTGGTAGAAGTAATGGAACTCACTGCCAATTAATAACTCATTAAGCTCCTTAAGGGTCAGGGTTTGAGTATTGGAGTAGAGACGTTTTACTGCAATTGTGTAGGGCATTGGTGAGGTCACACCTGGAGTATTGTGTGCAGTTTTGGTGTCCTTATCTGAGGAAGGATGTTCTTGCTATGGAGGGAGTGCAGCAAAGGTTTACCAGGCTGTTTCCTGGGGTGGCGGGACTGTCATATGAGGAGAGACTAAGTCGGTTCTGATTATATTCATTGGAGTTTCGAAGATTGAGAGGGGATCTTAGAGAAATTTACAAAATTCTAACAGGATTAGACCTGGTAGATTCAGAAAGAATGTTCTCAATGGTGGGGGAGTCCAGTAATAGGGGTCATAAGGGGGAAGCGTTTTAGCCTGAGGTGAGGACACATTTCTTCACCCAGAGAGTGATGAATTTGTGGAATACACTATCATAGAAAGGAGTTGTGGCCAAAATGTTGTGTAATTTCAATAAGGAAATAGATATAGCTTTTGGGGATCAAGGGATATGGGGGGGAAGTCGGGATCAGTCTTTTGAACTTGATAATCAGCCATGATCATAATGAATGGCAGAGTAGGCCCGACGGGCCGAATGGCCTCCTCCTGCTTCTATTTTCTAACTTTCTATGTTTCTATTGCACGACCAGAATTGGTTTCATTTTAAAGTTGGCTTCTCCGAACCAACAGGCCTAGTACACGTTACCATCCTTCTAGAGACATCAGAACATTTCTTTTGATTTGTAGAGTACTGAATTTTCCTGGGTTTTACCAAACGCTGTACCTTTACATGGCATTCAAGGCCACTTTCCTCCCTATCAGGTTCTGCTGCTGTCCACTTAATTCACCATTTGGGGCAGCAGTAGGCCCCAACATGGCTGCTGGCTGCCTTTGAAGTCAGCACTGGCAGACAGTTCTCGCCGCCTCTAATTGGGCATCGCATTCACCTCCTGCCCATTCGGTTATAAAATTTTAAAAATAGCATTGCAAAGGTTACACAGATGAGGTTTGGGGGTGGGAGCCAGAATTGATCCAGGCATCGCGCTCCCAACCCCGCTTTAAAAATCTGGCTCCACGTTCGTCGCACAGAATGAAATTTGTGAAGTGTGCAGGAGACTGCAGTTACTCTTCCCACATTCTGAGCATACCAAGGGATAGATGAGGAAATTCAACTGCAGCAATGTGGTTTCCTCATTTAAAAATCATTACTGGTGTAAGTCTTGTGCAGTAGCTGTTGAGAATTTTGATGAAATTGTAAGCTATTTAAAGTGCTGGTTTGTCACACTTGCTTGTCGCATGCGACCCTCGGTGAAAAACAAAGGCGGTAAAATGGGCCCAGTCCCAGTCAAAACTACTTTTAAATATAAAACCAACCAGCTCCCACAGCAGCACAATTGACAGCAAGTACTGCTCGCAATGAACTGCAAAGTCAGTAAAGTCACCATAGTCCCAGATGACAATAGACTGTTTTCTCCTGTGAGGGGGAGATCTGACTGGTGGCAATTTAACCTGAGGATCATCACACCTCAGGCGAGGGATAATGTTGAGAAGTTCACGGGGCAAGGTTCATGAATAACCTCAGCCGGTATGTGAATTGAGCCCACGCTATTGGCCTTGCTCTACATCACAAACCAGCTGTCCAGCCAACTGAGCTAAACCATAGAGTGAAAGACAGGTGAATCCCCACAAGGTAAAGTCACCCTGGTGTATCTCTGCACATCATTGCTTTGAGCAGTGGAAGTCTAGAATAGGCAGCAGCCCCCTCCTTTGACAGCAATTGTTGCACAGAAATCAGAAAAGGGCCATGCTACAATTATCTCAGCTCAACTCACATGTTTGGCATTCAATAACCTGATACTACTTTTAACACCCCTTTCACAGTTCTTTTGAAATGTCTGCCTTAGAATTAGCAACATTGTTCTGGGACTGGCCGTGGGAAAATATTATTAAAGTAGCTGAATACCTCACCATTCTTGGTGGTGGTCTGTCTTGTAACCTGGTTGAAGACTGAAAAAAATCAATAGTGAAGAAGCCCTGGAACTAGCAGGAACCTTAGGGTTTGGAATACAACCTGCAAATGCAAATCTGGATGTAATGAATACTTAAGCCTAGAAAGTTCATGCAAAACAGAAAAGGTGCTTACTAATTAAATAAATTAATTGGTCAAGGAGTTGACTAGGCTGGAGATAATGAGAACAGGAATCATGCACTAACAAAAAAATCAATACACAAACTACGCTAAAGTTGAGAGAGGATAAATGAGAATGAGTGTACTCAGAAAGGTGGAACGATTTCACGCCAAGCAGAAATCAACATGATTTTTTTAAAGTTCACTTGATAAAGAAGGAAGCCTGTTTCAGTATGTATGTGTCATGGTGGAGGGGCAGGGAACGCAAGGAAAGGAGGCTTTGTTCCGTTTCTCTGTTGTCACATCAACCTCACAATTTACGACCAGTAAACTCTTCAACTGAGTTACTTATTCACAGGTCCATAGATATTTCAGCCTTGCACAAACTACTGACAAGTCATGTGTTGTTTGATTTTTTAAAAAGCATATTGACAATTAGGTAGCACAGACTGCAGGCTCAAAGGCTCAATGCCACAACATCTGATGACTTTGTTACTAAGGTGTTGACCTAAATGTCAGTTGTGAACAGTTAGCCAAGGCAGAAGTCATTAATTCCAGTTTGCGCTGGAAAAGATGTGATAAGCTAGAAAACAAATCATTTGCATTCAGTGAATGGAACTTGATAAACACTGGGCTCTCGCAGGCTGACAGAACGCTAATCAGAAAGATTACGCCATGCTTAAAACCCGAGCACCATTATATATGTTCATTCTGCAGAATGAAAATGTCCAGGCGTGAACATAATTAGGGTGCAGTAAGAAGTCTTACACCACCAGGTTAAAGTCCAACAGGTTTGTTTCAATGTCACTAGCTTTCGGAGCACTGTTCCTTCCTCAGGTGAATGAAGAGGTAAATAAATTTAGAGTATCCAATTCACTTTGTTTCCAATTGAGGGGCAATTTAGCATATCCAATCCACCTAGCCTGCACATATTTGGGTAGTGGGGCCGAAACCCACGCAAACATGGGGAGAATGTGCAAACTCCACACAGACAGTGACCCAGAGCCCGGATCGAACCTGGGACCTCGGTGTCCTGAGGCAACAGTGCTAACCACTGCACCACCGTGCTGCCCTTAGATTAAGTAACTTGACTGTAAAAATAAAAATCAAAATTATTTTCAACATACCCTCCACATTAGTTTTGGTTCCTAAGCATCACACATGCCAAATCAAGATAAGTCAATTTTCCCAACTTGGTGCTAAAATTGACAAATCAAACATTCCCCTAATAGTTGTGGTGAATATGGCAGGAAGGAGCTGAACCATATAGAGAGGAAAAGTGTTTGATATTCAGTCTGCTCTGAGTAACCTGGTAAGAAGTCTTACAACACCAGGTTAAAGTCCAACAGGTTTGCTTTCGGAGCACTGCTCCTTCCTCAGGTGAATGAAGAGGTATGTTGAAAGAGGTGTGTTTGAAACAAATCTTTAACCCGGTGTTGTAAGACTTCTTACTGTGCTCACCCCAGTCCAACCGCCGGCGTCTCCACATCCTGAGTAACCTGACCTCAGGTGTACAGCAATAAGGGTCCTACAAGTAGCTGAATTCAGGAAAGGGGAAACAATTAGCCAGTATTCTTCACTCTAATTACAATCCTGTAACTATTGTTAGAACAGCAAAGAAATACTTGCATTTATTGAGCACTTTTAAGTCTCAAATTATATTTTACAGCCTAGGAAGTACTTTTTGAAGTGCACTCACTGTTGTAACATAGGAAACACAGCAACCAATTTGTGCACAGCAAACACCCACAAAAGCAGCATGACAATAACCAGGTAACCGGTTTCTTGTGATGTTCACTGAGTGATAAATATTGGACAAGACACTGGGGATAATCCATTTAAAAAAAAAAAAATTTTTAGGCGATGTGAGCTTCACTGGCTGGGCCGGTATGTATTCCCCATCTCTAATTGCCCTTGAGAAGGTGATGGCGAGCCGCTGCAGGCCATGTGGTGTGGGTACACTCAGGGCTATGAACATACAAATTGGGAGCAGGAGTGGGTCTGTAACACCCCTGCTATTCTTCAAGATATTGTCGTGGAATCTTTTACATCCACCTGAGCAGGCAGCTAGAGCTTCGGTTTAACGTCTCAGCCAAAAGAAAGCACCACCAACAGTGTAGCACTCCATCAACCTTACACTGGAGTGCCAACATTGATATTTGCATTGAAGCCCGAGAATGGGACTTGAGCCTGGAACTCTGTGATTCAGAGGCAAGTGTGCGACCAACTGAACTGCACGGGACCGCATGTACAAGAGCAAGTATCTGAAAGTGACGGTTGGGCTTGGGTCAAATATTGTGCTGACAACTAAATATTTAGGTCATACATAAATAATAGGCATTTGGTTTGGAAACAAGCACACGTACAAATATGTGCCAGCCAGAACCCAATGGAGAGAGTAGCAGGAATTGACAGAAAAAGCATAAAGAAATACAAGTTTAAAACTTCTGGATAGAAAAGAAATATTTCAGTCTGAAATCCAAGTTTATAAAAATGTGGTGGTCATGGCACAGTACGAAAAAGCGTCACATGTTGTAACACTACGGGCCAGATTCTCCGATTCGGAGGCTTGGTGCGGGGGAACCGTGGCGTTTTATGTGGGAAAAATTTGATGCTGCGACCGGTGATGGGCTAGCAGCCATGCCACGTAAAACACCCAGCCTCCACAAAATAACAGCCGGGGAATTGCTGGGTCCGGGCCGCGCATGCGCACGGCGTCGACCTGCAGCGGTCGTGCCGGACATCATGGAGGCGGCCGTGCACGGACCCGACCTGCCAGATAGTGTCCCCCTGAACACCCCCTCGCCACTCTCTGGCCACCCCACACCAGTCCCACCTAGCCATCACCGAAGCCCCCACCCCGAGCCAGCAGCACGGCTCCCGCCCAACTGTGGTGGCGCTAGGCACAGTCCGCAGCCACCACACTGGGTTCCCGCACGGTTGGGATCACATGTCAACCACGCGAACGTGAACCCGGCCCATCGGGGGAGGACCGTCAGGTGACGTCCTGAGGCCGTCACAATGGTGTGCAGCACAAGCTAAGATGATGCCGTTTCGGAGGGGGCAGACCATGCGAAACCTGGTCCCCAATTCCGTCATAAAAATGGATTCCGAAATCGGAGTCGGGAAACGGAGAATCCCGCCACACATCTTCAAATGCCGAGAAAGTAAGTTTAATTATTGGCCTTTTGGAGATTTTTGGCTGGGACAAAATGGGCCACAGTGATCTTCAGGCAAATGTAGGGAACAGAAGTTATTGCTACACAGAGACCCTCTGGGGGAAAGTGCACGTCAAGTTTGTGAAGAACTAGTGCCCGACAGAGAAAATCATCTTGCAAGTCACATTATATTATAAATTCTAAATAAAGGATCAAGACTAATAGTGCAGGGCACTGAGGTTGCAAAAGGCTAGTATGAAGCCTTCGGAATTCAAGTAGTAATGATTGGGTGAAACTAACCTTGGGGATAGATTTCAAAGCCCACAGGTTGCCGAAAGAAGCAAATGTAAAAGAAAATTATTTTTAAAAAGGCTAAAAGACAAAAGGTCACAACCACAGGCATGTATCTTCTGCACACAATCTAAGAGCACAGGAAGACTTACTGGAAGTCAACCAGGGCAAAGCTTTCAAAGATATAAACAGAACGATCAAAACACTTGTTTCTTTCTACCATGTTCTCCAGAGCCCTGGTTGTTCAGTTCTATTGGTGTTTATCATCATTTCTATTCAGAGGTTCGTGCCGTTGGAATTTTAGCAAACTGGGAGTTTAGAAGGGTTGTTGTCACGATGGCGAATAAATTGAAAAACACAACACCAAGAACTGCTAGGATCACTAGCTTGAGAAGTAAGCCAATTATTGGGAACTATGTCGCCATCAAGACTCCGTGACCCACGGTGTCAAATGTTTGGGCAGCCCTGCAGTAAGTGATGTCAAATCTACATTCAGATTTTGGCATGCAAGGGTCACAATTTCACACACAGAAACTGCTTAAAAAGAAGAAAGTACAATATGAAAGTAAGCTAGTGAAGAACATAAAAGCTGACTGTAAAAGCTTCTGTAGGTATGTAAACAGAAAAATATTGACAAAATTAATGGAGGCCCCTTACAATCAGAAATGGGGGAATTCGTAACAGGAACAAATAAATCGCTGAGAAACTAAATTCATACTTTGCTTCTGTCTTCGCAAAGAATGACATGGGGCCGGATTCTCCGTTAGCCAACGCCAAAATTCGACTGGGTGGAGAATCGGTTTTGACGCCGAAATCGCGGCAGGCGCCGATTTAACACAAAATTGAAGTTGTAACAAGTCAAGTTAATCAAGGAGAAAAGGTGGATGTGGTTTATTTAGACTTTCAGAAGTGTGCAGTTTTGGTGTCCTTATCTGAGGAAGGATCATAGAATTTACAGTGCAGAAGGAGATCATTCAGCGCATCAAGTCTGCAACGGCTCTTGGAAAGAGCACCCTACATAAGCCCACGCTCCGACCCGATTCCCCTAACCCAGTAACCCCACCTAACCTTTTTGGACACTAAGGGCAATTTATCATGGCCAATCCACCTAACCTGCATATCTTGGGAGTGTGGGAGGAAACATGAGCACCCGGTGGAAACCCATGCAGACACGGGGAGACCGTGCAGACTCCGCACAGACAATGACCCAAGCCGGGAATCGAACCTGGGACCCTGGCGCTGTGAAGCAATTGTGCTAATCACTGTGCTGCCATGCTGCTGTGCTGTTCTTGCTACGGAGGAAGTGTAGTGAAGGTTTACCAGGCTGATTCCTGGGATGGCGGGATTGTCATGTGAGGAGAGACTAAATCGGTTAGGATTATATTCATTAGAGTTTAGAAGAGTGAGAGCAGATCTCATAGAAACTTATAAAATTCTAGCAAGATTAGACAGGGTAGATTCAGAAAGAATGTTCCCGATGATGGGGTCATAGATTGAGGATAAGGGGCAAACCTTTTAGGTCTGAGGTGAGGAGAAATTTCTTCACCCAGAGGTCAATCTGTGGAATTCACCATCACAAAAAGTAGTTGAGGCAAGGCCAAAACGTTGTGTCATTTCAAGAAGGAATTAAAGGGATCAAGGGATATGGGGGAGAAGGTAGGATCAAGGTTTTGAACTTGATGATCAGCTATGATCATAATGAATGATGGAGCAGGCTCGAGGGGCTGATTGGCCTCCATCTGCTTCTATTTTCTCTGTATGCTTCTATGTATGATTCATTTGAGTTGATATAGTTGTGGTGAAGGTTTAAACTGCACTTGCCTCATAACAGATCCTTTTGCAACAAAACCAGCGGCAATGAAAGAAAATTAGGCTGGGAGTTCGGGGAGTGGTGAAAGGAGGAGGACAGGAGGAAGAAAGATCAAAAAATTATTGTATTTAAGATGTCAAACATCTTCCATCTATTTAATCCTCCCTCTGCCAAATACAGCATATTTTCCTTTGTATGGGCAATACACCCTTTCTCATAGGTACAAGCAACCAATGCAAGAAGAGATCAAACTTATGTTATTTGAGATACTTGCCATAGATATCTCTAAACTTTTCTTTTTTTTTCACCTATAGATTAAATCCATTGTACAGATCAGTGGCGCGTCATTGTAATACAAAAAGACAGCATGGGTTTAATTAAATATGGGTATTTTGAAGATGATAGCAACTAGCAACTAACCTTTGCAGCGAGGACAGGAGTATCTGCATATACATACATAATCTGCATTCATGCACACACATACATGTGTACACACAGAAACACACTAGCTAAACTACACGTTATGTAAACAGAATATTCAGCTCAGTTCATGATTGTAAACTGCACTCATGTGGAAGGGCTTCACACTGCCACTTGCAATACATCAGATTTGCCTCATTCTTTTGATAAATTCTGCATTCGTCACTGCTTGAGTCAATAGTTTTTAATCCCCCACAGGATGCCTTGCCAAATGCAGTTGTCGGACAGCCTTAACTTTACGCTAAGGACAGACTAGAAACCTCAACGATGAGCGAGATAAATTTTCCCACAGCTAATCAACGGTTGGGCATGCCATAAATTTCATCTTATCTTCATCATGATTGTCAGCATTTAAATTCTGAATAAAATTGTTTCGTGAAAGATCAAAAATGAAGTCCAACGACTCAGGTTTACCAACACTGACTTCGTAAAATAGCAGTGGTTAACATATAGATTGTGCTTTGAGAATCAAACATGACCTCATCAGTCTATAGCCACTTCACACAGTCAACAGACTCTGAACGCCATTGATGAAGGAAGTGCTTGTATAAATGAGACACATTGCAGAAATGATGCAGCATCCTTCTTAATCTGCTCAATATCCAGGCTCAATAACACAATCCTCCAGGCTTCATCTGCCCACAATTAGATTAGGGACAACAGCCGCCACCACGCTCAATGCTATTACCCGATTAGCGATCCAGTCATCGCCGCTGTGTCAGCAGCATAAAAATCGAGCGACAAAGGAAACTGTATGACACTGCCACAAAGCAATTAACACAAATTAGTGGGTGATCAGATTGAAAGGACAATTAATTTTACACAGCAAACCTGGTTCTGGTCAGATATTAGCATTGAGCCTATCCAGATTGAATGAATCGCAATGCAAAGTTCCTGGTGTTGGCATCGACTCAGCTCCAAAATTGTAATCAGCCTATATGTGTAGATAGTAACTAAAACAGAGACAACAGAATTGGTTGTCAGATTTAATAGGACCGATCAATGTATTTTAATAAAGCAATATTCTATTTTGGAAAAAGTATAGCAATTGCTTTATGCAAAGGTAAGGCCAATTGCTTCCGTGTCCAAATTACTCAGATGTCAAATTGGGATGGGAGGCGGAATTGTTCTCACATTTGGTTTGCTAAGACGTTCATGTTATACTTCAGATACCTTAATAAAAATATCTGAGCATACATTTTCAAAGGCATATTTGCAGACAAGCTAGTCTTTTATTAAAGAGTGAAATAATTACATTACAACATTGTCTAGTGACCTTTTCGAAAAGATTGCCTTACTTAAGATTTTCCCACAAATGAAAATGAGTCAGTGACAATTTATTAAGTAATAAGGAATCCAAAACTATTGGGTATTAATCAAAACCTAGTAAGCACACAATTGTTCTATTCTTCATCAGAGGTAGTAAGTAACTTATAAATTGATTCAAATAGAAACCCACCACAGAACAGCAAGAATAATGGAAGGACACAGAGCACATATAAATTCTATTTCATGCACCAGGGATTAAAAATTACATGGTTTTTCACAGCTATTTGATAGTGCGAAAGGGGTTTTTGAAAGAAATAAAAGTATTCAGATATATGCCCACATCTTGGAATATAATGTACTACACAAAGCTGTAACTGCTGTATATATATCTTTTTTGAAACCTTGTAGCATTTTGACTACTTTATCCAAGTTAAACCCCTTTTAAAATAATATTTGTTGTTGGTTCAACACGTATCGACCATTCTAATTTACCGAAGTGAGCGTTTGCGGTAGAAATATAGATGATGTTCTAGACGGCCAGCTCTCCCAATGAACAGCATGAGTGTTAGTCGATCTCCTGTGGCTCGCAGTCGTACAGTTTATTGTGCCTACTGCTATCTCAGAGCAGCAAATTTATCCAAATTAAACGTATTAGTCAACGCAGTTTTATTTTATGTAGCTAAATTTGGGTTCCCCCACCAACCGCAATCTCTTTTAGGGCCACAAGCCAATACTTCCCAAGCACATGCAAATCTCCTGGCCGTTTGCAGATTTTTGACCCATATATCATTCAATGCTGGAAGCCCGAGTCCAATAGTTCACCCCTGTGTCCAGCATTTAAACAGTGCAGGTGAGCAGGGGGTATGTTGGAGGTGGAAATATCTGTATCGTTAATCATTGCCGGTGTAATATGCCGCACAGGACTTATGGGGTGGGAATGCTTGTCTACCCCGGGCTCCTTGCGGAGTACGAGCTCGCCCGCTAGCGGGCGGGGTTGCCCAATTACCCAGTGAATAGACGGTCAGCCAGTAAGGCCGACCAGCGAGGAACCTGATCGGGGTCTGCCGGGAAGAGTACATATCTCATTTGTGAATAAAACTTTGTTCTTATTTTTACTCGGTGTGCACTCCCCATGACCTTATTAAAACTGGGGCCAGGATTTCAGGGTGGTGGTGGGGAACTTTCGGTACTTGGGGATACAAGTAGCCAGGAACTGGGATGCCCTGCACAGGCTCAACTTAACCTGGCTAGTGGAGCAGATGGAGGGAGAGTTTAAAAGATGGGATATGCTCCCACTTTCCTTGGCGGGACGGGTGCAGACTATGAAGATGACGGTTCTCCCCAGGTTCCTCTTCGTATTTCAGTGCCTCCCCACTTTCATCCCCAAGTCCTTCTTTAAGCGGGTGAATAGGATTGTGACAGGATTTGTGTGGGCGAATAAAACCCCGCGAGTCAAAAGAATATTCTTGGAGCGTAGCCGGGGGGGGGGGGGGGGGGACTGGCTCTGCCGAACTTCTGCAGTTATTACTGGGTGGCCAATGTGGCCATGATCAGGAAATGGATGATGGAGGAGGGGGCGGCGTGGGGACGGTTGGAGGCGGCGTCGTGTAGAGGCACCAGTCTAGGGGCACTTGTTACGGCTCCGCTGCCCTTCTCGCCGGCGCGATACACCACTAGTCCGATGGTGACGGCGGCACTGAGGATCTGGGGGCAGTGGAGGAGACACAGGGGAGAGGAGGGGGCCTTGGTGTGGACCCCGATACAGAATAACCACAGATTTGCTCCGGGTAGGTTGGATGGGGGATACCAAGGCTGGTATAGGGCATGTATTAGGAGGATGGGGGACCTGTTTATAGACGGGACTTTCCCTGGCATGCAGGCGCTGGAGGAGAAGTTCGGCCTGCCCCCGGGGAATGCGTTCAGGTACCTCCAGGTTCAGGACTTTCTCAGAAAATAGGTGGGGACATTTCCGCTGCTGCCCCCGTGTAGGATCCAGGACAGGGTGGCGTCTGGTATCTGGGTAGGGGAGGGGAAGGTGTCGGACATATATCAGGAGCTGCAGGAGGTGGAGGAAGCCTCAGAGGAGGAGTTGAAGGGCAAGTGGGAGGAGGAGCTGGGTGAGGAGCTGGATGAGGGCCTGTGGGCCGACGCCCTGGGCAGGGTGAACTCCTCCTCATCATGTGCCAGGCTCAGCTTAATTCAGTTTAAGGTGGTGCATCGGGCGCATATAACGGCGGCAAGAATGAGTAAGTTTTTTGGGGTGGAGGACAGGTGCCCAAGACGTGCAGGGAGTCCGGCGAACCATGCCCATATGTTTTGGGCATGCTTGGTGCTTAAAGAATTCTGGCAGGGGTTTGCGAGGGTGATGTCCAGGATTTTGGACACTCGGGTGAAGGTGAGTCCAACAGTAGCGATATTTGGGGTGTCGGAGAATCCGGGAGTGCAGGAAGCGAAAGAGGCCAAGGTACTGACCTTTGCCTTCCTGGTAGCCCGGAGACGGATCTTGCTAATGTGGAGGGACTCGAAGCCCCCAGGTGTAGAGACCTGGGTTAGCGATATGGCGTGGTTCCTCAGCCTGGAGCAAATAAAGTTCGCCTTGAGAGGGTCCTTGATGGGGTTCTCCCGGCGGTGGCAACCTTTCCTTGACTTTCTAGGGGAGCAGTAAGTGTCTGCAGCAGCAGCATCCTGGGAGGGGGGGGAGGGGTCCAGGTGGGGGTACTGTTGATACAACGTGAGTTGGGCATGGAGACAAAACCCACCTTGTTCTGTTTTAAAAAAAAAATTAAATTCTGTTGTGTAAGTAGTTTCATTGTAAGCTT
The DNA here is from genome assembly GCF_047496885.1 of Scyliorhinus torazame. NCBI lineage: Eukaryota > Metazoa > Chordata > Chondrichthyes > Carcharhiniformes > Scyliorhinidae > Scyliorhinus > Scyliorhinus torazame. Next base: position 257,025,777 of record NC_092716.1, read on the forward strand.
TCGGATATGTTTATTGCGATTGTTTATTACTATCTGTATTTCTATTTTTGTTATGTAAAAACGTTCATTGGAAAACTTTAATAAAACATTTATTTTTTTAAAAAAGAAGGGGAATTAAAATTTTTTTTTTAGTGTACTCAATTCATTTTTTCCAATTAAGCGGCAATTTAGCGTGGCCAATCCACCTACCCTACGCATCTTTGGGTTGTGGGGGCGAAACCCACACAAACACGGGGAGAATGTCCAAACTCCACACGGACAGTGACCCAGAACCTGGGGCCTTGGCACCGTGAGGCAGCAGTGCTAACCACTGCGCCACCGTGCTTCCCTAGATGGAATTTTTAAAGAGACGGCCTCCCAACCCACCATTTTTTGCCTGTGATCTAACTTCCTCTATTTTCAGGTTTTCCCTGTAGAGTTTCAATCCGCTGCCACCCCAGGTGGCAGATCACGCTGCGAGCAGATTTTCACTTTAGCATAAGCTGTTGGTTTGACATTTGGAGGAGGGGGTGGAGGAAGAAAATCAGTCATTTATTTGGGTAATTTTATAGTGCTTCATTCCTAATCGGCAGCTGTTGTACAAATATATTGAACAAAACTGTTTTATAAATTAGTGAATGTGATGTTTGAGTCAATGTGAATGGTTAACTCAATAGATGGCCATTATTTCAATCACACGTTTTCTCCCCTCCCACCCACCTCCCCCATTCATGTGTGGCATTTGCAATAGATAGAAAACATTAATACCGAGATATAAATGGAGAAGTTAAGCACATGACAACTAACAACTGCTTTACTTCAGAATTACTTCCCAAAACCACCATTTCGATATATGAACACACATATGAATTTGTAGCAGGAGTAGGACACTTGGCCCCTTAAGCCTCCTCCGCTATTCAATTGGATCATGGATGATCTGATTTTAACCTCAACTCCACTTTCCTAAATAACTATTTCTTATCCAAAATCTCCCTCTGCCTTAAAGATAATCAAAGACTGCTTCCATTGCCTCTTGAGGAAGAGAGTTTCAAAGACTCAAACCTCTGAGGGAAAAATTCTCCTTACCTCTGTCTTAAATGGGCGACCCCTTATTTATAAACATAGAACATAGAGAACATAGAACATTACAGCGCAGTACAGGCACTTCGGCCCTCGATGTTGCGCCGACCTGTGAAACCACTCTAAAGCCCATCTACACTATTCCCTTATCGTCCATATGTCTATCCAATGACCATTTGAATGCCCTTAGTGTTGGCGAGTCCACTACTGTTGCAGGCAGGGCATTCCACGCCCTTACTACTCTCTGAGTAAAGAACCTACCTCTGATATCTGTCTTATATCTATCTCCCCTCAATTTAAAGCTATGTCCCCTCGTGCTAGACATCACCATCCGAGGAAAAAGGCTCTCACTGTCCACCCTATCCAATCCTCTGATCATCTTGTATGCCTCAATTAACTCACCTCTTAACGTTCTTCTCTCGAACGAAAACAGCCTCAAGTCCCTCAGCCTTTCCTCATAAGATCGTCCCTCCATACCAGGCAACATTCTGGTAAATCTCCTCTGCACCCTTTCCAATGCTTCCATATCCTTCCTATAATGCGGCGACCAGAATTGCACGCAATACTCCAAATGCGGCCGCACCAGAGTTTTGTACAGCTGCAACATGACCTCATGGTTCCGAAACTCAACCCCTCTACCAATAAAAACTAAGTACGAAGTCTTACAACACCAGGTTAAAGTCCAACAGGTTTGTTTCGATGTCACTAGCTTTCGGAGCGCTGCTCCTTCCTCAGGTGAAGGAGCAGCGCTCCGAAAGCTAGTGACATCGAAACAAACCTGTTGGACTTTAACCTGGTGTTGTAAGACTTCGTACTGTGCTCACCCCAGTCCAACGCCGGCATCTCCACATCATGGCTACAATAAAAACTAACACACCGTACGCCTTCTTAATAACCCTCTCAACTTGAGTGGCAACTTTCAGGGATCTATGTACATGGATACCGAGATCTCTCTGCTCAACCACACTGCCAAGAATCTTACCATTAGCCCAGTACTCTGTCTTCCTGTTATTCCTTCCAAAATGAATCACCTCACACTTTTCTGCATTAAACTCCATTTGCCACCTCTCAGCCCAGCGCTGCAGCTTATCTATGTCCCTCTGTAACTTGTAACATCCTTCCGCACTGTCCACAACTCCACCGACTTTAGTGTCATCTGCAAATTTACTCACCCATCCTTCTACGCCCGCCTCCAGGTCATTTATAAAAAATGACAAACAGCAGTGGCCCCAAAACAGATCCTTGTGGTACACCACTAGTAACTGGACTCCAGTCTGAACACTCCCCATCAACCACCACCCTTTGTCTCCTTCCAGCTAGCCAATTTCTGATCCAAACTGCTAAATCTCCCTGAATCCCATGCTTCCGTATTTTCTGCAGTAGCCTACCGTGGGGAACCTTATCAAACGCTTTACTGAAATCCATATACATCACATCAACTGCTTTACCCTCATCCACCTGTTTGGTCACCTTCTCAAAGAACTCAATAAGGTTTGTGAGGCACGACCTACCCTTCACAAAACCGTGTTGACTATGTCTAATCAAATTATTCCTTTCCAGATGATTATACACCCTATCTCTTATAAACCTTTCCAAGATTTTGCCCACAACAGAAGTAAAGCTCACTGGTCTATAGTTACCGGGGTTGTCTCTACTCCCCTTCTTGAACAAGGGGATAACATTTGCTATCCTCCAGTCTTCTGGCACTATTCTTGTAGACAAAGATGACTTAAAGATCAAAGCCAAAGGCTCAGCAATCTCCTCCCTAGCTACCCAGAGAATCCTAGGATAAATCCCATCCGGCCCAGGAGACTTATCTATTTTCACACTTTCCAGAATTGTTAACACCTCCTCCTTATGAACCTCAAGCCCTTCTAGTCTAGTAGCCTGAATCTCAGTATTCTCCTCGACAACATTGTCTTTTTCCTGTGTGAATACTGACGAAAAATATTCATTTAGCACCTCTCCTATCTCCTCGGACTCCAAGCACAACTTCCCACTACTGTCCTTGACTGGCCCTACTCTTACCCTAGTCATTCTTTTATTCCTGACATATCTATAGAAGGCTTCAGGGTTATCCTTGATCCTACCTGCCAAAGACTTCTCATGTCCCCTCCTGGCTCTTCTTAGCTCTCTCTTTAGGTCCTTCCTAGCTAACTTGTAACTCTCGAGCGCCCTAACTGAACCTTCATGTCTCATCTTTACAGTAGCCTCCTTCTTCCTCTTGACAAGTGTTTCGACTGCCTTAGTAAACCACGGTTCCCTTGCTCGACCACTTTCTCCCTGCCTGACAGGTACATACTTATCAAGGACAAGCAGTAGCTGTTCCTTGAACAAGCTCCACATTTCCATTGTGCCCATCCCCTGCAGTTTTCCTCTCCATCCGATGCATCCCAAGTCTTGCCTCATCGCATCATAATTGCCTTTCCCCCAGATATAACTCTTGCCCTGCGGTATATACCTATCCCTTTCCATCACTAAAGTAAACGTAATCAAATTGTGGTCACTATCACCAAAGTGCTCACCTACCTCCAAATCTAACACCTGTCCAGGTTCATTACCCAGTACCAAATCCAATACGGCCTCGCCTCTCATTGGCTCATCTACATACTGTGTCAGGAAACCCTCCTGCACACATTGGACAAAAACAGACCCATCTAAAGTACTTGAACTATAGCGTTTCCAGTCAATATTTGGAAAGTTAAAGTCCCCCATAACAACTACCCTGTTACTTTCGCTCCTATCCAGAATCATCTTTGCAATCCTTTCCTCTACATCTCTGGAACTTTTCGGAGGCCTATAGAAAACCCCGAACAGGGTGACCTCTCCTTTCCTGTTTCTAACCTCAGCCCATACTACCTCAGTAGACGAGTTCTCATCAAACGTCCTTTCTGCCACCGTAATACTGTCCTTGACTAACAATGCCACCCCTCCCCCTCTTTTACCACCTTCCCTGAGCTTACTGAAATATCTAAACCCCGGCACCTGCAACAACCATTCCTGTCCCTGCTCTATCCATGTCTCCGAAATGGCCACAACATCGAAGTCCCAGGTACCAACCCATGCCGCAAGTTCACCCATCTTATTCCGGATGCTCCTGGCATTGAAGAAGACACACTTTAAACCACCTTCCTGCCTGCCGGTACACTCCTGCAACTTTGAAACCTTACTCATGACCTCACTACTCTCAACCTCCTGTATACCGGAGCTACAATTCAGGTTCCCAAGCCCCTGCTGAACTAATTTAAACCCTCCCGAAGAGCATTAGCAAATTTCCCCCCCAGGATATTGGTACCCCTCTGGCCCAGGTGTAGACCATCCCGTTTGTAGAGGTCCCACCGACCCCAGAATGAGCCACAATTATCCAGAAATCTGAAACCCTCCCTATAGCCACGTGTTCAACTCCTCTCTCTCCCTATTCCTCGTCTCGCTAGCACGTGGCACGGGTAACAACCCAGAGATAATAACTCTGTTTCTCCTAGATCTATGTTTCCACCCTAGCTCCCTGAATTCCTGCCTTACATCCCTATCCCTTTTCCTACCTATGTTGTTGGTACCTATGTGGACCACGACTTGAGGCTGCTTCCCCTCCCCCTTAAGAATCCTGAAAACATGATCCGAGACATCACGCATCCTGGCACCTGGGAGGCAACACACCAACCGCGAGTCTCTCTCGTTCCCACAGAATCTCCTATCTATCCGCATAACTATGGAGTCTCCAATGACTAATGCTCTACTCCTCTCCCCCCTTCCCTTCTGAGCAACAGGGACAGACTCTGTGCCAGAGATCTGCACCCCATGGCTTACCCCTGTTAAATCCCGCCCCCGCCCCCCAACAGTATCCAAAGCGGTATACTTGTTACTAAGGGGAACGACCACAGGGGATCCCTGTACTGACTGCTTCCTCCCAGCCCCTCTCATCGTCACCCATCTATCTTTATTCTTCGGAGTAACTACATCCCTGAAGCTTCTATCTATGACCACCTCTGCCTCCCGAATGATCCGAAATTCATCCAGCTCCAGTTCCCTAAGGCGGTTTCTGAGGAGCTGGAGATGGGTGCACTTCCCACAGATGAAATTAGCAGGGTCACTGACGGTGTCCCTCACCTCAAACATTCTGCAGGAGGAACATTGCACTACCTTCCCTGCCATTCCCTCTAGATAAAAAAAAAGAAAAAGAAAGAGCTTACCTGTTATTCACTCCCCTTCTCAGCAAGCACTCACTCAGCAACCTCTGCGCCCTGCACGATAACACCTGAGGGGAAAATAAAAGAAAAACTACTTACCAGTCACCAGCCATTCCTTTACCTGCAGGCTGTGACGTCACGGTTCAACCTCTTTCTACTTCCACCTGCCCTCGAGCCTTCCTCTTGATCTTTACAGCGTTTGTTTTTGGTTAGAGGAGGGGATAGGGAGGAAAACACTGAAGAAGTGTTTTGGGTTTAAGTGTCACTTGACAACAGCTCCTCCACAAACCACCTTCAGGTTCGGGTGACCACAACGGAGGTATGCAAATTTCCCTTGCAACGGCCAATCAGCAGCTCCGCTCTACTGCCCTCTGCTGGATGCTTGTCTTCACTTGAATAGCTGGGGTCTCTAGCTCAGGTACACCTTCAAGTTCGGGTGACCACAACAGAGGTATGCAAATTTCCCTTGCAACAGCCAATCAGCAGCTCCTCTCTACTGCCCTCTGCTGGATGAACAGTGGCCCTTAGTTCGAGATTCTTCCACAAGAGGAAACATCCTTTCCTTGTCCACACTAATCATAACCCTAACTGTCAAAACCACTCAGGGTCTTATGTTTCAATCTAGTTGCCTCTTACTCTTCTAAACCCCAACGGATACAAGCCTAGCATATCCAACCTTTCCTCATAAGACAACCCGCCCATTCCAGGTATTAGTCTAGTAAACGTGGGGCGGCACGGCAGCACAGTGGTTAGCACTGTTACTTCACAGCTCCAGGGTCCCAGGTTCAATTGCTGGCTTGGGTCACTGTCTGTGGAGTCTGCACATTCTCCCCTTGTCTGCGTGGGTTTCCTCCAGGTGCTCCAGTTTCCTCCCACAGTCCAAAGATGTGCAGGTTAGGTGGATTGGCCATGCTAAATTGCCCTTCATGTCCAAAAAGGTTGGGTGGAGTTGCGGGAATGGGTGGAAATGTGGGCTTTAGTGGGGTGCTCTTTCCAGGGGCTGGTGCTGACTCAATGGGCTGAATGGCCTCCTTCTGCACTGTATGTTCTATGTACACTTAGAATGGGTGTACCCTCAAAGCAACAAGGACAGCTCCCTGGTGATGAATATAAATAATTACCGGACACGTTGGATCACGTAAGCGGCATATAGTAATCCAAACCATTTATTATATAATTCTTTCTTCTTCCCTGAGTGAAGCATTGGCTGAAGTGGATCACGGTTAAAATAGAATTAATTTTAAGTGGCCAAGATTGGTTCAGCGGATCTATTTTCTACAATAACCTCAATGATTTTCCTTGTGGGAAGGTGAAGAAATTCAAAGCCAGAAAGATCAAGGATGTCACAAGATTTTGTGCTGTTGCTAGCAACTTCCAATCCTGTTAATATAGCTTCACCTTTCACACAGACTTTCTACTGCTACTGAATCTCCATTAGAAGCAGTTCAAAAATAGAGGACTGTAATAACAAAAGCACTGGTAGCTCTGTATAATTCAACAAAATGTGAACATTTATTTTAAAGATCCAATTATCAAGATTGAATGATGGAAATCTCTATGGCAGTAAAGAAAGTAAGCAATGTTCAAAAGCAAGATTCAACTTCAATATGCACACAGGCTCTGGTCTGACCAGTTTCAATGTTTTATTAACCTTATCCCTAAACTTGCCTGCCAATTTTTCTCTTCTCTTTGAAGGCTTAGCTGTAAATTCCATGGACACAAAAGTAAATAGGGTGCCTCTGTAATCTCTTCCTTGCATAGTCTGCTACAAGATATATATATATTTTTCTCATTACCATTGCTGAAGAAACTCCTTACAGGTAATATAACCTCTTAATCTTCAATTATTAGGAACAAAAGTTACTGTGAGGAACAATGTTCCCAGCTCGTTGAATCAACATGCTTCCTCATGACATTGGGCCAATGAAAACATCATAACTTTATGTGGTAGTATGTATTGGGGGTCATGTGGGACTGGAAGCCCTAATGTCATTGGCTGACAGATCCCGGGTCCTGGTTGGCCGTTGACCTCATGCTCCGCCCTGAAGGCGAAGTATAAGAAGCCGGTGCCTTCCCCCGCAGGCCAGTTTACTATCGGGCTGCTGGGGAACAGACACGCTTAATAAATTGTAGCGCACAAAGACTCCATGAGACGAATATAGTGAAGTCGATGAGGCTTTATTAAGCGTGTCTGTTCCCCAGCAGCCCGATAGTAAACTGGCCTGCGAGGGAAGGCACCGGCTTCTTATACTTCGCCTTCAGGGCGGAGCATGAGGTCAACGGCCAATACCACACTTTATTGTTACTGTCATACACTCTCTAACACAGACTGCATTAGTGATCTTATGCGAGAAGAGTAATTCAGTTAAGCTCCACTTTTTTAACATCTAGTAATGAATACAGTTATTGTCAAAGAGGATCAGAATACTAAAACTATATTCAAGTTAGATAATTTTAAGAATTGAATCACTTGGACATACATGGCATAAAGGTGCCATATGCATAAGATAACACACGCTCAATTGTCTTCTTAATAGTAATCTTTATTAGTGTCACAAGTAGGCTTATATTAACACAGCAATGAAGTTACAGAGAAAATCCCCTCATCACCACATTATGGTGCCTGTTTGGGTACACAGAGAGAGAATTCAGAATGTCCAATTCACCTAACAAGCGCGTCTTTCGGGACTTGTGGGAGGAAACCGGAACACCTGGAGAAAACCGACGCAGACACGGGGAGAATGTGCAGGCTCCGCACAGATAGTGACTCAAGCCAGGAACCGAAAGCGGGTCCCTGGCACTGTGAAGCAGCAGTGCTAATCAGTGTGCTACCATGCTCTCCTCTTCTGAACGTATTGGAGCCATCACCAGAGGTGTTGGATCTTCCAAACACAATTGTCTTGTGAATACTGGCAATGCTTTCAATTGTGTGGTGATAATGAGGGGGGGGGGGGGGGGGGGGGCGGCGGGGGCTGGGTCATCGCCATCTGTATGGTTCAATTACCCACTTCCTGCGGAATCATGGAAGTTTTTTGGATCCACAGCAGAAAGAATCTGAACTATAAATGGTACGTAAATATTATTCATGTGTAAATTTATTAGTTTGTGTGTACATTTGTTTGCTATGGTAAATTTATGTAACAACTACATTGTACAAGCTCAGTAAATATTTGTTGCTCCACAGAAGTCTCATTCAAACAAGCTGATTTTATATTCACACCCATTCCTTAACAAATTCCCGAAGGCTGCCTCATGTTAAGTCCCTTTCCACACAAATACTCAAAACATCTTGTTTGGACAGACAACTTCATTTCATGCATGAAAAGCACTCCTTTTTTATGGCAATCTTCCAGTTCAGTTCTACACCTGGCGAGATATCCTTTTGGCTGCTTCAGCCCTCTAAATATGAGCATTGTACCAAATGCATTCCCTTGACCAACACCTGCTCTACATGCCTGAACTAGTGATGGAAGCTTCTTGTGATTTTGTGGGTGTGGAGCAGTAATACAAGACCATCATTCATTTCCAACCATAATTTAATTACTATCCTAAAATGCATTATCTGGTCCCAAAAGGTTCCCCGACGCCTTATCTTCTCCCCATCGTATTCTTCAAAACACAATTATTTTTATCCCAGTTCCTACCCAATGCCAACTCTAAATTATGCTTTCATAGAATTAATTTCCTCTAACAGTTAAAATCATAGCTGGCACATCTACCAAAGGAAGATGGTTTTGGTGGTTGGAGGTCAATTATGTCAACTCCAGGAAATATGACAGAAGTTCCTCAAGATAGTATCCTCAGCCCACCCATCTTCAGCTCTTTCATCAATGACCTTCCTTCCAGCATAATTTCAGAAGTGGGGATGTTGGCTGATGACTGCACAACGCTCAGCACCATTCGTGACTCCTCAGATACTGAAGCAGTCCATGTCCAAATACAGACAATATCCAGGCTTGGGCTGACAAGTAGCAAGTAACATTAATGGAACCCAAGTGTCAGGCAATAACCATTTCCAACAAGAGAGAATTTGACTATTGCCTCTTGACATTCAATAGCATTATCATCACTGAATTCCCACATCCTGTGGGTTACCAATGACCAGCAACGGAACTCTGCAAGCCATATAAATACTGTGGTTACAAGAGAAAGTCAAAGGCTAGGAATCCTGAGGTGAGTAACTCACCTCCTGACTCCCAAAGCCTGTCCATCATCTACAAGGCACAAGTCAGGAGTGTCATGGAATACTCTCCGCTTGCCTGAATGACTGCAGCTCCAACAAAACTCACAAAGCTCGACACCATCCAGGACAAAGCATCCTGTTTGATTGGCACCCCATCCACACATAGTTACTCCAACCACCACTCTTGAACAGTGACAGTAATGTGTACCATCTACAAGACGCACTGCAGGAACTTGCCAAGGCTCCTTCGGCAGCACCTTCCAAACCCACATGCGCTGGCATCTATAAGAACAAATATACATGGGAACACCACCATCTGCAAATTAACCTTCAAGCCACCCAAAATCCTTACTTGGAAATGTATTGCAGTTCCTTCACTGTCACTGGGTCAGAATCCTGGAACTCCCTCCCTAACAGCACTGTAGGTGTGCCTACACCATAAGAACCACAGCAATTCAAGAAGGTAGCTCACCATCATCTTCTCTGCATTTAGGGATGGGCAATAAATGCTGGCCTCGCCAGCGACATCCACATCCCATAAATAAATTAATTAAATGTAGAAGGGAGAGTCATTCACTTTGGGCACACTACTTCACAACCATAAGCACTGTGATTCTATAACGAACTCAGAGGACATGAACTGGTGGAATGATTAGACAGCTATATCAGCTTTTCTTACCCCTGCAATGTAGCCCAGAAAGTTGCATCATTGGGCAACTTAGCCAGACCTGACAAAATTTGCACTTAACCACTGGCAAGCATTCTTTAGTAGAGAGGCAGTCCTGAAATTCAAAACTATAATTTGTGGTAGGCTTGCAGAATACTAAGGTAGAAACAAATAGGGGCTTTATTGGAAAGATGTTTACTCTGCAGACTATTAGGACAGACTGCCCTTTTAACAGTGCAAATGGGTAATTACATCATTAATGCCTCATGTGATTGGACTCAAAGTTACCTTGTTCCAAACAGAAACAAACATCAATACACGACACTTCCCTCACCCTTTACGTTAGAGGTTCCTGCAATGAAACACGATTGGTGCGATTCAGCGATCGTGTTGCGCCTGGTGTGGATCGGGGCCCCCCGGATGAGTAGCAGAAGGCAAAATCGAGATTCACTTCGGCTGCGAACCATTTTGCGATTCACCCGGCTCGCTCCTGATGGTGAGTTCCAGATCACACCCTAAAATGGCAAGAATCTCATTAACGAGATTGAAGTCGAATGCAGCGGCCTCCCGGGAATTACTCGACTCACCATCGGGAAATCACAAGGGCGTCATTTAGCACTCCTTTTCAAAAACGGGATCATGCCGCAATTGCTACTGAGAGGAAATAAGGAGGCGAGTAGCCATTTCCATCTTCTGGCATGCAGCTCAAGGGCACCGGACCCTTCAGAGGGATTGGGCTTGGTCAGGGGGCTGAAGCTTTCCAGGTCGGGGGTCACCCCTGTGTCAGGTAACCCCCAGGATGTGGGAACTTTGAATCTGTGAGACCTTCAAGCATTCTTTAAATAGTGTGGAGACCCATAATAGGGGCAACTTAGCTGCAACTGGTCTGTCCTACCAAACTCTTCCAGGACAGAGCTCTGCCACGGCTTCTATCCGGAAATTCAATTTCACTCCCCTTGACTGTGAGCAGCCTCTAGCTTCACAGTTGAAAGCTATTTCAAATGAGGAATTAGCCTTGTTAGTTGTGAGAGCACTTCAGGCTCCTGAACTCTCAAGTACCTCCTCGAAGGCACACATGCCATGTCTCAGAGGATGATTAGTGTACTGCATGTCCAGTAACCTTTGAAGCCTGAACAGTGTGCCTGAACTCCAGGAGCGTCAGCACCATAAAGGCAGCTGCCAACAATCAAACACTAAAGAGTAGTGCTTCACCAGAACCCCTCAGAGCCAATGGGTAAGTGTGGACGAGCGACGGGCAGCTGAGCACGTTCTCCCTAATGTTCTCGGCAGAAGTCTGAGATGGAATCTAGGTGGCCAGTGGTGAATGTGCAGAGCAAGGTTTGTCATCACAACTGGCTCACTGGATGGCACTCTGAGAAAAGGTGGGACAGGTGGAAAAGGTGGGAAAAGGGTGGGGATTTAAGGGTCCTAGGAGGACTCCCTGACTGATTGTCGGTCTTGCTCTTTCTCCAATTCCTTCCAGATATCACTTTGCTTGCTGATGTTGGTCCTGCGCAGGCTGCCTTCGCATTGCTTGTGGCAGCCGAGGCAGACAGATGCCGTAGAAGGCAGCAGCGATAACTCAGGTTGGAGATTGCACCACATGTGTAGGGGGCTGTCACACATCCTAACGACCCGGCCACCCATTAGGCAGAGGAGGGTCCCAGAAGGGGAGGCCAGCGACAGCCCAAGGTGTACAGGCATCCTTGGTCATTCAATGAGCTGACAGACACCATGTGCCGCAGAAGACTGTAAACGAGTGTGGCACCTCGTTTAAATGGCACCCCATGGAAGGCACCCGATCCCGGTGGCCATGAAGGTCACAGCAGCCCTCAACTTATATGCTGCCGGGTCATTCCAGGGCTCGAGCCTGTGTGGCATATAAGAACATAAGAACCAGGAGTAGGCTTCTGGCACCTCGAGCCTGCTCCACCATTCAATGAGATCATGGCTGATCTTTTGTGGACTCAGCTCCACTTTCCGACCCGAACACCATAACCCTTAATCCCTTTATTCTTCAAAAAACTATCTATCTTTATCTTAAAAACATTTAATGAAGGAGCCTCTACTGCTTCACTGGGCAAGGAATTCCATAGATTCACAACCCTTTGGGTGAAGAAGTTCCTCCTAAACTCAGTCCTAAATCTACTTCCCCTTATGTTGAGGCTATGCCCCCTAGTTCTGCTTTCACCCGCCAGTGGAAACAACCTGCCCGCATCTATCCTATCTATTCCCTTCATAATTTTATATGTTTCTATAAAATCCCCCCTCATCCTTCTAAATTCCAACGAGTACAGTCCCAGTCTACTCAACCTCTCCTCGTAATCCAACCCCTTCAGCTCTGGGATTAACCTAGTGAATCTCCTCTGCACACCCTCCAGTGCCAGTATGTCCTTTCTCAAGTAAGGAGACCAAAACTGAACACAATACTCCAGGTGTGGCCTCACTAACACCTTATACAATTGCAGCATAACTCCCTAGTCTTAAACTCCATCCCTCTAGCAATGAAGGACAAAATTCCATTTGCCTTCTTAATCACCTGTTGCACCTGTAAACCAACTTTTTGCGACTCATGCACTAACACACCCAGGTCTCTCTGCACAGCAGCATGTTTTAATATTTTATCATTTAAATAATAATCCCTTTTGCTGTTATTCCCACCAAAATGGATAACCTCACATTTGTCAACATTGTATTCCATCTGCCAGACCCTAGTCCATTCACTTAGCCTATCCAAATCCCTCTGCAGACTTCCAGTATCCTCTGCACTTTTTGCTTTACCACTCATCTTAGTGTCATCTGCAAACTTGGACACATTGCCCTTGGTCCCCAACTCCAAATCATCTATGTAAATTGTGAACAATTGTGGGCCCAACACTGATCCCCGAGGGACACCACTAGCTACTGATTGCCAACCAGCGAAACACCCATTAATCCCCACTCTTTGCTTTCTATTAATTAACCAATCCTCTATCCATGCTAATACTTTCCCCTTAATTCCATGCATCTTTATCTTATGCAGCAACCTTTTGTGTGGCACCTTGTCAAAGGCTTTCTGGAAATCCAGATATACCACATCCATTGGCTCCCCGTTATCTACCGCACTGGTAATGTCCTCAAAAAATTCCACTAAATTAGTTAGGCACGACCTGCCCTTTATGAACTCATGTTGCATCTGCCCAATGGAACAATTTCCATCCCGATGCCTCGTTATTTCTTCCTTGATGATAGATTCCAGCATCTTCCCTTCTACCTAAGTTAAGCTCGCTGGCCTATAATTACCCGCTTTCTGCCTACCTCCTTTTTTAAACAGTGGTGTCACGTTTGCTAATTTCCAATCTGCCGGGACCACCCCAGAGGCTAGTGAATTTTGGTAAATTATCACTAGTGCATTTGCAATTTCCCCAGCCATCTCTTTTAGCACTCTGGGATGCATTCCATCAGGGCCAGGAGACTTGTCTACCTTTAGCCCCATTAGCTTGCCCATCACTACCTCCTTAGAGATAATAATCACCTCAAGTTCCTCACCTGTCATAGCCTCATTTCCATCAGTCACTGGCATGTTATTTGTGTCTTCCACTGTGAAGACTGACCCAAAAAACCTGTTCAGTTCCTCAGCCATTTCCTCATCTCCCATTATTAAATCTCCTTTCTCAGCCTCTAAAGGACCAATATTTACCTTCGCCACTCTTTTTTGTTTTATATATTTGTAGAAACTTTTACTATCTGTTTTTATATTCTGAGCAAGTTTACTCTCATAATCTATCTTACTCTTCTTTATAGCTTTTTTAGTAGCTTTCTGTTGCCCCCTAAAGATATCTCAGTCCTCTAGTCTCCCACTAATCTTTGCTACTTTGCATGCTTTTTCCTTCAATTTGATACTCTCCCTTATTTCCTTAGATATCCACGGTTGATTTTCCCTGTTTCTACCGTCCTTCCTTTTTGTTGGTATAAACCTTTGCTGAGCACTGTGAAAAATCGCTTGGAAGGTTCGCCACTCTTCCTCAACTGTTTCACCATAAAGTCTTTGCTCCCAGTCTACCTTAGCTAGTTCTTCTCTCATCCCATTGTAATCTCCTTTGTTTAAGCACAAAACACTCGTGTTTGATTTTACCTTCTCACCCTCCATCTGTATTTTAAATTCCACCATATTGTGATCGCTCCTTCCGAGAGGATCCCTAACTATGAGACCCTGAATCAATCCTGTCTCATTACACAGGACCAGATCTAGGACCGCTTGTTCTCTCGTACTGTTCGAGGAAACTATCACGGATACATTCTATAAACTCCTCCTCAAGGCTGCCTTGACCGACCTGGTTAAACCAATCGACACGTAGATTAAAATCCCCCATGATAACTGCTGTACCATTTCTACATGCATCAGTTATTTCTTTGTTTATTGCCTGTCCCACCGTAATGTTACTATTTGGTGGTCTATAGACTACTCCTATCAGTGACTTTTTCGCTTTACTATTCCTGATTTCCACCCAAATGGATTCAACCTTATCCTCCATAGCACCGATGTCATCCCTTACTATTGCCCGGATGTCATCCTTAAATAACAGAGCTACACCACCTCCTTTATCATCCACTCTGTCCTTCTGAATAGTTTGATATCCTTGGATATTTAACTCCCAGTCGTGACCATCCTTTAACCATGTTTCAGTAATGGCCACTAAATAATAGTCATTCACGATGATTTGCGCCATCAACTCATTTACCTTATTCCGAATACTACGAGCATTCAGGTAAAGTACACTTATGTTGGCTTTTTTACCTCTGTTCTGAATCTTAACACCTCGATCAGTAACGTCTCCTAAGTTATATTTCCTCTTAACGTTTTTCCTAATTTTCCTTGTGTTGAACCCATATCTTCATGTAACAACCTGCCGCGTCGCTTACCATTAATGTTTTTACTTCCCGTTTTATTCCTTTTAGTATTCCTGGTCCTATTCACTGAGCTCCCCTCAGTCACTGTACCTTGTACTGTCGCCCTTTTTGATTTTTGACTCTGGCTTCTCTGCCTTACACTTTCCCCCTTACTGCCTTTTATTTCTGTCCCTGTTTTACTACCTTCCAACTTCCTGCATCGGTTCCCATCCCTCTGCCACATTAGTTTAAACTCTCCCGAACAGCTCCAGCAAACACCCCCCCTAGGACATCGGTTCCAGTCCTGCCCAGGTCCTATCACAGTCACCTGCCTACAGGTGCATCCGGAAAGTGACAGATGCTCTGTATGCCCAGGCATCAGACTATATGACCTTCGGCCTGGACCAGGCCCACAAAGATGCCCGGGCTGCAGGATTTGCTGCCTCTCTGTGCCACCGGCACAGTCCAGCTCAAAGGTGATATTGTCGTATGCCTGGGTATAAAGAGCATCCGCCACCTCCCGGTGCACCAGTGGTTAACACTGCTGCCTCACAGCTCCCAGGTTCAATTCAGGACTCGGGTGACTGTCTGTGTGGAGTTTGCACATTCTCCCTGTGTCTGCATGGGTTTCCTCCGGGTGCTCCGGCTTCCTCCCACTGTCCAAAGATGTGCAGATTAGGTGGATTGGCCATGCTAAATTACCCCTTAGTTTCCAAAAGGTGGAGTTACTGGGTTACGGGGATAGAATGGAGGCGTAGGGTGTTCTTTCCAAGGGCCGGTGCAGACCCAATAGGCCGAATGGTCACCTTCTGCATTGTAAATTCTATGAATCTATGATCATCAGGATGCCCCACGTGCAGGGGGCGATCGATGGCATGTGTGTCGCCCGGGACATCTGGGAGTGTCCTATAATAACAGGAGGGGGCTCCACTCCCTGAATATTCAGATCATGTGCGCCCACCACCTCAGAATGATGTGCCTACTACCCTGGGAGTGTGCATGATAGCAAACCTGGGGCATTCGGATATCCCCGGTGTCTTTGGGGACCACCGCAGGTGACGGGTTGGCTCCTGCGGGACAAGGAGTACCCACTGAGGTCATGGCTGCTGACGGCGGTACGGAGGTGAGGCCGAGGCAGAGGCCCATTATAATGAGTCCCACGTTGCCACCCATGCTGTCGGTGAACTGTGCATCGTGCTGCTGAAAATGCGGTTCAGATGCCTTGACCATTCGGCGATGCCTTGCAGTACACCCCCCCCGAGGGCCTCCCACAAAGTGATGGTCTGCTGTGCCCTCCACAATCTGGCAAAGCAGCGGGGCGACAGACTGGAGGAGAAGGAGCAGGAAGCCTCAGAGGAGCATGCAGCCTCGTCTGAGGAGCAGGATAATGATTATGAGGCGGTCTAGGAGAAGCTGGAGGACAGGTCCGAGGAGGTGCCGGAGGATGGAAGACAGGCGGTGTCAAGGGTCCGACATGCCCGCAGGACCAGGGAGGCCCTCATCATCTCCAGGTTCTCCTAGAATGAGATAGTGTCCGTCAGCTCAACCCCACCACCCCATTTATCCCCTCCTCCCCATTTCACCCACCCCCCATTTCTCTACCCCCCTCATTTGCCTCCTTCCCCTCATTCCCCAGCCCCATTCCCTGCACACCCGCATCATACCGCATTCTCCCGACCACCCTGCTGATTTCCCTCCCTCCTACTCACCATTTCCCTCCCTCCCCCTCCCCATTCCCCTCCCCATTTCCCATCCCCATCTCCCACCTCTTCATTTCCCACCCTGCCCCCATTCCCTGCACACCCCTATCAGACCGTCTCCTCCCCGAATACCCTGTTTCCCCCCTCTAAGAGTCTGTGTTGCATCACTCCACGGTGATGGGCCTGTGTTGACACTGTCAGCGGGTCCCTGCAGAAGGCAGGAGTTTGATAATTCACTAAGGAAATCTCAGCTGCTCCTTAGTTTCTGCTAAAGTCTGACTCCTGTCTTTTTCTTTTGACAGCGTGCTCACATCCATCCTCTAAAAGGGGTCTGCATCCTGCATCGGGGACTTTTGAGCCTGGACCACTGTGTGTGTGTGTGTGGGGGGGGGGGGGGGGGGGGGGGAGATAGGGGGAGTGCGGCCAGGCCCGCTGTGAAGATTAACGTGACAGAGGTGTCATGTATGAGGTGTGCCGCAGTTTAATAGTGAACATTTTAACATGACAGATCCCCATTCCCGCTAACTCCAGATATTGACACCCCCCACCCCCATCTTCACTCTTCTTTATCTTCCATGGTCTATTGTTACATCTAGGTGTGTCCCCAGGATGCACATGACAGGTGACATGGAGGCAGCCTGCTGCTTTTAATGTCCTGTGGCCTTTAATGTTCTTGGTGGATGTCCCTGGAGGCGGGAAGTTGCGGCTGGGGGACGCGAACGCCGTGCTTCAGATTTTCCACTGCGGTTGCCACCCTATCAGTGCTGGCCTCGATGCCACGCATTGTCGGCATCATCTCCTGCCCCTGCAGCATTTGGGGCTAAAGGCTCAGCATCTGGCTGGGATGCAGCTGTGTCCTGGGATCCAGCAGACCTCAGACTGCCGTCTCCCTTGGATGTTCTTGCCTTCACCTGATGTGCATCAACAACAGTGTGGTGCTCACCAGATTGTGCCCCAGAAGCCTGTCCATTAATGTCGCCCAACGAGGTGTGTGTCTCTGCTGGTGGAAGGTGTGGGTGAAAGCTGTGACGCATCGCTGGTGGTCTTCTCTAATCTCTCCTCCGAAGTGTTTTCTTGGATGGCCCGGCCTCATCAGGTGATGATCCTGTGAGACAATGGACATCAGTGAGAGGGGAGGATCATTTTGTCTGACACAAACAACTGACTTGAGACAGGCCACCTGGATGATGGGGCAGTGGATCCTCACTTCTCTAGAGAAGGTCAACCTTGCTGTCGGTGACGGCTCTCTCCTCGGACAACTCCGCAATTTCCAGGGCCCGTTCCTCATAAGGGGCGAGGACTCGAATCTCTGGAATCCCCCCACCCCCACCCCACCTTGCCCTTTCCTATTTATTTTGAGCTATCTTCTGCTGCGGGGACAAAGAGAGGTCATTGCTGATGGGCCACATGCTGATGGGTCGGGGGTCTAAAGCAGGTGGCATGTGTGGGCACCGCTCCTGGGGGCAATTTGAGAATTTGAGGGGTGGCAGGCAGAACTGATGCCTGGAGAGAAGTGGTAACTTATCCTTTCAGCTCGTTGGAGGTCATTGGTCTTCTTTTGGCATCGGAAGGCAGTCCTCCTTGTCATGTTGCCTGCACTGCACTGACAGCCATTGCCACTTTGGTTCGCTGAATCACGGCCAATATAACATTATCAAAATTTACAATATGAACAATTAGTAAACACAAGTCAATAAATTAGACTACTCAGAGGACATTGATTTCTGTGTGATAGTCGGCGAATCTCAGGCATTTGCTTTTCCGTGTTGACTGCAACCTCTGAGGTTCTTGGTGTAGTTTGGATTCATTGTCTTAACCAGAGTCAACATAGTGTTCGGAGGTTGATGTGGTGTTGAAGTGTCTTCAACTGGAGTACTGTCTTCCACATTTGTTTCTCGTATTGTCAGGTCCTCAGGAATGTCTAGGTCTTCAATTGGCACAGCTTGTTGTGGATTCTCAGTTGACTGTCTCTGACAAACTAGTTCTAGTTGCTAAAATTTGCTCAGTATGTTTTCTCCGCACTACATCGTCCTGATTTTGAATGGTATAAGAGACTAGTCCTGTCTGTGCTAAGACAATGGCAGGTATCCACTTCTCACTGGTCTTACAGTTCTTTGCCAATACGTCCTGACCTTTCTGAAAAACATGGCGTTTAGCCCTGTTCCCATGTCGTAAATCGTGACTATGGTTCTTGCAGATGGGAGCCACGGTGGACATTACGACCAGACCTAAATGGTGTTTGAGTTGGTTCCATGTTCTCAGTGTGGTCACCACCACCGGGCCTCTGGAGTACTTGGCTGGGGGGAATGGGATAGGAGCCATGGCAGTGCTTGGAGAGATTTTTTTTCCCCATGCAGGGGCTCTCTTCCGTTTTTACCCATTCTTTTTTTTAATATAAATTTAGAATACCCAATTAATTTTTTCCAATTAAGGGGCAATTTAGCGTGTTCAATCCACCCACCCTGCACATCTTTAGGTTGTGGGGGCGAAACCCACGCAAACACGGGGAGAATGTGCAAACTCCACACTGACAGTGACCCAGAGCCGGGATCGAACCTGGGACCTTGGCGCCGTGAGACTGCAGTGCTACCACTGCGCCACCATGCTGCCCTTGTTTTCAGCCATTCTGCCCCCGGCTCTTTGATCCACCCCCATACTTTTCACAGTGGTAGAATAGGCGGTTCGGAAGTGTCAGGCCCTCCATAATCCTCCCTCTCTGCAGTATGCTTTGACGGATCCTCGGGTTCCTGGTTACTTACACACACACATACACACACACAAACACCATAATTAATTGTCTACTTTGGTCAATAATGTCTTGGGGATGAAGATCGGAAAGCAGTATATAAAAGTAAATTACTGCGGACGCTGGAATCTGAAACATAAACAGAAAATACTGGACCATCTCAGCAGGTCTGACTGCATCTGTCGAGAGAAAAGGGAGCTCAAGTTTTGAATCTGGATGACTCTTTGTCAATGCCCAGTGTTTAAAAGGAACCTAGGCAGGGCAGCACGGTGGCGCAGTGGTAGCACTGCAGTCTCACGGGGCCAAGGTCCCAGGTTCGATCCCGGCTCTGGGTCACTGTCCGTGTGGAGTTTGCACATTCTCCCCGTGTTTGCTTGGGTTTCGCCCCCACAACCCAAAGATGTGCAAGGTCGGTGGATTGGCCATGCTAAATTGGCCCTTCATTGGAAAAATGAATTGGGTATTCTAAATTTATATTTAAAAAAAAATCTTAATTCATCTTAATTGTCTACACTCTCCCCGGTAGGGAGACCGGGAGTAGTCCCACCTCCATATGTCCCCCTTTATCACCTCCACCAGACTCGACATGTTCCATTTGTGGATCCGTGTACAGTCTGTGTAGCTGGAAGTACTCAGAGCTGGTGGTGTTTGTCCGTCCGCTCGATATGGGAGCCCTGTTCAATAATTTCACCCACAAGGTTAACACTCTCCCAAACCCAATCCGTTCCAGTACCTCCATTCGACTCTGTTGAAGGCCTTCTCTGCGTGTAGTGTTTTTCAAGCTTTGTTGCCCGAGACCCATTTTTACCAACCGCCCATTCTTCAGGACCCATGCCGGTCAACCTTCGCGACCCACGCCGGCCGACCTTAGTGACCCATGCCGGCTGACCTTAGCGACCCACGCCGGCCGACCTTAGTGACCTATGCCGGCCGACCTTAGTGACCTACGCCGGCCGACCTTCATGACCCACCATTTTCTCTTACCTTTAATGTGCCAGGTGTGCCTGCTTAGTCCTCACAATCTCACTCCAATCAGGTTCACAGGAGGAGTGGGCTCTGCAAATCCCGGATGCAGAGTTCAGTCGGATCCTTTGTGCTGTCTTTTCACCCACCGCTTCTCTCTCAAAATCTGGAATTCTCCTCTGGAAAGCAGCGACAAAAACTGCTGATCAGCGCACCCAGGTGCGACTGAATAAGGCTTGCCAGTCTATTGACAGTTCCCTTATAACACTGTTTTCTTCGATGTATCGTAGCAGGGTGGGGAACATATAGTACTTTTGGTTTTTACTTGTACTTGCAAAACTTTCAGCGAAAGCATCGATTTCTTCACAGGGCCAAAGCAATCATCATTCTTCCCTTGCTATTTGAGGTTCAATTCATTTAGAATTGAAAAGATGTCTGCAAGGTAAGACATAGTTGGTTTCATCAGCAATCAAATCAGCCAGAGGGGACAATTTCTCAAGGAGGAAAGTGTGGATTTGATACCTCAGTTCGTAAATTCTGACAAGCACCCGACACCTTGACAACCAGTGTACTTCTGTGTAGAACAATAAATGTGTGTGCTTGGCTCCTGTATCAGAACGCAATGTCTCAAAAAGCCTGGTATTGAGTCTGCTGCGTTTAACGAAATTCACAACTTTCATAATTCCTCTCAACACCACTTCAAGATCGGATGGAATTCCTTTCGATGCCAATGCCTCACAGTGAATAAAACAGTAATTCCAAACAATGTCCGGACCAGCTACCTCCTTAATCCTTATTATAACTCCACTGTTTTTCCCCATCATGTTGGCTGCTCCATCGCTTGTGATCCCTCTGCAATGGACATAGATGAACCCGTACTTTCCAACCACATAACTATTCAATGTTTGATAAATCTCTGCGCCACTCGTGTGGGGTGGTAATGCCAGGCAGCACAGCAAATCCTCAACAAATTCAATTGTTCCAAACATACCTAATGTAAACTAGCAATCATCCAATTGTTTTGAGAACTCTTGTGCTGATTTTAAACGAGAAATAAGCTGAGCTTCTAAATTCGCAACAATATCACGGGCGGGATTCTCCACTTCCGGGACTAAGTGTCCCACTGAAACACTGTCGCGTTTCACGACGGCGCAAACAGGGCCCGGGCATGACCTATTCTGGCCCCCACAGGGGGGCAGCACGGCGCTGGAGCAGTTCATGTCGCTCCAGCATCGTTACGCGGCGCCAAATGGGCGTGGCGCCAACCCGCGCATGCGCAGTTGGGGCAGCCCAATCCTGCGCATGCGCAGTTGGGCCACGCCATCCTGCGTATGCGCGGGGAACTTCTTACATGCGCCGCCCCATCACTAACATGGCGCCGGTGTTCTAGGGCCGCTCGCGGAAGGAGGTAGGCCCAAGGCGGGGGGGGGGGGGGGGGGGGGGAGAGGCCGGCCTGCCGATCGGTGGGCCCCGATCGCAGGCCAGACCCCATTGGAGGCCCCCCCGGTAAAGGAGCCACCCCCCAGCGTTCCCGCAGAGTTCCTGCCGGCAGCGACCAGGGGCGGACGGCGCCAGCGGGAATCTGACATGTCGTAGCGGCCGCTCGGCCCATGCGGGCCGGAGAATCGTCGCTCGCCGTCTGCGCCGATTCTCCAAGCGGCCCGGTGCGAATCGCACGGCGCTGGTTTTGAGGGGGATGGGAGAATTGTGTGCGGGGGTCGGGGCGGCGTGGCACGATTCGCGCGGCACCCCGACGATTCTCCCCCCCGGCGTGGGGGGGGGGGGGGGGGGGGGGGAGAATCCTGTCCCACAAATTTGGCGAGAAACTGTGTTATCACTAACTGGGAAGCATTTAACTTCTTTAGCTAGCCTCTCATCTATGACCCTTCAAACAATGTCGATTGCTGTATGAAGAATTAATCTCCCTGCTACAGTATGGGGCATTTTTTCTTTCGCTACACAGCAAGCTACCATGTAAGAGACCAATTGTACTTTGTCATTCAATGAACATTTGTGCTGAGGACTTCAGCGAGGGGCTTTTCACAGTAACTTCATTTGAAGCCTACTTGTGACAATAAGCGATATTCATTTCATTTCAAGTTCTCGCTGCATCCTTTGAAAAAAAAAGTTTGTCCTCGAACCCGCCATGCTTAGTCTTCAAATGCCTTTGAAGTTTTGAGGGTTTTAAACTTTCATTTGCCAATACTTCCCAGCATATAACACACATCGGCTTCACATCCTGATTTGCATTGGCACAATTAATAAAGCCATACCTTAAAAAATCATCTGTATACTGCTTTGGTCCAGATTTCAGCTTCTTCTTAATGGGCTGTTCACCAGAGGCCCTATACTCACACCACCACTGTTTTTGCCTGCTGTGGATTCCCCTGAGCAGCTCTCTCCAGCAGATTTAATTGTGAGATCCTGGCCTGTTTGTGTCTCTGGCCCTTTCTTCCTTATTACGAAACGATCCATTTGAAATTCTTCAGTCCTGTTGCTTGCTTGCTGTCAACAAAATGGAGGAATCTCTCTTCGGCCCATGGCACATTACGTCAGTGTATGGGGCGAGTGACTTGCTCTCTGGACTGGATTGGATTGGATTGGATTTGTTTATTGTCACGTGTACCGAGGTACAGTGAAATGTTTTGTTCTGCATATAGTTCAGATGGATCATTTCATATATGAAAATAATACCTGTAATTATTAAGGGCGGCACGGTAGCACAGTGGTTAGCACTGTCACTTCACAGCTCCAGGGTCCCAAGTTCGATTCCCGGCTTGGGTCACTGTCTGTGCGGAGTCTGCACATTCTCCCCGTGTCTGCGTGGGTTTCCTCCGGGTGCTCTCGTTTCCTTCCACGGTTCAAAGATGTGCAGGTTAGGTGGATTGGCCATGATAAATTGCCCTCAATGTTCAAAAAGGTTAGTTGGGGTTACTGGGTTACAGGGATAGGGTGGAGGTGTGGGCTTAGTGTTCTTTTCAAGAGCCGGTGCAGGCTCAATGGACCGAATGGCCTCCTTCTGCACTGTAAATTCTATTTGATTCTATGATAATAGGGCAAACACAAATACACAATATAGATACATAGACTCTGCCACTGCTCCAGGCAGGAAGACTATCGATTAAAAAAAATAAATCTTCTCCTGGGTCAGCACGCTGACATCAGGAGGAGACAGTCTTCCCCGCTGGGCTCCTGGCCTGTGCACTGCTGAGGGGACACACAAGCGCAGGATGGCTGGCATTCTGAAAGCCAGTAGCAGCCGGCATTTTTAAAAGCCGGTCGCGGGCCATTGGGCACCACTTCCCGCAATTGGGAATGCTGCTACGAATGGCCCCGCGACCTTCCAGCACCTGCCCGTGACATACGCACAGGTCGCGACCCTGGGCTAGGGAGATGATAGAGGTGTACAAGGTGATGAGAGGCATGGATAGAGTGGATACTCAGAGACTTTTCCCCAGGGTGGAAATGGCTGTCACGAGGGGACATACTTAAAGGTGATTGGCGGAAAGTATAGGGGAGATGTCAGAGGTAGGTTCTTTACACAGAGAGTGGTGGGTGTGTGAAATGCACTGCCAGCAGAGGTGGTGGAGTCAGAGTCATTAGGGACATTTAAGCGACTCTTAGACAGGCACATGGACAGCAGTAAATTGAAGGGTTGTAGGTTAGGCTGATCTTAGATTAGGATAAATGGTTGGCACAACATCGTGGGCTGAAGGGCCTGTAGTGTGCTGTACTGTTCTATGTTCTATGTTCTATGATCACTTCTGGTGTCTCCTCCCTGGGTGGGGTCATAATCACATTCTGCAGACGCCTGAAGTTCACAGTTAGTTGTCTACCCTTGGCAAAGCCTATCTGATCTTCCGCGACCATCTCTGGCACGCAACTCTCCAGTCGCCTCACCAGGGCTCTTGGCAAGACTTTGGTATCAGTGTTCCGGAGCAGGATGGGTCTGTATGACCCACACTCCATCGGGTCTTTGTCTTCTTTGGGGATCAGTGATATCAAGGCCTGATCAATGGACGATCCTTTAAAACAGAGATGAGGAGGAATTTCTTCAGCCAGAGGGTGGTGAATCTGTGGAACGTTTTGCCGGAGAAGGCTGTGGAGGCCAAATCACTGAGGATCAGGGGTTTATGGGGAGAAGGGAGGAGAATGGGGATGAGAAAAATATCAGCCATGATTGAATGGCAGAGCAGACTCGATGGGCCGAGGGGCCCAATTCTGCACCTGTGTCTTATAGTCTTATGGTTTTAAGGAGCATCCAAAAGATGAGAGACAGAGAGATTTAGGGAGAAAAAGTGTGGGACCCAGGCAGCGGAATGCATGACTATCAGTGGCAGAGCGAGCAAGATCAAAGAAGCACAAATTGCCAAAACAGGAGTGCAGAGAATGAAGACTGGAGGAGGTTGTGATGATAGGAAGGGTCAAGGTTATC
This sequence comes from Scyliorhinus torazame, assembly GCF_047496885.1. Lineage (NCBI taxonomy): Eukaryota > Metazoa > Chordata > Chondrichthyes > Carcharhiniformes > Scyliorhinidae > Scyliorhinus > Scyliorhinus torazame. Next base: position 257,050,586 of record NC_092716.1, read on the forward strand.
GAGGGACTTGAAACAAGGCTGCCATTTTAAAAATTGAGGTGTTGTCAGACCAAAAGCCAGTTGGGTAGCAAGCACGGGGGTGATGCATGAATGGGACTTGGACCAATAAAGCAAAACTTTCAGCAACCATATCAACACCCAATTTGCAAGTTCTCATGCTGCCAATAACATAGTGCATCACTGCAATAAAACCTTCCACCACAAGGCTAAAATCTACATGCATTTTTACAGTTCCGTACTGTTGTCTGAATAATGGGAGTAGGAAGTCGTGAAAGCCTCTGAACACATCACTTAAGAGGATAATGACAAGTGTACGCAAACAGCATTGATCACAAAACCTTTATTAGAGTTCATCTTATTTTAATGGTAGGCAAAATCTGAAGCATTTTAAAGCAATAGCGAACAATAACATTTCAAATACATTCTTCAGGGAATATTACAACAGCTCATTAAAGGAGTTTAACTACTCAGAGCAGGTGCATTATACAACTCAATTCACAGTTTCATATTAAAACGAATTCAGAGCAATTCTACTGAACTGTCGCTGGCTAATGGCACAACGAGAATGCTATCACACAAAACCATAACGCTTTCTGGAGAGTTATGTCACAGCCATCTCCATAGGTTCAGTGTGGATCTGATGAACCATTGGCATTGTGAAATGTAGGCATGTTAAACAGCAAGTTGTGAAAAATCACACATCTTCAGTTCATTTTACACTGAAGAAATATAGCAATGCTCGCACTTAAAAATCAAACATTTGGTAACAGCCAGTAAGTAATGTGATTAATGCGACTACCATCTGATTTCATTACTGAATACAGTATTTTCAGTAATTACTGTATACAGTATACAAGGTGTTCTTTTAAAATTAAAGGTGAGACATGAAAAAAAGGGGGCACAAAAGATGAAAAGTTGCCTTTTCACGTTCTGCAGCTTTGCTTTAATACAAAACATTATCTGTTGAATTTGAAACTGTCTGGCTCTAAAGGATTTGGCGAACAACTTGTCAGACCAGCAAGGAAGAAGAACCAGGTACAGGATTGCCAAAACCGATGTTGCACCCGGGTGATGCAATAGTCTGATTGAATGCAACTGCGCAAATTATATTTTTTGTTAATGAGAATTAAAATGGTTCACCAAATTTTCATGAATACAAGCTGGGATTCGAACCTGGGACCCTGGAGCTGTGAAGCAACTGTGATAACCACTGTGCTACCATGCCCCCCCCCCCCCGATAACCAACGGATTGGATGGCTAACGCGGATTTCCTGCCTGGAACAACCAGTCCAAATCCTGAGACTGTGGGTGTCTCTCTGGGGAGTCACTTTCATTTGTATTAACCTGGGCCTTCACTCAGAAGATCAGCCTCTGGCCTTTGTAATTCTGATTTGTTTTCAACTCCACCAGAATGTCCTCTAGCTTTATTGAGGAAAAACAGAGTTCCCCTCACAAGATTTTAAAGAAGGTTCTTTAAACAACAGCCTGCAGTTGTTGCTGGACTGAAATTACTTGCGGGTTAATCTGACTGCAGTGAGAGAAAGGTCTTTACTTTGAACCTTTAGACAGAATCCATCATGTAAGAGAAAGAGATTGGCGTTTTGACCCTCCAGCTTGTTAATCAAACCAAAACACTCGCAAGCTGGATAAAGAGGAAAAGCTGGCTGCTCCATTTACCTGGAGCGAGCCCCAGCCGAGGTGTTTGAGAGAGTTCCTGTATTTTAAAAATATCTTATTCAGATATTTATATAAACAAACAAAACAAATAAGAGGAAAAGTAAAATTGTACAACCTAATAAATAACCAGCACCCTCCCCCCGCCCCTCCTGCCAACACCTCATCCCATCCTCCCTACCAGATTTTAACCCCTATCCCCCCACTCCCCTAACCCCTTCCCCTCTACCATCACCTCAATCCTCCTTAAAGGAGTCAATGAATGGGTTCCACCTCTGGGCGAACCCATTGACCGATCCCCTCAAGAAGAACTTGATCGTGCCCAACCTCAGGAATTCTGCCAGGTCACTGACCACCCCCCCCCCCCCCCCCCCCCCCTGCTTTTGGCGGTTCCGATTCCCGCCACCCAAGCAAAATCTGTCTTCGGGCTACCAGGGAGGCAAAGACTAAGACATCGGCCTCAATCGCACCCAGGACTCCCGACATCCCAAAAATCACTACCTCTGTACGTGGGACCACCTTCATCCCCAATACCTCGAACATTACATCCGCAAACCCCTGTCAGAACCCTTTCAGTTTCAGACAGGCCTAAAACATGTTCGTAGGCCACCCCACGCACCGCCCGCAACTTTTCTCTACTCCCTCAAAGAACCTACTCATCCTAGCCACCATCATATGCGCCCTGCAGACTACTTTAAATTGGATGAGACTGAGTCTTGCACACGACGAGGTCACAGAATTTACAGTGCAGAAGGAGGCCATTCGGCCAATCGAGTAGCACCGGCCCTTGGAAAGAGCACTCCACCTAAGCCCACACCTCCACCCTATCCCCACACTGCCATCCTATCCCCGTAACCACCCTTACCTTTTTTTGGACACTAAGGACAATTTAGCATAGCCAATCCACCTACCCCTGCACATCTTTGGACTGTGGGAGGAAACCGGAGCACCCGGAGGAAACCCACGCACACATGGGGAGAACGTGCAGACTCCGCACAGACAGTGACCCAAGCAAATCAAACCTGGGACCCGAGTGCTGTGAAGACATTGTGCTAACCACGATGCTACCATACTTGCATTCACCCTCCGCAGGGCCACCTCCCACTTCCGTTTCACATCTCCCATCGGGGCTCCCCCCCAGTCCAATCAGCTCCTAGTAAACCTCGGAAACAATCCCGTCACCTACTTTTTCCTTCGACATCTTATCTTTCAGCACCAGGGGGTGGCGACCCAGGAAAGTAAGGCACCTCCCTCCTCATGAAAGCCCGGTCCTGTAAGTACTGTAGCCATCTAAGATGGCCACCTGCAAAGGACCATGGGAATTATGGCCAACCCAGGACTCAGACAGATACAGAGCCTATGTGTATCCGAAACACAAGTAACCAGACCTGATCGAAACCCCCGCTCGTTTGCATTTTAATGGCCCATTTTCCCAGGACAATAGAACTCCAATCAAGCAACCGGTACAGCCACAGACTGATCGGCACTACTCCCCTTAGTCAGAAAGCACAACTGCCAAGGTCAATGATCGCTGAGGACCCGCCCAGCTCCAAGGCCCCTTTATTGGCCGAAATCGAAGACAGTGATCAGAGCCCTGTCGAACTTTTGGGTCCAAGGTTAAGGACCGCCCAAAAGAGCGTGAAATCCCAGAGGGATAAAAGAGAGCACAGCCATGTGTTCTGTCTCTCTTGGATCCAGCCTGTGCCAACCCAATCGTAACAGTAACAGCCAGCCAAGTTCAAGACCAACGATCACCACCTGATGGATGAGCCCAGCAGGGACAGAGCCACTTTCTTCGAACCAGCCAAGTGAAATCCAGACAAAGGCCTTATCCATTTGCACAGTACCAGTCGCCCTGAAGTTAAGTATAGGTTATTGAAGCTGATAGGTGTAGTTTAACTTGTAGTAGATATTGTGTTTGCATGTCGAGATAACTCTTGTGTATGTAAATAAACCATCTTTTGAACGAACTAACTGGTTGTGTGTTCATTTAATCGATATAGAGGGACATAGATAAGCTGCAGAGCTGGGCTGAGAGGTGGCAAATGGAGTTTAATGCAGAAAAGTGTGAGGTGATTCATTTTGGAAGGAATAACAGGAAGACAGAGTACTGGGCTAATGGTAAGATTCTTGGCAGTGTGGATGAGCAGAGAGATCTCGGTGTCCATGTACATAGATCCCTGAAAGTTGCCACCCAGGTTGGGAGGGTTGTTAAGAAGGCGTACGATGTGTTAGCTTTTATTGGTAGAGGGATTGAGTTTCGGAGCCATGAGGTCATGTTGCAGCTGTACAAAACTCTGGTGCGGCCGCATTTGGAGTATTGCGTGCAATTCTGGTCGCCGCATTATAGGATGGATGTGGAAGCATTGGAAAGGGTGCAGAGGAGATTTACCAGAATGTTGCCTGGTATGGAGGGAAGATCTTATGAGGAAAGGCTGAGGGACTTGAGGCTGTTTTCGTTAGAGAGAAGAAGGTTAAGAGGTGACTTAATTGAGGCATACAAGGTGATCAGAGGATTGGATAGGGTGGACAGTGAGAGCCTTTTTCCTCGGAGGGTGATGTACAGCACGAGGGGACATAGCTTTAAATTAAGGGGAGATAGATATAAGACAGATGTCAGAGGTAGGTTCTTTACTCAGAGAGTAGTAAGAGCGTAGAATGCCCTGCCTGCAACAGTAGTGGACTCACCAACACTAAGGGCATTCAAATGGTCATTGGATAGACATATGGACAATAAGGGAATAGTGTAGATGGGCTTTAGAGTGGTTTCACAGGTCGGCGCAACATCGAGGGCCGAAGAGCCTGTACTGCGCTGTAATGTTCTATGTTTTATATAAGGGAAGGCGTGTGGTTCACCAACATTATTGGCAACAGTACCTAAAACTATTCCCCTTGGGCAGCTCATATTCCTCCTCCAAGTCCTCTAATTTTGCAAAGCTGCCTCCGATGAATAGAACCCGAAACCACTCAATCCCCGCCTGCCACCACCCCCAAAATATCGCACCCTGCAGCCCCCCCGTGCCCCCCGGTGCAAACCTATAATTATCAGAAATCGGTGCCCACACCGAGGCACCCTCCAGTCTCAAATGCTGCCTCCACTGCCCTTGTACCCTCCAGGCCAACACCAGCACTGAGCTCAGAGTATCTGGCCTGCGAGAACGGCACTGGCGCTATCAACAATACCCCTAAACCCGTTCACCTGCATGAAGCTGCCTCCATTCGCCCCCCATACCGACCCCTGCCCCACTACCCATTTCCTGAACATAGTGATGTTAGCCGCCCAGGAGTAATTCATCATATTCAGCAACGCCAACCCCCTCCCCCCCCTTCCTTCTCCTCTCCCCCGATCCATCTTGCCCCGCGGGGTTTTCCCCACCCACACAAACCCCAAGTTCAACGCATTGACCTTTTTAAAGAATGATTTCAGGACAAAGATCGGGAGGTTCTGAAATACAAAGAGGAACCTTGGCAGCACCGTCATCTTCACTGTCTGCACCCGACCCGCCAACGACAGTGGCAGCACATCCCACCTCTTAAAACCCCCCTTTACCTGCTCCACTTACCGAGTCAAATTTAACCTATGCAGCTGCGCCCAACCCGAGTCACCTAGTTGCCTAGATACCTGAAACCCGCCCCCACCACCTTGAACTGCAACTCCCCCAACCCCATCTCCTGCCCTCTGGTCTCAATCGGGAACATCTCGATCTTTCCCATGTTCAGCTTATACCCTGAGAACCGACCAAAGTCCTCCAAAATCCTCATAATATTGCCAATCTGAAATATATAACAGCAGGTCGTCCGTGTACAGAGAAACCCTGTGCTTGATCCCACCCCATCCCCCCCCGCACAATCCCTTTCCAAACGCTCGACGCTCTAAGTGCCATAGCTAAGGCAAAAAGCAATGGGGAGAGAGGGCACCCTTGCTTTGTCCCACGGTGCAACCCAAAATATCCCAAAATCATCCGGTTCGTCTACGCACTTGCGACCTACACAGCAACCAGACCCAGTCCACAAACTTCTGCCCAAAACCAAACCGTCCCAACACCTCCCACAGATATTCCCACTCCACCCAGTCGAAAGCCTTCTCCACATCCATCGTCACTGCCACTTCCACGTTCTGCCCCTCCAGAGGCATCATAATCATGTTAAGCAACCTCCTCACATTTGCTGACAATTGCCTCCCTTTCAGAAACTCTGTTTCATCCTCACCTATCACCCATGGGATACAGTCCTCAATTCGCAACACCAACACCTTCGCCAACACCTTAGCATCCACATTCAGCAATGATGTCGGACGGTAGGATCCACACTGCTCCGAATCCTTATCTTTCTCCAGCATCAGGGAGATGGATGCCTGCGATAGTGTACAGGAGAACCCCCCCCCCCCTCTTCATAGCCTCATTATATGCCCTCACCAGCAATGGCCCCAGATTTCGCCCCCACCCCCTGCAAACGTTTTATATACTATCCCTCAGTATCTTCTCCAGCAGCTTCCCTACCACTGACACCAGGCTCACCGGTCTATAATTACCTGGATTATCCCTGCTACCCTTCTTAAACAAGGGGACAACATTAGCAATTCTCCAGTCCTCCGGTACCTCACCCGTGTTCAAGGATGCTGCAAAGATATCTGTTAAGGCCTCAGCTATTTCCTCTCTCACTTGCCTCAGTAACCTGGGATAGATCCCATCCGGATTTGGGGACTTGTCCACCTTAATGCCTTTTAGAATGCCCAACACATCCTCCCTCCTTATGCCGACTTGACCTAGAGTAATCAAACATCTATCCCTAACCTCAACATCCATCATGTCCCTCGCCTCGGTGAATACCGATGCAAAGTACTCGTTAAGAATCTCACCCATTTTCTCTGACTCCACGCATAACTTTCCTCCTTTGTCCTTCAGTGGGCCAACCCTTTCTCTAGTTACCCTCTTGCTCCTTATATATGAATAAAAGGCTTTGGAATTTTCCTTAACCCTGTTTGCTAAAGATATTTCATGACCCCTTTTGCCCTCTTGATTTCTCATTTAGGATTAGTCCTACATTCCCGATATTCTTCCAAAGCTTTGTCTGTCTTCAGTCGCCTAGACCTTATGTATGCTTCCTTTTTCCTCTTAGCTAGTCTCACAATTTCACCTGTCATCCATGGTTCCCTAATCTTGCCATTTCTATCCCTCATTTTCACAGGGACATGTCTGTCCTGCACTCTAATCAACCTCTCTTTAAAAGCCTCCCATGTATCAAATGTGGATTTACCTTCAAACAGCTGCTCCCAATCTACATTCCCCAGCTCCTGCCGAATTTTGGTATAATTGGCCTTCCCCCAATTTAGCACTCTTCCTTTAGGGCCACTCTCGTCTTTGTCCATGAGTATTCTAAAACTTATGAAATTGTGATCACTATTCCCAAAGTAATCCCTGACTGAAACCTCAACCACCTGGCCGGGCTCATTCCCCAACACCAGGTCCAGTGTGGCCCCTTCCCAAGTTGGACTATTTACATACTGATCTAGAAAACCCTCCTGGATGCTCCTGACAAATTCTGCTCCATCTAGACCTCTGACACTAAGTGTATCCCAGTCAATGTTGGGAAAATTAAAATCTCCTATCACCACCACCCTGTTGCTCCTACATCTTTCCATAATCTGTTTACATATTTGTACCTCTATCTCACGCTCGCTGTTGGGAGGTCGGTAGTACAGCCCCAACATTGTTACCGCACCCTTCCTATTTCTGAGCTCTGCCCATATCGCCTCACTGCTAGAGTCCTCCATAGTGCCGTCCTTCAGCACAGCTGTGATATCCTCTCTGACCAGTAACACAACTCCTCCACCTCTTTTACCTCCCTCTCTATCCCACCTGAAGCATCGATATACTGGGATATTTAGTTGCCAATCATGCCCTTCCCTCAACCAAGTCTCAGTAATAGCAATAACATCATATTCCCAGGTCTATTCCCTGCCCTAAATTCATATGCCTTACCTACTTGTCATGTGAGAGTACCATTCAGACATGGATGTTTAAGCAATGTACCTTTAAGAAAACAGTGATGTCAGAGAGTGGGTGGAGCTGAGGTCAGATCAGCCATTTTGTAATTTAGTTTTGCAGTTTGAAAAAAAAGCAGCTTGTGTGTGTCTGTGTGTTTCCAGAGAGCTGCAGTTTTGCAGTTTTGAAAAAGAGCTGGTGTGTGTCTGTGTTTGCAGTGAGCTGGATCTCTGCCATGAACGACTATCTCTGGATCATTTGGGTGATTTAAACTCATAATAGTAAAGCCTTTAACCTGATGTGATTCTGTTTAAAGGTGTTAAGTCTCTTGGCAGTTTGAAGGAACATTTTAAGGAATTATTCACTGTTGCAATATTTTCTGAGTTATCTTTGAAGTAAGGGGTGTTAAGAGATCCAATGTTTATTTAAGATGTTAAGTTGAGTTCATGGAATAAACAGTGTTTAAAAACCCACGTGTCCATAATTGTAATCCCACTTCTAGGGAACAAGCCGTGTGCTAGGAAAAGCAACAAATACATTAAGGGGAGAGGTTGGTTGAACTCCATGATACATTTTGAGGTTCTGAAAACGTCTCGCCCATATCATACTACACTTCTTGCATTAAAACAAATGCACCTCAGATCACCAGTCCCTTTGCGTTCATCATCTGCTCCCTGCCTACTCTTCCCCTAAGTCACGCTGACTTCATGATCTAGTTCCTTATAGGCTTTAGTTACTACCTCCTTACTGTCCACTAACCTCCTCATTTGGTTCCCATTTGGATTTCGGCGGCAGCGGTGCGCAGGGGCCTTCTGGAAGGTGAGTAGTGAGTTTAAAAGCTCTTACCTTTACAGGAGCAGCCCTTTGGATTTCGGCGGCAGCGGTGCGCAGGGGCCTTCTGGGAGGTGAGTAGTGAGTTTAAAAGCTCTTACCTTTACAGGAGCAGCCCTTTGGATTTCGGCGGCAGCGGTGCGCAGGGGCCTTCTGGGAGGTGAGTAGTGAGTTTAAAAGCTCTTACCTTTACAGGAGCAGCCCTTTGGATTTCGGCGGCAGCGGTGCGCAGGGGCCTTCTGGGAGGTGAGTAGTGAGTTTAAAAGCTCTTACCTTTACAGGAGCAGCCCTTTGGATTTCGGCGGCAGCGGTGCGCAGGGGCCTTCTGGGAGGTGAGTAGTGAGTTTAAAAAGCCTTGCCTGGTCCCGTGTCTGTTCTTCTTTTCTGTTTTATTTGTTTTTATATAAGGCGGGAACCGGAAGTTCGACCTCTGGCATGTCCGTTCCCCCCCCCCCACAAACCAATAAATTCTGGTGGAGAGGAAACCCGAGACACTACACGTGTAGTGTCTCCCACCCGCCCTCCTCCTCTAACCTAATAATAAGACCCATTGGTGTAAGGTAAGTGCCATATTATATTATTAGCATTGTGCAGGTCAAGGATCGGAGGTGGAGGAGCAGTCTCTGTCAGCGAGAGAACCTGAGAACATCTCAGACACTCAGAAGGTAAGAAGGTAAGTAAATGATTTTTACTTTTATACCTTTTTTCAAATTGTGTGTGTCGGGGGGAAACTAAACGGAAGTGACATCACAGAAAAGCTGTGGCCAGAGTGGCTGGTTGGGATTCTAACCTAAATTTAAAAAAAAATTTGAGTATTTGGAAACTAACTAAACATAATAACTTAATTATAATTTAGAGGATATCTAAGCCAGAGATCGGAGAGTATTATAGTTAGCTATCGCATTTCTATTAGAAATCTAGTGCTAGGAAACAGATAGTTGACAATAACTTTGCAATTTAAAAAAAAAGTATTTTAAAAAAAAGACAAATTTTAATTTTAATTAATTGACGCAATGTCAGTTAGAGGGGTGCTGTGCTCTGACTGTGAGATGTGGCAGGTCCGGGAGGCTTCCAGCGTCCCGGATGGCTTCATCTGCAGAAAGTGCACCCAACTGCAGCTCCTCACAGACCGCATGGTTCGGTTGGAGCAGCAATTGGATGCACTTAGGAGCATGCAGGTGGCGGAAAGCGTCATAGATCGCAGTTATATAAATGTGGTCACACCCAAGGTGCAGGCAGAGAAATGGGTGACCACCAGAAAGGGCAGGCAGTCAGTGCAGGAATCCCCTGTGGTTGTCCCCCTCTCGAACAGATATACCCCTTTGGATACTGTTGGGGGGGATAGCCTATCAGGGGAAAACAGCAGCAGCCAGAGCAGTGGCACCACGGCTGGCTCTGATGTTCAGAAGGGAGGGTCAAAGCACAGAAGAGTAATAGTAATAGGGGACTCTATAGTCAGGGGCACAGATAGGCGCTTCTGTGGACGTGAAAGAGACTCCAGGATGGTATGTTGCCTCCCTGGTGCCAGGGTCCAGGATGTCTCCGAACGGGTAGCGGGAATCCTGAAGGGGGAGGGCAAACAGGCAGAGGTCGTTGTACATATTGGTACTAACGACATAGGCAGGAAGAGGCATGAGGTCCTGCAGCAGGAGTTCAGGGAGCTAGGCAGAAAGTTAAAAGACAGGACCTCGAGGGTTGTAATCTCGGGATTACTCCCTGTGCCACGTGCCAGTGAGGCTAGAAATAGGAAGATAGAGCAGACAAACACGTGGCTAAACAGCTGGTGTAGGAGGGAGGGTTTCCGTTATCTGGACCACTGGGAGCTCTTCCGGGGCAGGTGTGACCTGTATAAGATGGACGGGTTGCATCTAAACCGGAGAGGCATAAATATCCTGGCTGCGAGGTTTGCTAGTGTCACACGGGAGGGTTTAAACTAGTATGGCAGGGGGGTGGGCACGGGAGCAATAGGTCAGAAGGTGAGAGCATTGAGGGAGAACTAGGGAATAGGGACAGTGTGGCTCTGAGGCAGAGCAGAAGGGGAGAAGTTGCTGAACACAGCGGGTCTGGTGGCCTGAAGTGCATATGTTTTAATGCAAGGAGCATTACGGGTAAGGCAGATGAACTTAGAGCTTGGATTACTACTTGGAACTATGATGTTGTTGCCATTACAGAGACCTGGTTGAGGGAAGGGCAGGATTGGCAGCTATTTGTTCCAGGATTTAGATGTTTCAGGCGGGATAGAGGGGGATGTAAAAGGGGAGGCGGAGTTGCGCTACTTGTTCGGGAGAATATCACAGCTATACTGCGAGAGGACACCTCAGAGGGCAGTGAGGCTATATGGGTAGAGATCAGGAATAAGAAGGGTGCAGTCACAATGTTGGGGGTATACTACAGGCCTCCCAACAGCCAGCGGGAGATAGAGGAGCAGATAGGTAGACAGATTTTGGAAAAGAGTAAAAACAACAGGGTTGTGGTGATGGGAGACTTCAACTTCCCCAATATTGACTGGGACTCACTTAGTGCCAGGGGCTTAGACGGGGCGGAGTTTGTAAGGAGCATCCAGGAGGGCTTCTTAAAACAATATGTAAACAGTCCAACTAGGGAAGGGGCGGTACTGGACCTGGTATTGGGGAATGAACCCGGCCAGGTGGTAGATGTTTCAGTAGGGGAGCATTTCGGTAACAGTGACCACAATTCAGTAAGTTTTAAAGTACTGGTGGACAAGGATAAGAGTGGTCCGAGGATGAATGTGCTAAATTGGGGGAAGGCTAATTATAACAATATTAGGCGGGAACTGAAGAACATAGATTGGGGGCGGATGTTTGAGGGCAAATCAACATCTGACATGTGGGAGGCTTTCAAGTGTCAGTTGAAAGGAATACAGGACAGGCATGTTCCTGTGAGGAAGAAAGATAAATACGGCAATTTTCGGGAACCTTGGATGACGAGTGATATTGTAGGCCTCGTCAAAAAGAAAAAGGAGGCATTTGTCAGGGCTAAAAGGCTGGGAACAGACGAAGCCTGTGTGGCATATAAGGAAAGTAGGAAGGAACTTAAGCAAGGAGTCAGGAGGGCTAGAAGGGGTCATGAAAAGTCATTGGCAAATAGGGTTAAGGAAAATCCCAAGGCTTTTTACACGTACATAAAAAGCAAGAGGGTAGCCAGGGAAAGGGTTGGCCCACTGAAGGATAGGCAAGGGAATCTATGTGTGGAGCCAGAGGAAATGGGCGAGGTACTAAATGAATACTTTGCATCAGTATTCACCAAAGAGAAGGAATTGGTAGATGTTGAGTCTGGAGAAGGGGGTGTAGATAGCCTGGGTCACATTGTGATCCAAAAAGACGAGGTGTTGGGTGTCTTAAAAAATATTAAGGTAGATAAGTCCCCAGGGCTTGATGGGATCTACCCCAGAATACTGAAGGAGGCTGGAGAGGAAATTGCTGAGGCCTTGACAGAAATCTTTGGATCCTCGCTGTCTTCAGGGGGTGTCCCGGAGGACTGGAGAATAGCCAATGTTGTTCCTCTGTTTAAAAAGGGTAGCAAGGATAATCCCGGGAACTACAGGCCGGTGAGCCTTACTTCAGTGGTAGGGAAATTCCTGGAGAGAATTCTTCGAGACAGGATCTACTCCCATTTGGAAGCAAATGGACGTATTAGTGAGAGGCAGCACGGTTTTGTGAAGGGGAGGTCGTGTCTCACTAACTTGATAGAGTTTTTCGAGGAGGTCACTAAGATGATTGATGCAGGTAGGGCAGTAGATGTTGTCTATATGGACTTCAGTAAGGCCTTTGACAAGGTCCCTCATGGTAGACTAGTACAAAAGGTGAAGTCACACGGGATCAGGGGTGAACTGGCAAGGTGGATACAGAACTGGCTAGGCCATAGAAGGCAGAGGGTAGCAATGGAGGGATGCTTTTCTAATTGGAGGGCTGTGACCAGTGGTGTTCCACAGGGATCAGTGCTGGGACCTTTGCTCTTTGTAGTATATATAAATGATTTGGAGGAAAATGTAACTGGTCTGATTAGTAAGTTTGCAGAAGACACAAAGGTTGGTGGAATTGCGGATAGCGATGAGGACTGTCTGAGGATACAGCAGGATTTAGATTGTCTGGAGACTTGGGCGGAGAGATGGCAGATGGAGTTTAATCCGACAAATGTGAGGTAATGCATTTTGGAAGGGCTAATGCAGGTAGGGAATATACAGTGAATGGTAGAACCCTCAAGAGTATTGAAAGTCAAAGAGATCTAGGAGTACAGGTCCACAGGTCATTGAAAGGGGCAACACAGGTGGAGAAGGTAGTCAAGAAGGCATACGGCATGCTTGCCTTCATTGGCCGGGGCATTGAGTATAAGAATTGGCAAGTCATGTTGCAGCTGTATAGAACCTTAGTTAGACCACACTTGGAGTATAGTGTTCAATTCTGGTCGCCACACTACCAGAAGGATGTGGAGGCTTTAGAGAGGGTGCAGAAGAGATTTACCAGAATGTTGCCTGGTATGGAGGGCATAAGCTATGAGGAGCGATTGAATAAACTCGGTTTGTTCTCACTGGAACGAAGGAGGTTGAGGGGCGACCTGATAGAGGTATACAAAATTATGAGGGGCATAGACAGAGTGGATAGTCAGAGGCTTTTCCCCAGGGTAGAGGGGGCATAGGTTACTAGGGGGCATAGGTTTAAGGTGAGAGGGGCAAGGTTTAGAGTAGATGTACGAGGCAAGTTTTTTACGCAGAGGGTAGTGGGTGCCTGGAACTCACTACCGGAGGAGGTAGTGGAAGCAGGGACGATAGGGACATTTAAGGGGCATCTTGACAAATATATGAATAGGATGGGAATAGAAGGATACGGACCCAGGAAGTGTAGAAGATTGTAGTTTAGTCGGGCAGTATGGTCGGCACGGGCTTGGAGGGCCGAAGGGCCTGTTCCTGTGCTGTACATTTCTTTGTTCTTTGTTCTATCCCCCTGCCACATTAGCTTAAACCCTCTCCAACAGCGTTAGCAAAAACACCCACAAGAACATTGGTTCCAGTCCGGCCCAGGTGTAGACCGTCCAATTTGTAGTAGTCCCACCTCCCCCAGAACCGGTCCCATTGTCCCAAAAATCTGAACCCCTCCCTCCTGCACCATCTCTCAAGCCACGCATTCATCCTGCCTATTCTTTCATTTCTACTCTGACCACCACGTGGCAATCCCTCTGAGGTCCGACTTTTTAACTTGGCTCCTAACTCCCTAAATTCTGCTTGTAGGACCTCATCCCGTTTTCTACCTATATCATTGGTGCCTATATGCACCACAACAACTGGCTGTTCCAATTCCCCCTTCAGAATGTTCTGCAGCCGATCTGAGACATCCCTGACCCGTGCACCTGGGAGGCAACATACCATTCGGGAGTCTCGTTTTCGACCACAGAACCGCCTATCTACTTCCCTTACAATTGAATCCCCTATGACTATAACCCTTCCATTCTTTTTCCCGCCCTTCTCTACAGCAGAGCCAGCCACGGTGCTATGAACCTGACTATGGCTGCCTTCCCCTGGTGAGCCATCTCCCCCAACAGTATCCAAAACAGTATACCTGTTTTGGAGGGAGATGACCGCAGGGGACACCTGCACTGCCTTCCTGCTTTTTCTCTGCCTTTTGGTCACCCATTTCCTTTCTCCCTCAGCAATCTTAATCTGTGGTGTGACCAATTCGCTAAACGTGCTATCCACGACCTCCTCAGCATCGCGGATGCTCCAAAGTGAGTCCATCCGCAGCTCCAAAGCCGTCATGCGGTCTAACAAGAGCTGCAGCTGGACACACTTCCCGCACGTGAAGGAGCCAGGGACATCAGCCACGTCCCTGAGCTCCCACATTGAGCAAGACCTGTGACCGGGTCTCAGGCCTTGACGACCGCGCGTGCTCTTGGCTGGCTGCCATGCTGCTGGCTACCCGGCCTGGCAGCCTCCATTCGTTTTGGTTGGTTATCCACCCGCCTGAGCCCTGGCCTGGGAGACCTAGAATCATCCTGCTACTCCTGTCGACAGCTGTTGGCTAGTGCCTCCTCCTCACCTCGCTAAAGGCGTCCCAGTCTTGCACCCCAATGTTAGTTCAGTGCTGCCCGCCAGACCGAATGCCAGAAACCTGGCTGCTGCTTTGTACCTTTACTCAATGAAAGTTCAGAAACCTCACACCAATTCAGGAGATCCGTGTCTGAACTGCTCTTAGTCTCCATCGCCTTTCAATGTCTGGCAAACTGCTTTCCCACTCTAAAGGAGAGACCACCAATCATGGCCTGATGTTCTGTGTTGCCTGCTGATAGGCTCATTGAGCCTATCAGCAGATTTAGAGCTACTGGGGCTCTGATTGGTGTTCCCATGATGTTCCCACCATAAGAGTCGCATTTCCAGGGACTCATGCTGCAGCGCTGTGTTTCATTGAAAGTCTGTCTCTGCAATTTGCTCGACGTAGAGTTGCTGCTTTTAATAATAATTTATGCTTTCTTTGCTCTGAGACCGAGTCTTAATGTGCAATTAAACGCACACTGAGTGGAGCTGTCCACTTCGACAGCTACATTTGTTTTTCACGATACGCAAAAGCGCAAGGTGGACAGATCGAATGCTGCTAAACCACACTGACGATTCATGTTTTCCTTTATTTAGAGTGAAGAGCTTCAGGAACAGCCGACAGTACATGCAAGTTTCATGCACCGCGAACAATGAATTTGGCAGCAACTATGGGGGATGAGAGGAGGGAAGAAAGAGAGATATACAGTGCACAAATCCACTACGAACTACATTATAGGAATTTTACATAATTTGGTATGGCCTTCACAATTGCTGTGGTCTGTGAAATTTTCAATCAATAATGCTTAAATAAAGGTTGCATCTAACACGCATTCCCATCTATAGAATGACTGAAAAACATTATACATATAATTTACTTGTCTGCCAACATTGATATTGTACAAGCCACAACTGAGCCACTCAAATCAGCTGACCAGCAAGGAGATTCTCTTACTAGAGAATATCTTTGAAGGAAACCAGCTGTAGTATATTAAGTCAGGAAGCAGAGAGAGAAATACTCTGATACAACAAAAGCACTAATTTCCTTCATAACTATTGAAGCAATACACTGTGTTGCAGAAACTTCTTGGGTTTCATAAAAGACAAAAGCTTGAAAATGAGGAATACACATCCTGAGACAATTAATTAATTTATTTCACCTCCAAAAGGTCTCTTCTGTCTATATATCCTCACCAAGAGGTTTATTTTTTTTTTAAATTCCAATTCAATCAATCAATCAATCGCTTATTGTCACAAGTAGGCTTCAATTAAGTTACTGTGAAAAGCCCCTAGTCGCCACATTCCGGCGCCTGTTCGGGGAGGGCGGTATGGGAATTGAACCCGTGCTGCTGGTCTTGTTCTGCATTACAAGCCAGCTGTCTTAGCCCACTGTGCTAAACCAGCCCCTTAAGGGGCAATTTTAGTGTGGCCAATCCACCTACCCTGCACACCTTTGGGTTGTGGGGGTGAGACCGATGCAGACACGGGGAAAATATGCTCACTCAACACAGACAGTGACCCGGGGCTGGGATCGAACCCGGGTCCTTGGCACCGTGAGGCAGTAGTGCTAACCGCTACATCACTGTGCCATCCTAACCAAGAGGTTCAATGAGGATCTAACCTACTTCCAATAATAATAATCTTTATTATTGTCACAACTAGGCTTACATTAACACTACAATGAAGTTACTGTGAAAATCCCCTAGTCGCCACACTACGATGCCTGTTCGGGTACACGGAGGGAGAATTCAGAATGTCCAATTCACCTAACAAGTACGTCTTTCGGGACTTGTGGGAGGAAACTGGAGCACCCAAAGGAAACCTATGCAGTGACCCAAGCCGGGAATCAAACCCGGGTCCCCGGCGCTGTGAAGCAACAGTGCTGACCACTGTGCTACTGTGCTGCTCAAAGCCGAGCAATGCCAATCTGTAACTAGCCATGAGGACATGCGCGTCAGTAATGTAGAATAACTAGCCTTCAATTATTTCCGTTCCTGTGAGGAAATACCTGAGTGGGTATTTCTCAGTGGCAGCACGCTTGAAATTAGAATGCAATCAAGTAGGCTGTGGACATGAACATTTATTTTGGCCATTCCACATTGCAACATGCTAGACAGGTAAATTCAACAACAGCAAACCAAACATGTGCTTCCTCAGCACCACAAGTTTCAAGCTCTAACTCATTCAGTGCCACCCTTGCACTGCCAAAGTGCCTGGCTGGCACTGTCAAGCTGGCAGGAGCCCAAGGGTGCCCTGGTGTCAGGGTGGCACTGCCAAGGGTCAAGGCCTGAGGGGGCTATGCCCATGAAAGAAGGGTGGAGGGGAGGGTATGAAGGATTGGGAGGGTTGGGCAGGTTATAAAGGGCCTCTGGGAGGCCTTTGGGTGAAGGGTCGGGATCCTGGAAAGGGTGGACCTGTAAGAGGGCTTGGGGGGCTGAAAAAAGGGCCCCCCAGGGACCCCATAACGGGGAGTCCACACTTGGGTGGAGTGTGGGGCAATGCTCATATGTGTGGAGGGCAGCATTTCCCATGGGTGGGAGGTGTGGGGGACCCACAAGCTCACTTAGAGATTAGGGCATCCTTTAAAAATGGCGGCTACATCTCTGAGGAGCCGGTCTGACCAGAGAGTTCAACTCCCCAGTTCTGAAAATAATTCTGCCAGTGAGAAATTACCCAGGGCCCAAACAAGTGACAAACAAGTTGTTAGATAGCGGTGGGGAATTCACCGGCAGGAAACTCCCAGCAAATCCCTGCAACAAATGACACTTTATCCCCATTTTGTTAAATCGTGCCCTATGTCCCATAGAGAGCGCATTTAGCCTTGTGTTTCCTGCCGCTTCCAATCCCCTCAACCTCCCCCCCCCCCCCCCCATCCATGCAGGGCACACCCCGCCAGAGTACCGCTGTGCAAAAAATGCCAGCTTGGCACCTTGGCACTGCCAGGCTGGTACCCTGACAGTGCCTCTGCCAACTGGCAGTGCACCTGGCACCCAGGTGGCACTGCCAGGGTGCTATGATGGCAGAGCCAAGATGCCCAGATGGCACCAGCAGTGGCAGGGTATCACCCTACCCAAAGGCCTTGCATCTTGGGGCCTCCAATCCCCTGGGGAACAAACCCCCCACGAGAGCCGTTCTGTCTGGTACCATTTGTGAAGACCAGCACTGAACGGCAATCACCCAAGGTCTCCAAGGCCAAAGCCTTGATTACCCCATGGAACTGCATATTTTACTGAGACTAGCTGTCTTGCTCTAACATACAAATTTGCCAAAAAGTGATTCAGCTCACAATGGGTGGGCTTCACATCGCGACATCTCGCGAGATCGCATTAAATCTCGCAAGGCATAGCGAGTCGGGTAGATCCCGGGAGCGGGGTGTCCTGTCATTTACCGGCCATGCTGCTCTGCACCGTGCTGCTTTTCTGGCACATCATAGCCAATAGAATGCAACCTTAGAAATTTTCCATTAGATCATGCCCAAAAACATTTTTAGATCACGTTATCATTCATGCCGAGAGAGCTAGAATACCAAAGCAGGGATGAAAGTCTCTGGTCAGACCCCATTTGGTATATTGTGAGCAGTTTGGGCCCCGTATCTAAGGAAGGATGTGCTGGCCTTGGAAAGGGTCCAGAAGAGGTTCACAAGAATGATTGCTGGAATGAAGGGCTTGTCATGAGGAACGGTTGAGGACACTGGGTCTGTACTCAATGGAGTTTCGAAGGATATGGAGGGGATCTCATTGGAACTTGCACAATACTGAAAGGCCAAGATATAGTGAACGTGGGGAGGGTGTTTCCACTACTAGGAGAAATAAGAACCCGAGGGCGCAGCATCAGACTTAAGGGATGATCCTTTAAAACAGAGATGAGGGTTGCATGGTAGCACAGTGGTTAGCACTGTTGCTTCACAGCGCCAGGGTCCCAGGTTCGATTCCCAACTTGGGTCACTGTCTGTGCAGACTCTACGTTCTCCCCGTGTCTGTGTGGGTTTCCTCTGTGTGCTCCGGTTTCCTCCCACAAGTCCCAAAAGATGTGCTGTTAGATAATTTGGACATTCTGAATTCTCCCTACGTGTATCCGAACAGGCGTCGTAGTGTGGCAACTAGGGGATTTTCACAGTAACTTCATTGCAGTGTTAATGTAAGCCTACTTGTGACAATAAAGATTATTATTTTCTTCTTCAGTCGGAGGCAGGTAAATCTGTGGAAATCACTGACAGCGGCTGTGGAGGCCAAGTCACTAAGTGTTTTTAAGACAGAGATACGCTCTTGATTAATAAGGGGATATGGGGTTATGGAGAGAAGGAAGGAGAATGGGGATGAGAAACATATCTGTCATGATTGAATGGTGGAGCAGACTCGACGGGCCGAATGTCCTAATTCTGCTCCTATGTGCTATGGTCTTATCACGCCCGAAGTACTGGTCCACCACAGTAATGATGTTTCAATACATAGCTCAAACTAATACATTTATATAGCAGGGCTTGCAATGAAAATTTCTGGTTTCCAAAAGCTAAGAGCCAAAAGAGATGGGAAAAATTGAAGACATTTCAAAACTTTGAATAGCCTTTCCTTAACCTTTAAAAGCAAGTTTAAAAGAAACACACATCTGAAAAACAGTCAGTGCTTTAGAAATACAGAAAACAGATTTATTTTCCTTGTCTTTGCCAAATAGCTGTCAGTTATTCGGTATACACCTATATCCATGAGGACATGGAATTTGGCTAGTGAATTTAATTTTCAATAAGCATGGATAGAATTAGTACAGTGGGGCCCACTTAAGATAAAATCGAGTGAGATGAACTTTGGCTCAAGATCAACATATCTCTGTATACAAACTATTTTGATTTAAGACAAGGTAAATTATGGCTCAGACTCAACTTAGTATGATCAAACAGCTTAAAATTAACATGTCTGAGCATAATTCAAGTTTTGGGGTCATTTGTGATCGAATTTCCTGCCTTATTTATGTATGTCTATTATGTAATAACTGGATATGGAATGATTATGTGACTAAGGCATATTGGCCACAATCAAGTCTAACACTTTTCATGAGCCAATATCATCCGAACAAAGTTGTCAATTGCTTTTTTACAAATTCTTGATATAGCAGAGTTACTAGGCAGGCAGCAGGACAGATTTTAAACAAATTATGATTTTCATTATACACGACGAGACATCCATTGAGAGCACATTTTTAAAAATAAGACCTTGTAGCTTTTGATGAAGAATACTTGCATTTTTTTTTAAAAATGTTATTCTCCTCCTTTTTCACATTTTCTCCCACATTTACACCCATCAACAATAAACAATAGTCAGCAAGATATGTCAATCCCCAAAATAACAACGATCCCATCCGCCCACCAACCCCCAAACCTCAGCCCACATGTTTACATAAACAAATGACAAAAAGGAATCAGGGATTACCCATAGTCACCCTTAATCTACACAGCCCCCCTCCCCTTCCCCCCCCCCTCCCCCCACCCAACTAATATTCGATGTTATCCAGTTCTTGAAAGTGCATAATAAATAGTGCCCATGACTTGTAGAACCCCTCCGAGCTTCCCCTCAGTTCGAACTTAACCTTCTCAAGGGTCAAGTATTCCAACAGGTCCCCCCGCCACGCCAGGGCACTGGGTGGAGAGGCTGCTCTCCATCCCAGCAGGATCCGCTTTTGGGCGATCAACGAGGCGAAGGCTATGATATCTGCCTCCCCTCCCGTTTCCAACCCTGGCTGGTCCGACACCCCGAATATGGCCTCCTGGGAACCCGGGTCCAGTTTCGCACGCACCACCTTGGAAATTACCCTAAACACCTCCTTCCAGTACTCCCCTAGCTTTGGACAGGACCAAAACATATGAACGTGATTCGCGCGCCCCCCCCCCCACAACGCTCACACACATCCTCTACTCCTTCAAAAAATCGGCTCATCCTCACCCTCGTGAGGTGCGCTCTATATACCACCTTCAGCTGTATCAGCCCCAACCTCGCACATGAGGTGGAGGCATTCACTCTCTGGAGCACCTCACACCAGACCCCCTCCTCTATAACCTCTCCCAACTCTTCCTCCCACTTTGCTTTGATCCCTTCCAGTGGTGCCTTATCCTCTTCCAGAATAGCTCCGTACACCGCTGACACTGCCCCCTTCTCCAGTCCCCTTGTCGTCAACACCCCCTCCAGCAATGTGGAGGGCGGTTCCTCTGGGAAGCTCTGTATCTCCTTTCTGGCAAAATCCTGAACCTGCATGTACCTAAACACTTCTCCCTGCTCCAGCCCATACTTCTCTTCCAGCTCCCTCAATCCTGCAAACCGACCCCGAAGAAACAAATCTTTTAGCGTCTTAACCCCTTCTCTTCCCATTTCCGAAAACTTCCATCCCACCTCCCTAACTCAAATCTGTGGTTCCCCCGAATCGGCATTTCCCTTGACTCTAAACCCAACCCGAAGTGTTGGCGAAACTGCCTCTAGATTTTCAGTGAAGCTATTATTACCGGACTCCCTGAATATTTCCCCGGAGCTATCGGGAGCGGCGCTGTTGCAAGTGCCTTCAGCCCCGACCCCCTGCACAAACTCTCCTCCATTCTGACCCACTGAGAATCCACCCCTCTGACCCAGCTCCGCACTTTCTCCACGTTCGCCGCCCAGTAGTAGTACAACAGGTTCGGGAGACCCAAATCCCCTGCCTGCCTTCCTCTTTGTAGCAGCACCTTTCTCACTCTGGCCACCTTCCCTCCCCATATGAATGAGGTAATCCTTCCCTCAATCTCCCTGAAAAAAGACTTTGGCAGGAAAATCGGTAGGCATTGAAAAATAAACAGGAATCGCGGCAACACATTCATTTTAACCGCCTGTACCCGACCTGCCAGTGACAGAGGAAGGCCGTCCCACCTTGCCAGATTGGCTTTCACTCTCCCCACCAAACTAGTGATGTTGTACCTGCGAAGCCTCCCCCACTCCCGGGAAACCTGCACCCCCAGATACCTAAAATGAGTCCCTGCTCTACGGAATGGCAGCCCCCCACCCCTGCCCCCACTCCCGGCCGAGACAACACAAAGTACTCACTCTTGTCCAGGTTCAACTTGTACCCCGAGAAAGACCCAAATACCCGCAGTCGCTCCAATATTCCTCCTATCGACGCACTCAGCTCCGACACATACAGCAGCAAGTCGTCGGCATATAAGGACACCCTATGCTCTATCCCCCCCCCACCCCCGCACTATTCCTTTCCATGCTCCCGAACTTCTCAATGCGATGGCCAACGGCTCAATCGCAAGTGCAAACAGCAGGGGGAACATAGGACATCCCTGTCACGTCCCACGGTGGAGAGAGAAATATCTCAAACTGATGTTATTTGTGCGGACACTCGCCTTCGGTTCCTTATATAATAGCTTTACCCAGTTCACAAACCTTGGTCCAATCCCAAACCGCTCCAGCACTGCCATCAGGTACCCCCATTCTACCCGATCAAACGCCTTCTCGGCGTCCAATGCCACAACTACCTCTGTTTCCTTTCTTTCCGCCGGTGCCATAACAACGTTCAAAACTCTCCTAATGTTCGAAAACAGCAGCCTCCCTTTCACGAACCCCGTCTGATCCTCCCCTATTACCTTCAGGAGGCACTCTTCCAGCCTACCCGCCAGTACCTTCGCCAACACTTTTACGTCCACATTCAGAAGTGATATGGGCCGATACGACCCACACTCCGTCGGATCCTTATCTTTTTTTAGTAACAGGGAAATCAATGCCTGCCCCAAGGTTTGCGGCAACACCCCCTTCCCTATCGCCTCCTCAAACATCCCCACCATCAGGGGTGCCAACCTATCCTTAAATTTTTTATAATATTCCACCGGAAACCCATCTGTCCCTGCCACCTTCCCCGACTGCATCCTCCCAATCGCATCTTTTATCTCCTGCTCCACTATTGCTCCTTCTAATGTAGCCCTGTCCCCCTCCCCTAGCCTCGGGTACTCCAACCCATCGCGAAATTCTTGCATCTCACAGTCTCCTCCGAGTGGCTCTGACTTGTACAACCTCTCATAAAACTCCTCAAAAACCTTATTAATCAGCACTGGGGCCACCACCAACTTCCCTGCCCTATCCTTCACCTGAAGAATTTCCCTTGCCGCTGCCTTCCTCCGGAGCTGACCTGCTAACATACTGCATGTTCATAAACTGCACCCCTTGCTCGTCTCAGTTGGCGCACCGCCTTCCTGGTGGACAGTCGGTCGAAGCTCGCCTGTAGTTCCTTCCTCTTTTCCAGCTTCGCCGGGTCCCCATCCTCTGCATAACTCCCATCTACCTCCAACATCTCATCTATTACCCTCTGCCGCTCCAACCTCTCCTCCTTATCCACCCTGGCCTTAAACAAAATTACCTCACCTCTCACCACCGCCTTTAGAGCCCCCCAGACGACTGCCTTCGGCACCTCACCCGTACAATTGAAACCTACATATTCCTTAATTACCTTTTCAATTTTCTCACAGAATACTTGGTTCCCCAAAAGCCCCACATCCAGTTTCCACCCCGGTCTCTGCGCTGCCCCCTTCTCTAGCACCATATCCACCCAACCTTGATGAGGTTCTGACCTTGATGAGGTTCTGCGGGATATGTCCCGCTCTCAGATGGGAATGGCCGAGGCGCTGCAATTGTCCCAGCTGCAGGTGGGCATTGCCGAGGTGCTGCAGAGCATGTTCCAGTCACTGAGGCGCATCGCCGAGGACATTGACACAATGGTGCAGACCATGGAGAACCGCCAGGGTTGGCACAGCCAGATGATGCAGGGGCAACAAGGGCTCAAACCAGCTGTCCCTCCATCTCAAGGTAAACACCAGGGCCCTATGGGCACCGGGCGGGAGGCAGGGGCGCTGAGTGCCAACCCGGACCACCGATGGAGGTTCGACAGTGGCTACCAGCTCCCCCGAGTTCCACCCCTCTGATGAGACCGCGTCACGCAACCAGCACACGAGACAGGGTGGCACGGCTGTGCATGTGCCGCCGACAAGTGAGCCACGGATCTCCGACTTCAGAACCCCCAGTGGATGCCCGCCAGGGGAATCGAAGGCCACGATACGTGGTAAGCAGCTGGCTGCCTCCACCTCTGATGTGCATCCTAGATGTAGTGGTAGAGATAGGAGGGCAAAGCACATTAAGGATCACTGAGGGCACCAGGGGAGGTGGGAGGGGGTGGGAGGGTAGGTAAGGGGTGGGGAGGGGGTGGGGTTGGGGTCGGGGGGGTTGGAGGGGCAGCACCATCGGGAGGGTGGAGAATTGTCAAACAAAATAAATACCTTTGTGCACAACGAGTATGATGCCTCTGTCACTTTCTTTCGCAATGCGGGCTGACCTCCGACCCCTTGGCCCATCACTCCAGGTATCTCCCCCTCTCCATGGCACCCACTCACCCTCTGGCAGTGCACATGTCCCCAGAGCTAGGTCCCATCCCCTGAGTGTTTAAATGTTGGCTGCTGTGTATGTGTGGTTTTGCCTCCCGCAGTGTTCAAATACAGTGTCCAGGCATCAAGGTGTGATTGTGATGCTAGGCAATGATTCCCACATGCTACATGGTCTGCCCACCTACGGGAATCCACCCGGGTTCACTTAACCACGATTGCCAATTCTCTATTAGCAATAGCCTTCAGCCACATGGCCAGAGGCCTCGGAGTCAGTAGGAGTTATAGGTGGTTGGTGAGACAGACGGACAGGGACAAGGGTTGCCCCCGGAACAGATAAATGCGATCCAGGGTTTGACATGTGTGGTGAATGTATTCACCATAATGCATGACACTGCAACCATTGTATCCACCTTTGACCTGGAAGTGGTGATACGAGCTGCTTCCAGATACTGTACTGTAATCCCGGTGGGCTGCGCCTCTGGCTCCGCCCTCACAGGGCCATATATAACCTGGCCACCGGCGGGTGGCACTCATCTGCACAACCGACTCTGGCTAGGCAAGTTCACGACTAATAAAGCCTTATGTTCACTGCTCCCTCGGCCTCTTGGTGAATTGAAGGTATATTCATTTATCAGCCGTAGACAGCAGCATGGAAGCCGCTCTAAAGCCAGACAGGCTAAACTCGACGCCGGCGCGTCCGAAGCCAAGGAAATATTTGAACATTGGCTATGATGCTTCGATGCCTACATCGACTCCTCCACAACGGCTCCCTCGGAGAAGCTCAAACTGCGACTCCTCCACGCTCGGGTGAGCCATCGAATCTCGGTAATGATTGAGAAAGCAGCCATGTACGAGGAGGCGGTTGCAACCCTCAAGGCGAATACATATTTTCAGTAAGTATCTGCACCTCAAGAAACCTCAGTATACAGTTGTTGAATGGGAATTCGATACAGATATTAGAGACATCAGGGAGAAGCAGAATTATCTGGGGACTTTTGATTCAGGAAGCAATCAAACCACTTTGGTTACAGGTTGTATGTAGCAGTCAGGGATAGGAGGGTGTAACTGGGTGAAGCCCGTAAACGAGGTGTTTGCTAGGCATCTCCTCACTACTCGCCTTCAACGCGCCTGAGAATCGCTGGACGAGTATCTGGAAACCCTGACTCTACTCGCAAGGAACTGCAGCTATCGAGAGGTGACGGCGGAGGAGCATAGGAACTCACAGATCCGGGACACCTACGTGGCGGGGGTCCGCTCGAACTATATCAGGCAGCATCTGCTGGAAAACGGGACCTCCGACCTGCGGGACACGGTAAAGCTAGCTACCTCGCTAGAGGTGGCCTACCAGAACCTTAGCGAGTTCCCCGCGGGCCCGACGAACCCCCCGTGGACACTATCGTCGCGGCCCCCGTCGGACCCGCCTACGTCACAGGCCTGCGCCGCGCGTCTGCCAGCCCAGTCCAGAGAACCGCAATGCTACTTCTGCGGCCAGGACCAACACCCCCGGCAGCGTTTCCCAGTCAGCTCAGCGACGTGCAGCGACTGGGGAAAAAGGGGCACCACACGAGAGTCTGTCTGGGCCGAACTAAGGCCCAGAAATCGAAAACGCACCAGGCCCGACCTATGGACTCGCAGCCCCACAGGCCCCGCAATGTGGCTGCGTGCCTGCCCGGAAGGCCCCCACCAGATGCGTCAACGGTACCGTGCGAATCGTGGGGGCCGCCACCTTGGCCGCCCTCACCCCCACTACTCGCCCCAACCCCCAGCGCCCCATACGCCCCCCTGGGTCTCCTGTACTGTCCCGCGCCGACACTGCCGCCACCCCCCCCCACTGTCTACCCCCACACCTCAACCGTCTCCGACTCGCCGACCACCTACAACAACCTTGCCTGCCGCACCGCCAGACCTGAGGAGGTCGAAGAGAACCATCCAGCCTCCAGAGAGACTGAATATGTAATGACCCCACGTCACCCCCGCTGGATTTGATTTTTTAACAGGGGGTGAATGTGGTGAATGTATTCACCATAATGCATGACACTGCAACCATTGTATCCACCTAAAGTAACCTTTGACCTGGAAGTGGTGATACGAGCTGCTTCCAGGTACTGTACTGTAACCCCGGTGGGCTTCGCCTCTGGCTCCGCTCTCACCGGGGCCATATATAACCTGGTCACCTATGGGTGGCACTCATCTGCACAACCGACTCTGGCTAGGCAAGTTCACGACTAATAAAGCCTTATGTTCACTCGCTCTCTCAGCCTCTTGGTGAATTGAAGGTATATCAACATGGTGGTGCCGTGAGCGGTTGCCACCCGATTGCCCCTCCCAGCGCTCCCCTCCCCCACCCTTCCATGGAGGCCCACCCCTGAGTAGGGTCCCCCACCCCCAGCCAATAGGATATGGGGTGGCTCCCGTTAATTGTATGGAAATAGTGCTTAAGAGGAGATGATTGGTTTCTCGCCACGCTACCGCGAGATCCCGATTTTGACTACGGGAGCAGGTCGTTTTCATCGCAGCCTGGCACGGTTCTCGTTTTTGGCCTCTCCCGCTATTCACTGGCCTCATTTCACTTCAACGACAGTGTGACGAGGCCGGAGAATCGTGCCCGAAGTCATCAGAACATTGCAACATATTCAAAATGTCAATTATATTTTGTTTTTAAAAAAATCTATGCTTGTAGTTAAATGTGTACATGCCAGATGTGAATGCAAATGGTAAACTGTGATTTGATACCTTTCTACCTGTTGAATGAGTGGAGTGTACAGGCTGAGGCTCCTCTTCCACCTGAGGTCCCTTTATCTGTCTGACTCAGTTACACCCTCCTATCCCTGACTGTTAAATTCAATCTGTAACCAAAGTGGTTTGATTGCTTCCTGAATCAAAAGTCCCCAGATAATTCTGCTCCTCCCTGATGTCTCTAATATCTGTATCAAATTCCCATTCAACAACTGTATACTGAGGTTTCTTGAGGTGCAGATACTTACTGAAAATATGGTTGTCTGGGATTGCAATGCTCTCCATAAACTCCCACCTACTGCAATTGCAGTTCACCACCTTTCCTCGCGAACCATGTTTTGATGTTTCTGCATTTAATCTGCTTGGATTTTTTTTGTTTTTAAAGTAATTACTTGATCTACTTTTATTTATAGTTGGGCAAACTGAAATGTTTACTTTCTCTCATAGTGCTCCATGGTCTCAAATTTTTCAATTATTGTCAACTAATGTGAGAACGATTGTCCTTGACATCAAGGTGGCATTTGAGCAAGTGTGACATCATTCAGCCCCGGTAAAACTGGAGTCAATGGGAATCGGGGGAAACAGTCCCCTGGTGGGAGTCACACCATTCACAAAAGGAAGATGGTTGTGGTTGTTGGAGGTCAACAGTACCAGGACATCAATGCAGGAGGTCCTCAGCGCAGTGCCCTGAAGGCCCAACCATCTTCAGCTGCTTCATCAATGACCATCCCTCTATCATAAACTCAGAAGTGGTATGCTTGCTGATGATTCCACAATATTCAGCACCACGCATAACTCCTCAGATACTGAAGCAGTCCATGCCCATATGCAGCCAGACCTGGACAACATTCAGGTTTGGGCTGATAAGTGGCAAGTTATATTCGCAGCACACAAGTACACAAGTGCCAGGCAATGACCATCTATCTCCCCTTGGCATTCAATGGCATTACCTTACCTGAATCGCCCACTATCAACATTTTGGGGGCTACCATTGACCAGATACTGAACTGAACCAGCCATATAAATACTATTTCTACAAGAGCAGGTCAGAGGCTAGGAATTCTACAATGAGTACTTCACCTCCTGACTCCCAAAGCCTGTCCACCAAGGCTCAAGTCAGGAGCGTGATCGAGTACTCACCATTTGTCTGGGTGAGTGCAGCTCCAACAATACTCAAGAAGCTCAACACCATCCAAGACAAAGCTGCCCTCTTGAATGGCACCACTTCCAACATACACTCCGTTCACCAAAGCACAGTGGCAGCAATGTGTACCATCTACAAGATACATTGCAGGAACCCTCCCAAGGCCCCTGTGACAGCACCTTGAAAACCCTTGACATTTGGGAACACCACCACCTGCACGTTCTCCTCCGAGTCACTCACCATCCTGATTTGGAAATATATCACTGCTCCTTCACCGTCACTGGGTCAAAATCCTGGAAGT
Source organism: Scyliorhinus torazame (assembly GCF_047496885.1). NCBI lineage: Eukaryota > Metazoa > Chordata > Chondrichthyes > Carcharhiniformes > Scyliorhinidae > Scyliorhinus > Scyliorhinus torazame. The sequence goes on from NC_092716.1 coordinate 257,078,687, forward strand.
CCCTCCCGAACAGCACAGTGGATGTACCTACATCGCATGGGCTGCAGCGGTTCAAGAAGGCAGCTCACCACCACCTTCTCAAAGGCAATTAGGGATGGCCAATGAAAATGCTGGCCTAACCTGACACCAAGGTCCCATGAATTTTTTTTAAATTCTCAATAGTTCTCGAAATCACAGAAAGCTTCCTTTTCTAATCCCATTCTCACTTGTTCTTTCGAAGTCAGATATTCGAGCCATGAGAGGTGAGTTTACAAGGCAGCTTTCAATGAAATGAAGACTGAGGATTTACCACACAACCCGCCACGTGTTTTGCAGCGGCGGGAAGCAGCCTGCCATTGGCCGGCTGCAGGATCTTCTGGTCCCGCCAATGTCAACAGGGTTTCCTCACCGCCGGGAAAGCCCTGGCGGGGGGTGGCGTCAGTGGGACTGGAAGATCCTGCCACCATAAACAGCTGGAAAGTTCCGGGCTTATGTTCCAATTGCTGAAAACTGTGTTAATGCTGCAGTAAGAAATAGGCACTTTAGGTTTGAACTCCTCATCTGAAGAAAGGTACAAGAAACTACATTGTTACACTTCTTCTTCTTAGGTAGTACCTCGAGATCAAGAAGGGTTCTGGGAGGGCTGAAAAGTGCAAAGCATGACCTGCTGCTCTGTCGCATATAAGGCATGTGGTGCTTCAAGGATTAGTCAGATGAATTGTTTGGAGATTCATGCGCTCTCTCCAAAGCCTCAATGTCGCCATTGCGTTTTCCCAAAGTCCCTTGACATTTTCTGTGCCTTCCCAAACCCAGGGCTGGTTTAGCTCAGTGGGCTAGACAGCTGGTTTGTGATGCAGAACAAGGTCAGCAGCGTGGGTTCAATTTCTGTACCAGCTTACCCGAACAGGCACCGGAATGTGGCGACTAGGGGCTTTTCACAGTAACTTCATACTTATGACAATAAAAAAATTATTATTATGAATGTTCTCCATTTTGGTTGGTTACAGACTCCCATTCGTTGGGAGTGGGATTGGGGTATGGGGTTTGGCACCTTCAGGAATGCTTGAGTATGTCCCTAATGTGTTTCCGCTGTCCTCCAGGGTCATCTGCTGTGACTGAGTCCAGAGTAGAACAATTTCATCGGGAGTCTGGCGTCAGGCTTACAAACAACATGTCTCGCGCCCAGCTAGAACTTATTTTGAATGATCAACACCTCGGTTCTGGGTATGTTGACTTGGAAGGTGATGCATACATGTAAATTAAATATTTCCAACAGCTACTACATTAATTAAGCTGACAGGACCTACAAAAACTGTATAAAACACATTGTTAACTTGGCAAACAAGAAAAAATGTATAGCATATAAACTGAGCTGCACATGTCAAAATTACCTCTATCCCAACTAGAATTTTTAATGGCATATATTTGGCACACATCTATGCCTGTAAATAGTCACATGTTTCTCTGGACACCAACAGAGCCTTAACAAGCTATCTACAAGCTACATAGAACATATTCCAGTTACAGTTGGAAAATATAGGAAAACGGTTGAATATTGTAGCAAAATATCAAAATCTCATCTGGAAAACTTGAGCCTTTTTGTGGAATATCCAACAATAATAGCAAGTCTTGAATTTTTCAACTTAAATTACCACTGAATCCGCACTTTTTAAGATTATGCCTACACAGCTTCATTGGATGCAAAAAATGGTATTTAAGAACTGTAATGAGACCTTCATTTTTGAAAAAAGACCAATATAGTTTTCGTTCAGTAAGGGAACAAAAAAAAGGACCAAGCCATTTCCTCTTTCCACATTCAACCAGAATAATAACTCTTGGCGTAAACGCAGAACCGCATTGACATCGAACTCAACAAGGAAACTTCCAGCAAGCCTTGTTCCTGATCTCAGATTGCTTGCAGGAAGCTAATAAGCAAATGGGTGGGGACATTACTGAAGGGAAACCAGTTGTTTGTGCACCTTGAAAAGTGCTGAGTTCAAGAATGACACCAGTAAAGGCTAAGGAGGAGGTCATCCTCCAGTTTGGTAAGAGGTGTTTCACACCAAGGAAGAAACAAATGCAAAATTGAGCTGGCATTCACATTCACTTCAACTTTCAATTCTTGAAATTTATAAGGAAATTAGCAAAAATAGGAAAAGAAAACAGGGTTTGCCATTCGCCCAAATTCACCACAGTGGAAACATGAAAGGTTGATTATCAAAGTTGTGTCAACTATCCAATCCTTTTAAGTCAGACGGTGCTCCAACAATACAGGTTGTTTTTTTATGTTTGCATCTTTCTGTAATGTTAAGGCTTCAAGAGCATACATAGCGGCACGGTTGCACTGTGGTTAGCTTGACAGCGCCAGGGTCCCAGGTTCAATTCCCGGCTTGAGTCACTGCCTGTGCGGAGTCAGCATGTTCTCTCCGTGCCCGCGTGGGTTTCCTCCGGGTGCTCCGGTTTCCTCTCACAAGTCCCGAAAGACGTGCTGTTAGGTGAATTGGACATTCTGAATCCTCCCTCTCTGTACCCGAACAGGCGCCAGAGTGTGGCGACTGGGGGTGTTTCATAGTAACTTCATTGGAGTGTTAATGTGAGCCTACTTGTGACAATAAAGATTATTATATTAAGTCAGTGAATATTTACTGAAAGTCATACCATATGTGTGTGTCTGCAGGTTTATTAATTAATTGATGGAACCCCACCTTTACCTGTGCTGTGCTTTCTTCTGTATTACTTTCAGGCAACAGTATGCATATTGTTCTTCTGTCGAACAATCAATTTCATGGACAAAAGAACAGAAAAAAGACTGCAGGACTTGGTTTTCATCAAAGTTTATTAGGAGGACTTCAAATGTGTGGTCTCTAATTACATTTACACTCCATGGTGTAATATAAATAACCGCTAACAAGCGGTTCATTTCTTCCAGCTCAAATTGGCAAGCTTACTTAACTGACAGCTTCTAAGCATTACTCTCTATTAAGTCTCCTCCAGTCTTCCTTCTTGTACAAAAGCATTGCTTTTCAATTAAACCAGTATTCACAATGCTCTGTTCACTCCATATTCCCTGTGCTTAACCAACAGGAGTAGGTAATTAACACTGCCCACGCCTGAAGGTGCGTTATATAACTGACATGAAATGAAAAGATGTTTCTTGCTGCCCTGTGAGGAAATATGAAATGAAATGAAATGAAATGAAAATCGCTTATTGTCACAAGTAGGCTTCAATGAAGTTACTGTGAAAAGCCCCTAGTCACCACATTCCGGCGCCTGTTCGGGGAGGCTGGAACGGGAATTGAACCTTGCTGCTGGCCTGCCTTGGTCTGCTTTAAAAGCCAGCAATTTAGCCCAGTGTGCTAAACCAGCCCCTACAGATACCCAGGTATTACAAAGCATTCTTTTGGGTCCAAATTGCCTTAGGTTCCCCAACTAGCTCAGGTATTAAGGTTTAAGGTGTTAAGGGGGCTGGCTTAGCTCAGTTGGCTCCACAGCTGGTGCGTGATACAAGACCAACAGCGTGTGTTCAATTCCTATACTGGCTGAGGTTATTCATGAAGGTCCCTGTCTACTCTACCTTGTCACGCGCCAGGAGTGTGGTGATCCTCAGGTTAATCACCACCCGTCAGCTCTCCCCCTCACAGGGGAAAGCAGTCTGTGGTCATCTGGGATTGTGGTGACTTTACTTTACTTAGGCAATGAGTAGCTGATCTATGCAAATGAGTAAAGTCTCAAGGTTGATGAGCCCAATGGCTATTGATTTGGCTGGTCTCAAACAGAGAATCAGTTATAGTCATAGAGTCATAGAATTTATAATGCAGAAGAAGGCCATTTGGCCCATCGAGTTCGCACCGGAAATACCAACCCACCTAAGCCCAACCTCCACCGTACCCCCACAACCCAGTAACCTCATTTAACCTTTGTTTTGAACACTATGGGCAATTTAGCATGGCTAATCCACCTAACCCACATATCTTTGGACTGTGGGAGGAAACCGGAGCACCCGGAGGAAACCCACGCAGACACGGGGAGAACGTGCAGACTCTACACAGACAGTGACCCAAGGCGGGAATCGAACCTGGGACCCTGGAGCTGTGAAGCAACTGTGCTAACCACTGTGCTACCGTGCTGCCCCTAAAGGTATTCCGCCTTGGTACAGAATGATGCAGCACAGAAGGATGTCACTCAGTCCATCATTATTGTGCAGTCTTTTTGATATGCTGCAGCACACCTTGACATTTAGGTTACAAAAGGGAAATTATTTAGAATGTCTTCTCTTTACTATCCAGTGCAGCTTATTGAAATAGCTTTAGAGTTGATGAATTAATTGAGAACAGAATGGGGTTTGGCTGGAGTAGGTGATCAAATAGCCAGGATTCACACCACACAAAACACCTCAAGGTGACCACTGCGGGTTTTCAGGTCAGCCAACAAACACACCACAAAGCAGTTTAACTAATCCTTCATTCCTGTGTGCAGTTTTGGTCCCTTATTTGAGAAGGGATGCAGTGGCATTAGAGGCAGTTCAGAGGAGGTTCACTAGATTGATTCCAGCGAAGTGGGGTTTGTCTTATGAAGAGGGATTGAGCAGTTTAGGCCTGTACTCTCACGAGTTTAGAAGAATGAGAGGAGATCTAATTGACATATACAAGGTGATAAAAGGTATTGACAAAGTCGACATAGAGCGATGCTTCCTCTTGTGGGGCAGTCTTGAAAGAGAGGTCACAGTTTTAGGATAAGGGGTAGCAGATTTAAAACAGAGATGAGGAGAAATGACTTCTCTCAAAGGGTTGTGAATCTGTGGAATTCATTGCCCCAGAATACAGTGGAAGCCGAGACATCTATTGGAGCGGCATCATGGCTCAGTGGTCAGCACTGCTGCCTCACAGTGCCAGGGACCCAGGTTCGATTCTGTCCTTGGGTGATTGTATGGAGTTTGCATGTTCTCATGTGTCTGCCTGTCTTTCCTCCGGGTGCTCCGGTTTCCTCCCACAGTCCAAAGATGTACAGGTTAAGTGGATTAGCCATGCTAAATTGCCCCTTGGTGTCAAAATGTTAGATGGGGTTAGGAGGATGGGCGGGGGGTACACTTTTGAAGGGTCGGTGCAGACTCGATGGACCGCATTGTCTCTTTCTGCAATGTAGGGATCCTATGATTCTATGACATTGAATAAAGTTAAGGAGGAGATAGACAGATTTTTAATTAGTAGTGGGTTGAAGGGTTATGGAGAAAGGAACAGTGGAATTGAGGTCGAGATTTGACCAGTCATGATTGTATTGCAAGACAGAGGAGGCTCAAGAGCCTGAATTGCCTATTCCTAGTTTTTATGTTCTTATCCCATTTTCCTTCATGTGATCTTGCAGTTCGGAACATTGGTTGGCACGTTACAGTGGCTATACTTTAATATATATGTCAGGGGCTGGTTTAGCACAAGGCTAAATCGCTGGCTTTTAAAACAGACCAAGGCAGGCCAGCAGCACGGTTCAATTCCCGTACCAGCCTCCCTGAACAGGTGCCGGAATGTGGCGACTAGGGGCTTTTCACAGTAACTTCATTGAAGCCTACTTGTGACAATAAGCAATTTTCATTTCATTTCATTTTCATAATCTTTTATTATTGTCACAAGTAGGCTTAAATTAACACTGCAATGAAGTTACTGTGAAAATCCCCTCGTCTCCACACTCAGGCGCCTGTTCGGATACATTGAAGGAGAATTCAGAATGCCCAATTCACCTGACAACACGTCTTTTGGGACTTGTGGAAGGAAACCGGAGCACCCGGAGTAAACCCACGCAGTTCAGAAGTAATGTGAGAAGCACTGAGTGAAGTTATTCGGGAACATGATAAGGTGCATGAAAGCGCTAACCTAGATGAAGTGCATTTGTGCCTTGTGGTTCATTCCAAGAATTTTGTGACTCAGCAGCAAGATAATAAACATGCTACGCTAACAATTTCATCATACTTTATACTTTCTTCAACAACATTAATACATAATGAGCACTAATGTTATTCAACTCTTGACTTCGTTTCCTTTGATTTTGCCTGCATGCTTCCTGAGCCTTACTATGTCAGCCTCAAAGACCTAGGGCTGGAATCTCTGCAGCCATGCGCCGAAATCGCATTTGGTGCGGGGGCAGAGAATCAACTCTCACGCCAACCCGAGAATCGACGTGTTCGTGGAGTACTCCGTGCGACTGGGGGGCCATTGCCAGAGGCCCGCCCAGTGATCCTCCGCTCCCAACCGGCTGAGTTCCCAACGCCGTGGTTCTAATCACCTACTGCAGACTCTGTCCGAGGCCGCCCTGATGGGAGGGTTGGGGGATCGGTCACCAGGGGGGGGGCCTAATGGGCAGCCGGGAGACAGATCGTGCCGGTCGGATCTTCGGGCACGCGGCTGATCGGGGGGGGCCTACATTTTCCAGCTGCCACTGCGGTCCGAGTCCGCCATGGCATTCGGCGTGGCCGTTGGAGGCCACCACCACGTGCATGTACGGACTCAAAACCAGAAGTGCGGGTCCCGTATCGTCAGCTAAAGCTGCGTGTGAATCACTCTGGGTCCCTGCTAGTTCCTGCAGGTGAGTGAATTGGCTTATCTTTTTTTGAGGCAACTCCGGAGTGAAACGCCAGTGTTTTTACGCCGGCATGGGGACATAGTCCTATTTTGGGAGAATCCAGCCCCTAATACTTTAACAACTTTACAGCTTAAAAGACTTTATGCGGGGTTCTCTGATCCTGAGGCTAAGTGTTGACGCCGTCATAAACTCCGTCGCGTTTCTCAACGGCGTCAACATGGCCTCAGGAGCAGCGATTCTGACCCCTACAGAGGGCCAGCATGGCACTGGAGCGACCCACGCCGCTCCAGCTGCCGATCCCCGGCGTCAAATGGGCGCCACGGATCTGCGTATGCGCAGTGGGACCGGCGCCAATGAGCGCATGCGCAGTGGCTCCCTTCTTCGCGCCGGCCCCAACACAACATGGCGCAGGGCTACAGGGGCCAGCGCGGAACAAAAGAGGCCCCCAGCCCGAGAGGCCGGCCTTCCGATCGGTAGTCCCCAATTGCTGGCCAGGCCACCGCGGAGGCTCCCCCCGGGGTCGGACCTCCCTCCCCACCCATTAAAAGGAGAAATGGATGAGATGATGGGAAATGCATTTTCTTTTCATTTCTGCATTGATCTGCCAGTAATGTGAAGCATTGTATTGTGCATTAGACACCACAGTTCCTCTAATTTGCAATTATGTAGCCTCAAAAGTACAGCTACACTAAAACTCATCCAACATTGCCAAAATTCATTTCATTGGTGATCCTTAACAGATGTGAGACAGTTATCTAATCTTTTAAACCATGCAGCATTGAGTTGGATTCCAAAGCAGTTTACATAAAGGGAAGTGACTAAGACACAGAGACTGGGAAATGGAGAGTCTCATAATATGCAATTTCACCAAATGACACGAATGTCATAAATCACAAGTAAAAGTGGAAATGAATATTACAAAACATAGATATCCAATATTTCACTTTTGGCTTCAAGTTCTAAAAAAAATTTCCAGAACAACTTGTGCTGTGTAATTGGAAGTAATTTAACTTGTGATATTGTAGCATCACACTGGAAATTGGAACTGGTAGAACTCATGGAATAGATATGGGAGAACAGTGGATGTGGTGTATTCAGATTTTCAACGAGCTTTTGGTGAAGTACCACATAAAAGGTTAGTGTGCAAAACGTATATACCGGCATTAATTGAGACTTGGTTAGCTGACATGAAACAGAGTAGGAATAAATTTACCAACCCATCAATTTTTGTATCATCCACAAACTTACTGATCAACACTCCTACATTCACATCTAAATCATTTATATAAACCAACAAACAGCAAAGGCCTCAATACTACAATGTTTTATTTTTTAAGAAAATGTGGAGGAACAGGATAGCAAATTAGTTTTTTTAACAAGAAATAAACATTTATTAAACATGAAAACTTTGATGAAAATACGATACTTCTTTACTCCCCCCTTAGCTTCGCAAATGTATAGTTTTCAAAGATAACCCCTACTCTGAAACCAAATGACCAATGCAACTCAATCGATCTTCCATGGATTTCTTCTCCCAATTCTTACAGATGATTAGGGCGGCACGGTGACAAGTGGTTAGCACTGCTGCCTCACAACACCAGGGACCCGGATTTAATTCGGCCTTGGACGACATTGTATGTTCTTCCCGTGTCTGTGTGGGTTTCCTCCAGGTGCTCCCGTTAACTCCCACTGTCCAAAGATGTGCAGGTGAGTTGGCTTGGCCAAGCTAAAATTGCCCCTTAGTGTCCAAAGATGTGCAGGTTAGGTGGGGTTATGGGAATAGGGCAGGAGAGTGGCCTAGGTTGGGTGCTCTTTCAGATAGTTGACACAGACTCAACGGACCTCCTTCTGCATTGTAGGAATTCTATGATTCTATGATGATTGTCACATGAGTGTTTCCAAACACCACGCCCAAAAGCACATGCTTTAAAATCTTCTTTCAAATAATGCATTAAGCATTCAACTCCAGGTTTTTATTTAATGAAATGAAAATCGCTTATTGTCACAAGTAGGCTTCAAATGAAGTTACTGTGAAAAGCCCCTAGTTGCCACATTCCAGCACCTGTTCGGGGAGGCTGGTACGGGAATTGAACCATGCTGCTGGCCTGCTTGGTCTGCTGTCAAAGCCAGCGATTTAGCCCTGTGTTAAACAGCCCCTCCACTCCTTTCAGGCTTCTTTTGTCTTAAATGCTTTTACAAAAACTCCAAGATCCAGCCACTAATCTCCACAATCATTTCAAATACGATCTCTCAAACTGTAGTAAGTTCTCACAAACCTTAGAACTACTTCAGATATCTTTCTGGCCCCTCAGGATCCAATTCGTTTTCAGCTTTATCTGTGGCTTCACTGCTCTTGTACCAGTTTCACCTATTTCTTTACTTCAGACTCCGTCGAAACTTCCCTTCATTTCGCTAGTCTCCTTAATAGCTGTTCTTTGAGTTTCTATCACTAGTTTTGTTAACCATTGCTCCATGGTATGCCTTTTCTTCCAGCAAAGCTGAGAGAAATGTTCCCTCTATAGTTTCCTATAACCAACTGCTATGAATTCAGTTAAAAACACAATCACAAAAAAGCCTTCTTACCCTAAAGCCTGGTTGCTAAGCAATGATTTTTTATTTCTCCCAACTTGTTTACTTTTTATGCCTCAAATGCATTTACATCATTCCTTAAATAAAGGGACCTGCACACAGTATTCAAAATGTGTTCTCACCAAAGCCCTGCATAACTGAAGCATAACAACCTTACTTTTAGGTTTGATTTCTCTCGTAATAAAGGACAACATCCATGAGCCTTCTTAACTACTTGCTGTACTTTCATATTAACATTTTGTGACTCATACATGGGAACACCTAGATCCCTTAGCACCTCCGAATTCTGCAGCCATTCTCAGTTTAAGTAATACTGCCAAAATTAACAACTTCACATCTTCACACATTATACTCCTGCCAGATTTTACCCACTCACTCAGCCTTTCCATATCCATCTGTAACCTCCTTATGTCACACTATTCCAATTTGCTCATGACGAAAGATTCCCGAATAATGTCAGAGATGTTATGATGAGTGGGCAGCATGGTAGTATAGTGATTAGCACAATTGCTTCACAGCTCCAGGGTCCCAGGTTCAATTCCTGGCTTGGGTCACTGTCTGTGTGGAGTCTGAACGTTCTCCCAGTGTCTGCGTGGGTTTGCTCTGGGTGCTCCGGTTTCTTCCCACAGTCCAAAGATGTGGTTAGGTGGATTGGCCATGCTAAATTGCCCTTAGTGTCCTAAATTGCCCTTAGTGTTGGGTGGGGTTGCTGGGTTATTGGGATAGTCTGGAGGTGTGCGGTTTGGCAGGGTGCTCTTTCCAAGAGCCGATGCAGACTCGATGGGCCGAATGGCCTCCTGCTGCACTGTAATTTCTATGATATGAGTCTGCAGAATTTTATTTGAGTACACCTCCTCACCAGAGGTTATTGTTATAATTTGCCGGGGTCAAGGTAGATCTCAATCCACGTCAATGACTCTAAGAACATTTACTAACTGTGCTAGTGCAGTCATTGAGTCATGGAGTCTTACATTCATACAGTACAGAAGAGGCCCTTTGGCCCATCAGGTCTGCACCGACAAACCTACACTAAGGGTGCGATTCAACAGAAATGAAACAGAGTCTCGGCAGCGCCGAGAACAACCCCGCTATTGAACGGAACTGTGCTTCATTTCTGGGCCTCAGCAAGGAATGCCCTGCCGAGGCCCCACTGAGTCACATTTCCTGCTCTGGCGAGTGCCCCGATCTCCAGTCACCACAGCGCAGCTTCCGGATGCCACAAAACGCCTCAACGCACCTATGAGGGGGTCATCGTACCACCCACACCCCACCTTGTACAGGCCGGGCAGCTCTGGGCCCCTCCCCAGTGTGGGCAAAATTCTATCCAGGCACTATGGGACTGACATGGTGGCAGCGCCACCTATGCACCCAGGTGGCATTGCCACAGTGCCCGGGTGACACCGCTAAGGTGCCAGTGCCAGGTTGGCATGGGAGATACCGCCCGGCCCCTCGATTGTCTGGGAGACCCCCCCCCCTTGCAAGTGCTGGTACGCCTGGTCCCCATTTGTGTAGACCAGCGCTGTGGTGCCCGACTGAGGTCTCTTTGACAAGGCAGTTAGATCACGGGCGCTGGTTAGATCCAGCGAGCGCATATCTAAGTGTGCCTAATTGCACACTTGGGTATCCAGTTTGCGATGCCTTGTGAGATCCCGCAAGGCATAGCAAGTCAGATACATCTTGCGAGAGCCGCGCCATGTCCCAAGTCAGGCGCGGCCGTAAGATTTCACCCCAAATCCACACTAATCCCTCTTCTTTGGGGGAGGGTCTTGCCATCTCCTCTTATGTACAGGTTCACGGTTCCGTAGAATTCTGCATCTAACTGCATGGTTTAAAATGGCACTCAAGGATAAGTCCAATTCAGAGAGGATTATTTACCTTTACATTCATTTTTAGTTAAGATTGTAGTGTAGGTTCAGGCACATCCACGATTAATGAGGGACTGACTACACTACCGCCCACAAGGTGATATAAGAAGACACATGACCCAGACCCTGGATCAATCTGGTGTTAAGCAGAGACAAACCATGGACATATTTCTCAGCCTGTATCCTTTATTGTACATGTGTAAATAGTTCGACTTGTTAATAAAGATTTACAATTAGCTTACTGAAGACTTAAGAGACACCACGCTTTGTAACGAAAACCCTCCCTCAACACAGATTAATGCACTACGATTTTTGCTTTCTGAACACTTGCTTTTGGGAATCTTTGCCTGGGTGAGAGGGATTCCCCAGTGCATCATTGGGGGAGCGCCCCCACCCCCCACCACCACATCTGACACTGGAAAGTCAGGAAATTACGGGCCATTACTACTCGGTTGAATGTTTTGCTCCAAAATGGTTGATGCCTTGTTGTTTGCACTTTTCCGTGTGCTTGCTCAAATTATTTTAATGAAACATTAAGCCAATAGCATTTGTGGAATCAGCCACAGAGCAATCACAATCTAGGAAAATTTCAAGTTCTCAGTCCACATTGAGTTAACTGATGTCAGGGGTTCAGAGAGGAAATATCAGCCAAGAATGCTGCTCCTGAATCCTAGGCAGAACCCCAGCTAGAGGTGCATTCGAGATCAAGATCCGATTCAGCTATTATTCTATCACAGTTCAATAGTCTGTCAGCACTCACCGTCAAGTCTCAAGCATAAATAATGAGCACTGTTTTTGCCAAAACGTGGTTGGCACTGCTGCCTCATGACGCCGAGGTCCCAGGTTCGATCACTGTCTGGGTCACTGTCCGTGTGGAGTTTGCACATTCTCCTTGTGTCTGTGTGGGTCTCACCCCCACAGCCCAGAGATGTGCAGGGTAGGTGGATTGGTCACACTAAACTGCCCCTTAATTGGAAAAAATGAATTGGGTAATCAAATGTATTTATTTTTTAATCTATAAACAAAGTATAGAAAATATCCCTCAGGGAGGAGTCAACACTTTTAGGAAAAAGGGTGAAGTAGAGAAACTTCACATGAAAAAACCAATACAGATAAAAATAGTAATGTTCAGCTGCCTTGCACCTCCCCTTTAACAATTAATTTCAACAAATAATTACCCTGCATCTCATTTGTAAATATTGGCACAACTGCACAGGTTTTTCATTCTAATTCATCCTACATAAGTGGCTTTTATTTCTTTGTGTGATAACCTTCACAAGGACCATGGGGGATCGCTGATTGATCTCCCCGTGGGCTTCATAGAATACAAATTCCCGTGGTGAGCGGGCGGAGGCCCACCCAGCTGGGGCTCATTACCAGAACCTTTAAATGTAGCTCCCAAACCCAGACCGGCAGTTCCCAATAGTCATGGGCTGGCACGTTTGTTTTGTGTGCCGCGGTAGCGCCTTCATCTTCAGTTTAAACTAAACCAGTGTAGTCTTTCACTCTGTGCCGCCTGAAATTATTACACTCTGATATCCCTTTTGTTGTACATAATCAATCTATTTGAGGAAAGAGCTGGGTGTTCTTCTTTTGAATCTGTGCCTTTTTTCTATTGTGAGACCAATTTCAGCATTGGAACACCCACACCCCACCATTGCTTCAAACTGGCACTGTGGTATTTTATTTCTCAATGCCAGACTTTCCCTCACAGATGGGCAAGAACCACACAGGGTGGAAATATGCTACAGACAACAAGATAAAATCAATGGCCTCCGCCTCTGGCAGCACCATTTATTTTTGCCCCGACATGGTGCTTTTGCTTCTGTGTGCACTGACAAGAAACACTTCTGTAGAATATCTCCACTCTGGAGTCAGTGAACTTATCCTGCTTCTGCACTCCTGTGATTTCCCTCTCGAATCAGTTCAGTGGAGAGAAAAATCACAGACAAATGAACTCATGATGAAATAACCCTGGCTGGCATCTCTAGAAGCACCAGGGCAGCGTCGCTTAACTTACAACACTGGAGAATAAAGCAATTACAATCAATTAAAAGTTTTTCACACGAGTGTACCACATTTGCCAAATTGGTATATGGGTACAAAACTGTGGTAGCGATTAAATGTAAATTTTCTCACCAAGGGATTTGCCAACATGGGTAAAGACCAGTGCTGAACGGCACTCACCCAAGGCCTCCAAGGCGAAGCGGATAGATTCCAACGCCTTGGTTACCTCAGGGAACTGCATATTAAAGTATTAAAGTGCATATTAGCTGTTTCGCTCTAATAAGCAGATTTGCCAAAAAGTGATCCACCCACAATGGGTGGGTGTCACATCATGACGTCTCACAAGATTGCGTTAGATCTCGCAAGGCGTGGCGAGCCGGGTAGATTCCGGGAGTGGAGTCTCCCATCATTTACCAGCCACGTTGCGTCATGGCATGCTGCTTTTCGGGTTCGGCGTGGCCGGCAGATCATGCCCGAGGTATTGCAGAGGTTTAACATGCAAAACCACAAACCTAACCAGCAAAAAGCACCCAGGTTTCCCACTGGCTAATCCAGCAACACACATTGACTTGCATTTATGAAGTTCCTGGTTGTAAAACATACAAAGCTTATTCACAGGTGTGATTATCAAACAATATTTTACATCAAGCCAGATGAAAACGTTATACAATACAGGCTTCATCAAAGAGGCAGAATTTGAGCAGTATTTCTTAAAGGGAGAGAGAAAGGCAGAGATGCTTAGGAAGATAATTCCAAAATCCAGAGTCCAGGCAACTGAAGGCACGGTGGAGCAATTAAAATTTGGGATGAGCTTGTGACTCCTAGTTCTAGATTATCCGACAAGAGGAAACATCCTCTCCACATTCACCTTGTCAATATCCCTCAGGATCTTAAACATAGTCAAACAGATTAACTGTATGGAGACCTGCTGTGTGCAATTCAGCTGATGATTTGTGAGGCACCTGGACACAAGATAAAGTGCAATATAAATGCAAGTTCTTTCTTACAGAAAACTAAGTCTGCCACGGAAAATCGTCATTATTCCAATATTCCGTAAACAGTCACCTATCCGCTTGTGGCCATGACAACCAATAACCTGAGTTCTGGAAGTCAATTAGCTTTATTCCAGTTTAATTCAGCCAGAGCAGATTTATGCAATAGATCTACTTACTGTTTAAACAGGCTACTTTGAACTGAACTTCAAATACATACAATTTTCCAGTCCCAAGTTTACTAGAGTTCAAATGATAGTTGTCACGTTACTTATACTGTATATACGTTATCAGCTATTTCCATGCAAAATTTAACAATTTGGAATGTCACAAATTCTAAGGTGAAACGCAATGGCCTGGATTTGGTGGTTAGCAGTGAATGATCATCACTCAAACCTTACAATCAGGGAGGGCTACGGCTTAGCTCAGTTGGCTGGGCAGCTGGTTCGTGATGCATTGCAAGGCCAGCATCGCAGCTTCATTTCCCGCACAGGCTTAGGTTATTCATGAAGGCCCCCCGCCTTCTCAACCTTGCCCCTCGCCTGAGATGTGGCGACCCTCAGGTTAAATCACCACCAGTCAGCTCTCCCCCTCAAAGAGCAATGCAGCCTATGGTGACAGTCACTCACAGCGGGCATAGGTTTAAGGTGCGAGGGGGCATAGGTTTAAGGTGTAAGGGGGCATAGGATTAAAGTGCGAGGGGCAAGATTTAGAGGAGATGTACGAGGCAGGTTTTTTTACACAGAGGGTAGTGGGTGTCTGGAACTCGCTGCCGGAGGAGGTGGTGGAAGCAGGGACGATAGTGACATTTAAGGGGCATCTTGACAAATAGATGAATAGGATGGGAATAGAGGGATACGGACCCAGGAATTGTAGAAGATTTTAGATTAGACGGTCAGCATGGTCGGCGCAGGCTTGGAGGGCCGAAGGGCCTGTTCCTGTGCTGTACTTTTCTTTGTTCTTTGTTCAGGTATTATGTAGGCACTTGTGTGGTAATCTGCAGTCATTCGGAGGTGGAAGTAGCATAGCTCCTTCTACAGCAACTGGAGCCTGTGTGAAAAGCAACAGTTTGTCTCTACAACCAATCAGACCAAAGAATATTTTCTGAGCCATCCACCATGTAAACCAGGAAGTATAAATTATAGTATTTAATTAAATGTAAAGTCTTTCCAGAAAGTGAAATAAAGGCAGAGAAAGGATGATGGGACTGATAGAGACAGGGTGGCAATTCTCCAGGATTTTCTGGAAGAGACTCAGAATTTGGCTTTCCATCCGGGGGTGGAAATTGTCCTGGATTTCTCATGTCTGAATCTTTTAAGTCTGTGCAGGCACAGTGTGCCTGAACCCACACAGCCACAACGGAAGGGAGGGAGCACTGCCACTGTCCTATGATAGTCATTCAGCTTCAGCAGGTACATAGTATGGGTTGGGGACCAGAGGCATTTGCAGGGCAGATAAAGTCCTCTTAAGTGACTTGTTCTGCAGTTTTTTTTAAATGCCCCACTTTTGAAACATGAAAAAAAACATGTCACTGACAGTTCTGCAAAGTGGGCAGAGGAGTTGGGGCCGATGTTGGAAGAGGCAGTTTGGAGCGACGCACTGAGGAGATGGAAGGGAGCTCATCATGTGCGAGGCTGAGTCTCATCCAGCTAAGGATAGTGTTTCGAGCACACCTCACGTAGGCTAGAATGAGTGGTTTTTCGTTGGTGTGGAAGATAGATGTGATCAGTGTTCGAGGGGGTCGGCGCACCATGCGCACATGTTCTGGTCGTGCTCAAAGTTGGTGGGCTTCTGGAAGTCCCTTTTTGATATTGTGTCGGCAATCCTGGGCATTAGGTTGGAGCCTTGCCACTGGTGGTGATTTTGGGAGTTTCATATGTGCCGGAGTTCCGGATGGGGGCAGGCGTCCTGGCCTGTGCCTCGCTTGTGGCAAGGAAACGGTTCCTCCTGGACTGGAGGTCGACTACACCGCCAAGTGCCTTGGCTTGGCTGGGTGACTTGATGGAGTTTTCGCACGTCGAGAAGATCAAGTTTACTGTGAGAGACGTGGGTGGAAGGGTTTTACCGCCGATGGCGGCCGTTTATAATGTATTTTAAAGAGTTGGTCACTGTTAACTGTTCAGAGGTTGGGGGGGTGGGTTTAGTGGTGAGGTTACAGTGTTGTAAGGGGAAGGTGGGGTTCTTACTGTTTGGTTGTTATCCTGTGTTATTGTGTGCTTTGTAAAGAAATTACAATAAAAACGTTTCCCAAAAAAAGTATGTTTTCAGTGCCAGGGAAGTGATTGTGGCATTGAGACATTTCATGTTTGTTAAAATTTCGCCTGCATTTCAAAGGACAGCTCTTTTTCTTCTGGCATATTTAGTCAATATCTAGTAGGTTGGTAGCACATCTTCAAGCCCTTTATGTGCTTAAATGCCGACTCTCTCATTGCAGTACCAGTGTGGCAAAGCTTGTAGAAGAGCAGGGAAAATGAAACAACCATGCCCCAATTTCTGCATTTAACTGCACACTTGGATGCCAGAAGTTGCTATGTGATTTACTCCCCAATAATGGGAATACCGATAGCCTTACCATTAATCCCACTACTAAATCCAGACCAACGGCAAGAGAAAAGTGCTTTAACTATTTGAAGGGGAGTGCTTTTAGTGACTTGGGTTGAATATATCCAAAGACCAAAAGCTGAAATTTTCCTTCTAAAATATTTATGCATTCTGGGAGATAAAAGCCCAACATACATACCACAAGGTAATTAAACTATGCGATACAATCCCTTCTGGCAACTTGGCATGCACTTGTTATTTTAAGTAATGCCATATACCTCATTAAGGAAGGTGCTGAAGCACCCAAATACCTTCAACTTCGCAGCAACTTTCAAAGCTGCAGATTTGCTGTCAAAATGATCAGAGGGAAAAAATTTACAGCAGGTATGCCATTTACTATTTTTATCACGGCAAGATGTCAATCTTCTTACAAGAACATCAATAATATTTATGTAAATTAGCTGAATTACTATGCAAATTAAAACATATGAAAACGATTACTCTGCGAATAAGAAACAGCCTGACAAACAAATTTATGACAAATGTGAACAAGAATATACCATCATAAATTCCACTCAAGGGTTAATTAGCTGCATACATAGTAATTATCTCAGTGCAGAGCACGCAAGGATACAGCATCTCAACAATTTATAGGATAAATACCACAGACACAGGACCAGGTTTTCATGGAGTCTCGAAGACTCGGCAGACCTTTATGAAATTGCAGGATGACACGGATGAGGGAGTCTTGTCCCCATTTCTGACAGAAACTATTTTTGCCTGCAGGGGTATGGGGCGGGGCATGATTCAGGCAGGAGAGAAATCCAAACTCAGTAGGGCCATTTGAACTTAGTGCTGAGTTCATAAAGAAACCATTTTGACAGCTGCAGTGTGGGAGCCACAAATTGATGGAGGAGACGTAAATGTGCTTGAAAGGCAAATCAGGTCTGATTGTCAGAATAAACCTCTGCTGGACTGCTTCAATTGACAAGCCAACTGGTGTAGTTATGCAGTTTCAACAGAGGCATTTGTTGACAAATTTCCAAAGGTTATTATTTTATCATTATGGATGCGTGACTGAGTTTCAACAGCTACATTTATCCCAGGAGGGATCTGAATTTGCAGTTTGATTGATAGTATAAAAAGGCTATTGAAGGATTAGCTGTCTTTGATTTGGTAACTGAATGTCTTTGTTTTTGTTTTCATTAGAGATTAACTGTTTGAGATTTAAAAGCTTTGAACAGATTTCAAGAGGTGTTTATGAATAAGAACAATATCAGATTCTTCAAAGGTTTTTTTTCATATTCACATGGCTCCTGAGGTCTGCTCATGGTGGATACTGAGGGGGTGTGGGGAGCATGATTGGCACTGAGTTGGCATGGGGACTATGAAGGGGCATGAATTGATATTAAATCGGCATGGGAACTCTGAGGAGCATGGGAGTAGGGTATGAGGGCCAGAAGGCCTAAAAGCTCCAAAAGCAACTGGGACATAGTCGCAGAGAACCAAGGTGAGTCTTCTCACCAGACTGCTTGAGAGCTCTTCCGTCCCCATGGCCACCTATGCTTTGCTTCCGGAATCAGATTGCATTGGGGCACTATTAACTGAGGCAGCTCCAGAAGGGAAATCTTCTGACTCGTAGCAAAATTCAGGCTCATAGTTTCCTTTTTCTCACCCTACCCCAAAGTTTCCTGCTGTTATTACAGACCACTGAATGTTTAAAACTATAAGATAACTTTGCTGACGTCAGGTCACTGTGTCAGCTAGTGCATTTGTGGATTTCTTCCTTCCTGCCGGCCCGTTCCCCTCCTCCTTCACCTTCTTTGAAGAAGTAATGTAGGCTGAATAAGACTGTAAAGATAAGTACAGAGGACCAATGTCATGTGGCTCATTCAACTCATGGAAACCTATTATTTTCCCACTCCATCACAGCATCCACGATCACTTGAATGACATGCGTTATTTTCACACCATTCCAGGTATTAATCACTCAATGTGAAGAAGTGCTTTTTGACATCAGTCTGAACCGTTCCTTTTACCAGCTTGCAGCTCTTGGTCTATAATTTTGGTTCACTCAAAATAAGATTCAAGATTGAATTGTTCTGTTCCAGATAATGAGCGCGATTTAACGGGGGGGAGGGGGGGGGTGGACAGAGTTCCATTTTGGGCGTATTTAGCAGGGTTTCGGTCGCTGCTGAATGACTTCACTATCAAACGGGATTCTGGGGTTTTTCCTGACCTTGGCAATGAACACTCCACTGAGGCCGCATTTACCTTCATTTCCTGCACTGACGAGCTCAGCTGCAGACATCAGCGGGACTGGAAGATTCCACCAGCGGCCAATGGTGGGCCATCTCCGCTGCCAGAAAACACGCCGTGGTGGGGGGGGGGGGGGGGGGGGGGGGGGGGGGGGGGGGGGGGGGGGGGGGGGGGGGCGGAAAGTCCCACCTACATGTAATGGGGACTGAATTGGCAGTCAGTAAATCTTATTCATTGAATATGTGTAATGGTGAATATTACCAAGACAAATTATTATGTGGATTTGTGCTACATTGTGTCTTCAATAGAATCATTATGGGACAAAAGGAGGTAATTCAGCCCATCAAGTCCACGGTGGCTCTCTATAAAACAATCCGGTCTGTCCCATTCTCAAGTTCTATCCCAATCACCCTGCAAGTTTATTTCTCTCTAGGGCCCATCCTATTGAAATCCACTTCCACCACCCTCATAGGCAGCCAGTATTTTACCTTTGATGCAGAAATCACTAAAGAGTTAAATAAAAGGGCAGCATGGTGGCACAGTGATTAGCACTGCTGCCTCACAGTGCCGAAGTCCCAGGTTCGATCCCGGCTCTGGGTCACTGTCCGTGTGGAGCTTGCACATTCTCCCCGTGTTTGCGTGGGTTTCACCCCCACAACCCAAAGATGTGCAGGTAGGTGGATTGGCCACGCTAAATTGCCCCTTAATTGGAAAAATGAATTGAGTACTCTAAATTTTTTTTTTAAAAGAGTTAAATAAAAACTGTAAGAAAGCAAGCCAAATACTACTTCAAATCCATCCTTCTAAATGCCTCCCAATCTTAAAGCTTGAATTCATGCAAGGGGTGTTAGTTCGCTGGGTCACTGATAGTCACCAGTGCATCACTGAATCAGCAATTCTTTGTGCGCAAGCTCGCCCAGTGAGTGTCTTTTCAGCTATGGGGCTATGGTGTGTGTGTGCGTGTGTGTAGGGGGATGGTGGGGGGGGGGGGGGGGTGTCACCTGGACAGGACAGAGGTAGATCACTATAAATGAAAGGATGGAGGGGCTTTAGCCCCTGTGAAAAAATACACCCACTGAAAAACCTTTCTCTTCTGCTAACTAGATAATAATCATAAACCAGCAGACAATTACCCTCAGCAGCAGCCATGGCTGAATTTGGCTTTCTCCACCCTGGGGCAATGAGACAAATTACTGCATACCTATACCCACGGCAGGTGTCATCTGCTAGTTTTTGTAGTGGCCAAAGATCTATGCGGCCATATTTAACTTATTACCCTGACATCTGCTGAAATTAACTGCCAAGCCATTGGAGGAGCTCCCAGCTTTTCATTTCAAATAATGTACTGCGGCACTGTGAAAGCATGCGTAACCGTACTGTATAATTGCATTTGGTAGATTCTCGTTTCCCCACTGTTTCAGCTGTAGTTCAGTATGTAGCACTCTCTCCTCTGAGTTGGAGATATGGGTTTCTGTCACTCTCAAGGGCCCAAACGCAGTGTAATACCGAGAATCATAGAATTTAGAAATTACAATGCAGAAGGACGCCATTCGGCCCATCGAATCTGCATCGGCCCTTGGAAAGAGCATCCCTACCTAAGCCCACACCTCCACACTATCCGACCAACCCAGTAACCCCATTAACCTCTTTTTTGGACACTAAGGGCAATTTAGAATGGTCAATCCACCTAAGCTGCACATCTTTGGCCTATGGGAGGAAACCGGAGCACACGGAGGAAACCCACGCAGACACGGGGAGAACGTGCAGACTCCGCAGACAGTGACCCAAGCGGGAATTGAACCTGGGACCCTGGCGCTGTGAAGCAATAGTGCTAACCATTGTGCTACCGTGCTACCGTGCCGCCTGTGCTACACTGTTGTTGGTGCTATGGGATGGAATGGGATGGGGTGAGATGGGATGGGATGGGATGGGCGGAGTTCTGCCTGCACTGTCATGTGGACCTCTTGATATAGGCAGAGCATTCTCCATGGTGTCCTGGCCGATAACTGTTCCTCAATCAATATCACAGAGACAGATTATCTGGCCAATAACTGTCCCTGAATCAACATCACAAAAACAGATCATCAGGTCATTATTATACTGCTGTTTGCAGGAGTTTGGTATGCACATATTGGCTGCTATTTTCCCTATATTACAACAGTGACTATATTTCAAAAAGTACTTCATTGACTGTACTTCATTGACTGCAAAACAAACTTGGATGTCCTGAGGTTCTGAAAGGTGCTATATATGTACAAGTCTTTTGTTTGGCCACTAACAAAGCTAGATTTCAGTAGGTGGTAAAATTTAAACCTTGTGCTTTGGTTTGCCAAGGAATTTAAGTTTTAACACAATAATCGGCAGCTCTGATTCTTTTCTTTGCAAAAATATATTTTATTCATAAAATAGAAACATCGAAACATAGAACAAACAGGAGAAGGAGGAGGCCATTCAGCCCTTCAAGCCTGCTCCGCCATTCATTATGATCATGGCTGATCATCCAACTCAATAATCTAATCCCTAAGTGCTACATCTAATTGCTTCTTGAAACCATACAATGTTTTGGACTCAACTACTTCCTGTGGTAATGAATTCCACAGCCTCACCATTCTCTGGGTGAAAACATTTCATCTCATCTCTGCCCTAAATGGTCTATCTTGTGGCCTCAGACTGTGCCCCCTAGTTCTGGACATAGCCACCAGCGGGAACATCCTTCCTGCATCTACCCTGTCCAGTCCCATTAGAATTTTATAGGTTTCTATGAGATTCCCCATCATTCTTCTGAACTCCAGTGAATACAATCCTAACCAATTCAATCTCTCCTCGTATGTCAGTCCTGCCAATCCAAGAATCAGTCTGGTAAACCTTCGCTGCACTCCCTCTGGAGCAAAAACATCCTCAGAAAAGGAGATCAAACTGCACACAGGTGTGGCCTCACCAAGGCCCTGTCTAATTGCAGCAAGCCATCCTGCTCCTGTACTCGAATCCTCTCACAATGAAGGCCAGCAGACCATTTGCCTTCTTCACCGCCTGCTGCACCTGCATGCTTACCTTCAGTGACTGGTGTACGAGAACACCCAGGTCTCGTTGCACGTTCTACTCTCCTAGTTTATGGCCATTCAGATAATAGTCTGCCTTCTTATTGTTGCTACCAAAGTGGATGACCTCGCATTTATCCAAATTATACTGCATCTGCCATTCATTTGTCCACTCACTCAACTTGTGCAAATCACACTGAAGGATCTCTGAGTCCTCCTCAAATTTCACCCTCCCACCCAACTTGGTGTCATCTGCAAATTTGGAAATATGACAATTTATTCCCTTATCTAAATCATTAATATATATTGTGAATAGCTGGGGTCCCAGCACCGATCCCTGCGGTACCCCATTAGTCACTGCCTGCCAATTTGAAAAAAGACCCGTTAATTCCTACTCTTTGTTTCCTGTCTGCCAACCAGTTTTCTATCCATCTCAATACACTACCCCAATCCCATGCGCTTTAATTTTACACGCTAATCTTTTATGCGGGATTTTGTCAAAAGCCTTCTAAAAGTCCAAAAACACCACAGGCGCAAATCTCCCATCGGGAGTCTAAGTGCCGACGCCCGAGTGAAAACCGGAGTGTTTCACTCCGGCGTCGGAGCCCGCTTCCAGCCTCCTATTCTCCCGCCCCCGGGGGCTAGAAGCGGCGTCGCATCATTTACACGCACCGGGCATTGGCGCCAACCCGCGCATGCGTGGTTGCCGTCCTCCCCGAGGCCGCCCCGCAAGAAGATGTCGGATGGATCTTGCGGGGCAGCGGAACAAAGGAGGTCCTCCTTCAGAGAGGCCGGCCCGCCGATCGGTGGGCACCGATCGCGAGCCAGACCCCATTTGAGGGCCCCCCCGGTGCAGGACCCCCCCACCCCCCCCACAGGCCGCCCCCCCCAGCGTTCCCGCGCTGTTCCCGCCGGCAGCGACCAGGTGTGGACGGCGCCGGTGGGAACCCGTCGTATTGGGCAGGCCACTCGGCCAATCCGGGCCGGAGAATCGCTGCTTGCCCGTTACAAAGTGCGAGCGGCGATTCTCCCAGCGGCCAGCCGTGATTCTCGCCGCGCCGGTTTGGGGGGGGGTGGGAGAATTGCGTGCGGGCATCAGGGCGGCATGGCGGGACACGGGCGGCGCCCCGACGATTCTCCCACCCGGCGTGGGGGGGAAGAATTCCGCCCCACATCTACTAGCTCCCCTTCATCAATTCTACTAGTTACATCCTCCAAGAATTCCAGTAGATTTGTCAAGCATGATTTCCCCTTCATAAATCCATGATGTGGAGATGCCGGCGTTGGACTGGGGTGAGCACAGTAAGAAGTCTTACAACACCAAGTTGAAGTCCAACAGGTTTGTTTCAAACACTAGCTTTCAGAGCACTGCTCCTTCCTCATAAATCCATGCTGACAATCCGATCCTGCCACTGCTTTCTAAGTGCTCTTTTCCCCACTACTTACTGGCTTACTGGTCTATAATTCCCTGCTTTCTCTCTGAAAGAACATGACAAACATTTCAAAACGGCCATCACAGAAAATGCAATAATATTCAGGTTTTCTACATAGATCATGCTGCACTCTGAGGTGCTTCAATACAGTCAAAAAAATTACACATTTCAAAATTGTCATTACAAAGAACAAAGAACAAAGAACAAAGAAATGTACAGCACAGGAACAGGCCCTTCGGCCCTCCAAGCCCGTGCCGACCATGCTGCCCGACTAAACTACAATCTTCTACACTTCCTGGGTCCGTATCCTTCTATTCCCATCCTATTCATCTATTTGTCAAGATGCCCCTTAAATGTCCCTATCGTCCCTGCTTCCATTACCTCCTCCGGTAGCGAGTTCCAGGCACCCACTACCCTCTGCGTAAAAAACTTGTCTCGTACATCTACTCTAAACCTTGCCCCTCTCACCTTAAACCTATGCCCCCTAGTAATTGACCCCTCTACCCTGGGGAAAAGCCTCTGACTATCCACTCTGTCTATGCCCCTCATAATTTTGTATACCTCTATCAGGTCTCCCCTCAACCTCCTTCGTTCCAGTGAGAACAAACCGAGTTTATTCAACCGCTCCTCATAGCTAATGCCCTCCATACCAGGCAACATTCTGGTAAATCTCTTCTGCACCCTCTCTAAAGCCTCCACATCCTTCTGGTACAAATGGCAGCTCCAATTTCCATCCTTCCTGCAATGTATTGTAAGCAGGACAATACAGTTGGTTTAATTTACAAAGATTCTTATTTTGCAGGGAAGTCTCTTCAATCAAGACAACTGTTGCAATTTTTAAACTTTAAAAATACAGATTTAGAGTCTAAACTAGACCATAAATACAACAATCTCAATTATCAGTGTCAGTTGTGGCTCAGTTGGTTGTGATGTTGTCTCTGGCGTTAGGGGTTTGTGGGTTCCATTCTACTCTGCCCACTCCAGGGACTGGAGCACAATATCTGGCTGGCACACCAGTGAAGTTTTGAGGAATGTGTCTCAAAGAGTCCATGGCACTGCTTTGAAAACAAGCAGGGCGTCCTCTCTGATGTCCTGGCCAAAATGTATCCCTCAATCAAAACTAGATAACAATAGGTTATCTAGTCATTTATTAGATTCCAACAAACAGAAATGTATCTGTGTCCAAATTGGCTGACATGCTTCCTGCATTACAAGAGTGACTGCCCTTCAAATATACCCTTGGCTGCAAAAATACACTTGGGGTACCTGGAGATCATGAAAGGTGTTTCACGAATTCAAGCATTTTTTGCTTTTTAGAACAGCACCTTGTGCACTTTACTCACTGAATATTTCATTACAAGATAAACTAGATTTAATGAGAAACTTCTTTGAGATATCCAATACAAACAGCCATGAACACAAGCTGATATTTGTCAAGTGGCTACCATGTAAGTAGGAACAAAGTGACCCAGGGTATACATTACCTAATGCATTAGGGAGCTTATGTAACAGAGAGCCTTTTAAGTCACTCAGCAATGATTTGTACTTCTCTCTGGACAGTTCAGACTGAGCTATTAGTAATTAGTTGTAAACAGATATGAAGCATAAGGATGTTGGCTGGAAGCAGATTTCTACTTGACAGTATTGAGCTATTCTGTAGGAAAGTTTAAACAACAAAGATTTTCAATAATAATAATAGTCAGTAACATAGCAGCAATTGTGGAGCCCGTACAACATCAACTGGTGGCAAAAATTGGCATAAGCTTGAGTATCTATAGTCCCATATGTTGTTGTAGCAAGATAACTTTATTTTGTAAATATTGACTATTTAATTAAAATAAATATTATTGATTTAAAGGTTGACAGATAGGGGTGCTTGTCTGAGTGTGTGTTTGTATTTCCCACCTGGGAGAAGGTCATGCACAAGAAGCAAATGACTGGGGCCCATGCCCAATGGGGGCCTGGGCTCAACCTCATTTCAAAGACATGGGGCGGGATTCTCCACCCCGCCACGCCACATTTCTGTGCCGACCTGCCGCCGGGATTCTCCGTTATGCCGGCTGGTCAATGGGGTTTCCCATTGTGGGGCTGCCTCATGCCTTCGGGAAATCCCCGGGCTGCCGGCAAAACGGAGAATCACGCCAGCGGATAATCCCGTCCGTGGGGCTGAATTCTTCATTTCCGCAGCTAAGTGCCAGCACGAACGGAGAATCACTGCTGCTCCACGACGGGGAAATCGGCGTGAATCCCTCACCGATTCCGGTACCGGTGAGGCGACTAGCACCGTGGAGCACCTGTGGGTCGTGAGGAGAATGGCTGGGTCCTGGGCCGCGCATGCGCAGGACTGACAAGCTACAGCCGCGCACGATTACGCCCCCACCGGACACGCTGGGAAACGTGGCACAGGCCATGCTGGACCGGGTACCTGCCCACCTCGACCCCCACTGCCCACCTCCCACCACTTCCGCCAGCCCGAGCAGAAGCCTCCCTCCCGGCCAGCGGCCTAGATCCTGGCCGAGTGTGGTGGCGCTGGGCACCGTCCGGAGCCGTCTCGCCAGGTTCACGACTGCTGGGACCACACGTGGCCCGCGCCGTCGGGAACTTGGCCCATCGGGGGCAGAGTATCGCGGGTGGGCCAGCCGATGATGCAGCAAAAGCATTCCAACTGCACACAGCGCGCATCCCAATGATGTCGGTTTGGAGAGGGCGGAGCATCGCCAACCGGCACCTGCCCTGGTTCCGTCGGACGTTATTCTCCGCCCGATCGCCATTCCCGATTTCGGCGTCGGGCTACAGAGAAGTGGTCTCAGTCTATGGGGAGACAAAAGGAATCGTGGTATTGTCCCTGGACTAGTAAACCAGAGCCCAGAGTAATGCTCTGGGGACCCAGGTTCAAATCCTGCCACTGCAGATGGTGAAATTTGAATTCAATAAGCAAAATCTGGAACTAAAAGTCTAATGATGACCATGAAACCATTGTCGATTGTCATAAAAACCCACTAATGTCCCTTAGGGAGGGAAATCTGTCATCCTTACCTGGTCTGGTCTACATGTGACTCCAGACCCACAGCAATGTTGTTGACTTTTAACTGCCTCAAGGGCAATTAGGAATGGGCAATAAATGCTGGCACAATCTCAGTCGCCCAGATCCCATGAACGAATTTTTAAAAAAGTTTCCTCCCAGAGATTTTTTGAACCTGGGTCCAGTGTAGGTAGGTCTAGACATGTTGCGCAAGTGGCATGTATCCGTCAATCAACAATCTCTGGGCACTGCCCACCAGGGAGGATTAGGGGGACTGCTCTTTGCAAGCATGTGTACTGGTCTCCACACACATGCGTACTGATCAGTGCCGGCACATTCTTGAGCTCCATCAGCAAAGCCCCTCCTCTGACAGAATAGTTTTGAGTGTGCACAGACCAGCTCAAGCGTCAGTAATAAAGCTGTAGGAGAGAACTTCAATGTGTCGATGTGACAGTCAGGGGCGAGCAGAGCCTGAACATGGCGGGTCCTACGATGAGCGGTGGAGCAGGTGAGGTGCACCATAATAGAAAAATTAGATCAGTGGGAGAAAGTAGAGCAAGTGGCACCAGGGCAGGAGAGCGGTGTGTGGGGATAGTGCTGTTACTGCGAGGGGTCAGTGTGCCATAGTGTGAAGGACCACCGCTGTGTGAATAACATGCATGCGTGAGTGTGTGTGTAATAAATATATATAGTATTGTCATTAATGCAATGTAAGGAACAGCCGCCAATTTATGCCCAGCAAACCCCCACAACCTCCCATTGCTATTAATATTACTGATAGAAGTTGCCACATAACAGTTCCCGAAGAGGACAGTTGACAGATAGCAATCATACCAAGAGTTGCGCCATTTTTGTCTTATGGAACAAAAAGGCAAAATGGGGCGGCACAGTGACACAGTGGTTAGCACTGTTTTCTCGCAGCTCAAGGAACCCAGGTTCAATTCTGACCTTGGGGGACTGTCTGTGTGGAGTTTGCACATTCACCCGTGTCTGCGTAAGTTTCCTCCAGGTGCTCCGGTTTCCTCTCACAGTCCAAAGATGAGCAGATGAGGTAGATTGGCCATGATAAATTGCCCCTTAGCGTTCAACGGTTAGGTGGGTTATTGGGATAGGGTGAGAGAAGTGGGCCTAGGTAGAATTCTCTTTCGGAGGGTCTGTGCAGACTTAACTGGCCGAATGGCCTCCTTACAGGATATTGCGAAGCATGGATAGAGTGGGTGTGGAGAGAATGTTTCCATTTGTCGGAAAAACTAGAACCAGAGGGCACAATCTCAAACTAAAGGGACGATCCTTTAAAACAGAGACAAGGAAGAATTTCTTCAGCCAGAGGGTAGTGAATCTGTGGAACTCTTTGCCACAGAAGGCTGTGGAGGCCAAATCATTGAGTATCTTTAAGACAGAGATAGATAGGTTCTTGATTAATAAGGGGATCAGGGGTTATGGGGAGATGGCAGGAGAATGGGGATGAGAAAAATGTCAGCCATGATTGAATGGCGGGGCAGACTCGATGGGCCGAGTGGCCTAATTCTGCTCTTATGGTCTTCTGCATTGCAGGGATTCCAAGTCTATTATTTATACAGGCAATGAATTATCACTGGAAAAACATCTATTATTGAAAAGCATTTTACATTTTCACTCAGCAAAGTGATGGATTTGCATTATAAAACACAGGGCCAAATGGAAACTTCAATTCAAAACTTGCTGCATGCTTACTGAACAACAATAGTAACTTGTGTTTATAGATGGAACAGTTTTCTACATTAAAGGTAGCAAGTTCAGTAAATTAATTAGGGAACTTGCTCTTCTTAGATGTATTAGAAGGGCTAAGTTGCAAAAGGCTAACAAGGATTAACCAAAAACTTGATATCATATTTACTGCGCAAACCCTTATTCTCATTAATGGGCTTGCTTCTATGTGGAGTTTCAATTTTCTTTGTCGGGTCCGTGAAGTGGGCATATTTATACTGGGTGGGAATGGAGCTAACATCATCTCCTAATAATAATCTGACTTAGCCTAAGGGATATTTCACAACAGTACCTTGCTGTAATATTAGAAAAATTATCCTTACAATTTCTGTCATGATTTATGTACGATATTGGATACTTTAGAGTAATTATGAAGTGGTAATCTGATCAATAGGTGCAGATAATGTTACAAGGGAGAGTACTACACTGAAGCTATATATATAACCATCAAATTTGGATTACACTTTGAAATCATCCCCAGATATCAGCTTTTGGTCACGTAATGTGTACAAGGTTAGAATTCTACATCAGAGTTTCATTCCACACAGGACTAATATAAGTCAAGAAAACTGATTGTTGCTGCATAATTGCTGGAGATTTAAAAATTTAGGCACAGTCTGCATTTAATTTCTGGCAAATTACTCTGTAGTACTCTGTGATCAAATAGGATTTAAATGTTGAAGCTAAAAGATTTGCCTTCATCCCGTGAGTTATAAAGACCATTATAAAATTCTGTCAAACAAAATAAGCTGCAGATGTGCAATATTTTGATAGTAATGTCAACTATTAAAACATAAATGTGTGTAAAATACATAGCATGTGTCATCACTTTCAACAAACCTAGTTTTCTAATAACGTTTGTAACAACAGAAATCAATAACTATTAAACCACTAAATTCACTGTCAGAAAAAACAAAGCTTGCCTCAAAGGCAGTTTGAGTGCTCAATGAGAGATCAATGGCTTAATATATTGAAATTTATTCATTTTTCTGATTACAGTATCTTTAAGAGGCAAGATCAAATGAAGTTTACAATTTTTTAAAAATCATATTTTCTTCTCAAGTAACAAGATTAAGGGCAAGGTACAACTCTTAAAAGGGAATCATGATATCTGTTTTTATTTATAAATTTGACATCTTCCTAACCTCCCAACAGCCTCAAAACTGTAGGATGTTCTCTCGCAGGATGTAATAATTCATTAATATTTTATGTACATCTATGCGGAGACAACCTGTCTTCAGTTTAATTGATTTTTCAAAATCATTTTATATATTATTTCTTCAAACCACAACCACCCAAGACTAAGTGTTGCTGCTTAAAGGCAGGCAACATTTTAAGGACAAAATAATGAAGCGTTTGCACAGGTCATTGGTTTTGTCAATTCAAAACTTGTTCCATTTTATTTTCATTACATTATTTCTTGTTGAAAAAATTATAAATGATCACAACCAAACTTTAGATTTATCACAGATCTCAGGTGGTACAACTTGTGGCCATGAAATCATTAATACTTCAGAAATATATTTTTTTAAATAAACATTTTATTGAGGTATTTTTGGTATAGTAACAACAACAAAATAAACAATATACATAAAACCATAAATACAGTGCAAAAGCCATTTACCTTTCGTGCAGGTCCCACCCTTATTGACCCCCTACTCTAATCTAAACTACTCCCCCCACCCCTGGTCTGCTGACGATTAATTTTCCGCAAAGAAGTCGACAAACGGATGCACCTCCAGGTGAACCCTAACAGTGACCCTCTCAAGGCAAATTTGATTTTCTCCAAACAGAGAAAGCTAGC
This sequence comes from Scyliorhinus torazame, assembly GCF_047496885.1. NCBI lineage: Eukaryota > Metazoa > Chordata > Chondrichthyes > Carcharhiniformes > Scyliorhinidae > Scyliorhinus > Scyliorhinus torazame. Next base: position 257,108,532 of record NC_092716.1, read on the forward strand.
CATGTCCGATAGCCAGATCTCCAGAAATATTTTTAAGGCACCTTTTCTTTCGCGAACCTTAAAGGGATTTTCTTTCGTCACACTAATAATTTGCAGTTTCACCAGGATGAACTAGTCACAATCGCCACTTATTTTACATTTAGCTCGTCAGCCTCATGTATCACATTCCAACAGTGTCCTTGTGAGCATGACTTTTCATTGTCATGATGTGAAACCCAAAACAGCTTTAATGGGCCACAAAGAGTAGGAATCCATATTGTGAAACTGAAGTCATTTCCTGTGTCCTGTTACTGCAATTACTGTACTTCAATGTAGCATTAATATTATTTAACATCCAAATCAAGGGGCTCAACATGAACAGCTTTCATATTGTGCATAACTAATCACCACAAAAAAAACATTTCAGTCAGTCTCTTCAGAACTTGACTCATTGCAACATCACTTGTGATGCACTGAATAGGTCCAGCATCGGAATTTAGTCTATTTAACATAAACAGTGGAGCTTCACTGCACCTCAAAAGCTTCCGTTCTGAAGTATACTTTTTGAACATCAATTCATTGCCATCAATACATGCCTTGAAGAGCCAAATGGTAGAAAAGATTCAAAATGCAGGGTACAATATTTCTCATCCTGTGATGTACGTTCTAACACAGCTTATAGTACATCAGAATTATTTTCTCTACATTTTCTATGACACAGAGAAGATGTTTCCCTTTGTGGGCAAGACAGAACTAGAGGCATACATATAAAGTAGTCACAAATAAATCCAAGGGGCTGGTTTAGCACACTGGGCTAAACAGCTGGCTTGTAATGCAAAACAAGGCAGCAGCGTGAGTTCAATTCCTCCCTGAACAGGCGCCGGAATGTGGCAACTAGGGGTTTTTCACAGTAACTTCATTGAAGCCTACTTGTGACAATAAGTTATTATTAACTGGGATTTAGGAGAATCTTCATTACCCAAAGAGAGTGGTTATAACGTGGAATTTTGCAATCCCGGTCCGGAGTCACTGTCCATGTGGAGTTTGCACATGCTCCCCGTGTTTGCGTGGGCCTCAACCCCACAACTCAAAGATGTGCAGGGTAGGTGCATTGGCCATGCAAAACTGCCGCTTTATTGGGGAAAAAATGAATTGGTACTTTAAATATATCTTTTAAAAATAAAAAGATAATGTGGAATTTTCTACCACAGATGACTAGCACAGGTATATTTTTTTTAAATTTAGAGTACCCAATTCATTTTTTTCCAATTTAGTGGCAATTTAGCGTGGCTAATCTACCTGCATTTATTTTTGGGTTGTGGGGGTGAGACAAGCACAGTTACATTTAACGGGAAGCTTAACAAGCACTGAAAGTAATAGAAGGCTATTTTGATGGGAATGACGATGGACGGAAGCTTGTGTGGAGCATATATACTAGCATAGACCTATTAGTCTGAATGGTCTTTTTTCTGTCTATAATATGCAATGCATAGCATTAAAAAAGGGCTTAAATATGTAGATAATTTAAAACATACAATGGCAAACAATTTTTAAAAACTCTTTATTGAACAGATCCAAATAGTTATCTGCCAACCCAAGCATCTGGTCAGAATTTTATTTCTGGAGACAGCGCATCCCAAAAGATGTAATGTGGGCCCATTTCTGACAACTCTCCAAGTTGTTTGGATTTGCGACAATGACTTCCTGGGTGGATTACCATTGAACCACTTGACGTGTCAGTTAGATGCAGCTGAGTAGCTTGCCAGGACACTTCAGAGGGCAGTTACAGGTCAGACACATCAGTGTGGATCTGGAGTCACATCTCGGCCAAACTGATAAAGAAAGCCTTGGATTTGTTTTATGACAATCTGACAATTTCGTGCTCATTTTGGCAGATGTAAATAAAATAAATAAAAACTTTGTTTTTGAAACCAAATTTTTTAACTTTTAAAGCAGTTTTGAAAACAAATTCATTGCACTGCTAGTCCAATGCTCTGAATTACAAGACTACGAACACAAATGAATGGCGGAGCAGGGTCGAATGGCCAAATGACCTCCTGCTTCTAATTCCTAAATATAATTCCATGTATATTGCACTTCCATATTCCTTTTCCAGGGATGGAAACAAACCAGCAGTGAGGGGAAATGGATTGCTTTCTGTTAAAAATGTGTGCAGCCTTATGAGAGAAACCATTTGATGGTGATTCCAGCACTACTAAAATACATGTTCAGATATTTATAATGGGAGCTGGGTTAACATAAAATCTTGACATGTCAATGTAGAAACAGAACTAATTTCAAAATCTTCTGGAATTCCTGATATGCAAGGTGACAGCCAAAGAGGTACTGGGCCGCACCTTTAGGGGCCAAGCCCTCACCTTGACGGGCTAGGCCTGCGCCAGAGTGGTTGGCGTGCCGCCGGCCGGCGGGAAAGGACTTTGGCACCACGCCAGCCGGGTCCGAAAGGACTTCGCCGGCCGGCGGAAGTCCGCGCATGCGCGGGAGCGTCAGCAGCTGCTGACGTCATCCCCGCGCATGTGCAGGGGGGGGTGTCTCTTACGCGTCGGCCATGGTGAAGACTGTGGCCGAGGCGGAGGGAAAAGAGTGCCCCCACGGCACAGGCCCGCCCACGGATCGGTGGGCCCCGATCACGGGCCAGGCCACCGTGGGGGCACCCCCCTGGGGCCAGATCGCCCTGCGCCGCCCCTCCCCCCCCCCCCAGGACCCCGCCCACGCCGCCTAGTCCCGCTGGTAAGGGAGGTGGTTTCATTCTCGCCGGTGGGACAGGCATTCGAGTAGCGGGACTTCAGCCCATCGCGGGTCGGAGAATCGCCGGGGGGAGGACCCGCCGACCGGCGCGATTCCCGCCCCCGCCGAATATCCGGTGCCGGAGAATTCGGCAACCGGCGGGGGCGGGATTCACGCCAGCCCCCGCCGATTCTTCGACCCAGCGGGGGGTTGGAGAATCCCGCCCCTGAATTCTGAGCCCAAAAGACCAACTATCATGTGTGCCACTTATGTGAGAAGTTTACAACTGAATCTTCATATGTCCATTGAGAATTGTGTGGCGATAATTAGTTAGTTCAGTATAACCCTTCATGGTGCACAGTTTTAGCCTTTTAAAGGGTACAACAGTTACACAAGTGAATTTCTAATTATATAATTCAACAGAAACTAAATTAGACTGAAATTTCAAGTGGAAACAGGGGCATTTAGTAATAATAGCTTATTGTCACAAGTAGGCTTCAATGAAGTTACTGTGAAAAGCCCCTAGTCGACACATTCCGGCACCTGTGCGGTGAGGCCGGTACAGGAATTGAACCCACACTGCTGCCTTGTTCTGCATTACAAGCCACCTGTTTAGCCCACTGTGCTAAACCAGCTACTGTACAATTTCAATTTACTTTTCTGTTTGTGTGAGTTCTTGATGCAAGTTGTTGCTTATAGAGTACAAACAAACCAACATGGCAGCCCACCAGTGAAAAACTCAAACCCGGGGGGGGTTGGCTGGCTCAGTTGGCTGACATTGGTTCAATTCCCATACCGGCTGAGGTATCCATGAGGTTATCCTTTCAAACCTTGCCCCTTGCCTGAAGTGTGGTGACCCTCAGTTTAAATCACCACCAGTCAGCTCTCCCTCAAAAGGGCCTATGGTTCTCGGGGACGAGGGCGACTTTCACTCAAATGGCAGATTATACAAAAAGGATACAGCTACATTTTCAATCTGGTCCCTGTAGTGTTAACAGCAGCTGGCCAGAGTAAACTTCCAACTGTACAGCAATGTCAAGCACAGTGTAAATGGACTGCGATTACACACATCATAATTTATGCACACAAATGTATATTCACACTGTATTATCAAGTCAGTAACAGTGGCGCAGTGGTTAGCACTGCTGCCTCACGGTGCTGAGGATCTGGGTTCAATCCCAGCCCCGGGTCACTGCCATATGGAGTTCGTACATTCTCCCCGTCTTTGAATGGGGCTCACTCCCACAACCCAAAGATGTGCAGGGTAGGTGACCACGCTAAATTGCCCCTTAATTGGAAACATTTTTTAAAAGGTAAGTATCTATCTGACAATATGGAAAATTGACCACTTTTGACGATCCATATAAAGCAGGACAGATCCAATCCTGTCAATTACTGCCTATCAGTCTACTCTCAAATCATCAGCAAAGTGGTGGAAGGTGTCATCAATAGTACTATCAAGATGCACTTACTCAACAAAAGCCAGAGGATTAGAGAGTGGCAAATGTAACACCCTTATTCAATAAATGGTGTAAGGACAGTCCTAGCAACTACAAGTCAATTCGTCTAACACCAATGGTGGGTAAGGTTTTGAAATCCATAATGCTGGCCGAGCCAATGATGCCCAAATCCCATAAATGAGTGAAAAACATACTTTGTGACCATGAAATAAAAATAAAGACTGGGTGTCTCCTGGCATGGTGCATTGAAGTAGTATGTAGCTGGGCCATGTGGATTAGGAAATCCGCATGCTCCCAATCAATCTGTGTTGAGTTAACACAGATCTCAGTCGTAGAGGTGCTCCAATGTGCCTCAGTTCTCCATCCAGCCAATTCCCCATACCTGCTTACCAAGCAACCCCTGCTGAAAATGTGAATAAAACATTATCATATTTCTGTTTGCAAGAGCTTGAAGTGAGAACAATTGTTATCCCATACTATGACTGCACCTGAAAAAGAAATTCATGAAAGGCACTTAAGTACAAGTTGTTACTTTTATTCACATTGGGTCAGAGCAGGAGTGAGCTTGGTTGTGATGCCTCATGGTCAAATTACTCACGTATGAATGTTGTAACGATGCTCCTGTTAATCCCGGTCTGTCCCTTGTTGATTTTCCTTTTAATTTCTGTTATTCTGCTATTTCAATTTCTGTACCTGCACGATTAATGGGACCTATGCCTTTAAGTTGGACTTCACCTTTAATTTGAAAATAACAAGGCACTCCAGCAGGATGTACTGTTTGGTCTGACATCAGTGACATCAGTCTGACATCAGTCTCACCTCTTGATGAGCTTGACTGTCGGCCAATAGACTGTTTCAGATTGCCAGGATTTAGCTGATAATCTATGCTGATTGGTGCTGAACGTTAACAGAGAACATACAGTGCAGAAGGAGGCCATTCGGCCCATTGAGTCTGCACCAACCCACTTAAGCCCTCCCTTCCACTCTATCCCCGTAACCCAATAACCCCTCCTAACCTTTTTGGTCACTAAGGGCAATTTATCATGGCCAATCCATCTAACCTGCACATCTTTGGATTGTGGGAGGAAACCGGAGCACCCGGAGGAAACCCACGCAAACACGAGGACAATGTGCAGACTCCGCACAGACAGTGACCCAGCGGGGACTCGAACCTGGGACCCTGGGACTGTGAAGCCACAGCGCTATCCACTTGTGCTACTGTGCCACCCTTCTGGATATACCATTCTGGAATATTCCTTCCTCTGTGAGACTGTTTCCAGTTTTTAGTTTTGTTTTGAATTCAGAGCTGAAGGAGGCTCTTTGAGTTTCTCTCGCCCTGAAAGGATAAAACTCTCAAACACCTCAGCTGAAGCTCTCTCCAGAGAAATGGATCCAGCCAGCTTTTCCTCTATCCAATCCGAGGGTCTTTAATTTCCGAAGACAGAGCTGGAAGGAACTCTTTGGGTTTCTCTCTTTTTTTACAGACCTCTCCAAAATCTAATTGAAGCTGCTTCTCTGGTACTCTGTTTTTCTTCAGTAAAGCTAGGGGACATTCTGGTGAGTCTGGAAACCAGTTGATTTTGAACCACATCGGAAGCTGGGGAGAAAGTGAGACCGAGGGTCTGATGGATCAAACTGGCCTGGGGCTGTTCTTTCGAGTGAAAGACCAGTGCAATAAAAGTTAAAGTGACTGCCACAGAGGAATAAATAAATAAATAATAGGAAAGCCTATATCCTGGGAGTTCTGACTGAATGTTATCACCAGAAGACCCTTGTTAGCAATCCAACCACTGGCTTCAATCACTCGGCCTTCTGGAAGGACAGCCTACTGCTTCAGCGACTTCAACATTCGAAGCAAAGGGACTCATCTACCATTTCATATTTTAATTCCTATTATTTGTACCCCTCCCCCTCCCTCTTTATGTGACTGTCTTGTGTGTGTTTGGGTAGAGGGTGCGACGGTAAAAGGTGGGAGTAGTAGATTAGCTGGCCGTTATTCTATTATAAGTAGTGCAAGTCTTATCTCTAATTTTGTTTTAAATAGACAGCTTTGTGCTTCACTTGCAAACCTGGGGCGGGATTCTCTGACCCCCCGCTGGGTCGGAGAATCGCCGGGGGTGACATGAATCCCGCCCCCGCTGGCTGTCGAATTCTCTGGCGCCGGAGCTTTGGCGGGGGCGGGAATCGCGCTTCGCCGGTCAGCAGGCCCCCCCCCCCCCCCCGGCGATTCTCCGGCCCGCGATGGGCCGAAGTCCCGACCGTTCTATGTAGATCCCACTGGCGTAAATTGGAGTTGGTCCCTTACCAGTGGGTCCTGGCGGCGCGGGCGGGCTCCGGGGTCCTGGGAGGGTCGCGGGGCAATCTGGCCCCGGGGAGTGCCCCCACGGTGACCTGGCCCGCGATCGGGGCCCACCGATCCACGGGCGGGCCTGTGCCGTGGGGGCACTCCATTCCTCCGCGCCGGCCATGTAAGCCTCTGCGAAGCTGACACTCCCGCGCATGCCCGGACCCGTGCCGGCTGGCGGAGACCCTTCGGCCCCGGCTGGCGCGGCGCCAAAGGCCTTCCACACCGGCCGGCAGGGCGCAAACCACTCCGCCGCCGGCCTAGCCCCTGAAGGTGCGGAGGATTCGGCACCTTTGGGGCGGCCCGACGCCGGAATGGTTCCCGCCACTCCACTGCGCCGTTTCTGCCCGCCCTGCCCATAGTGTTTGTAAGTCATTGGAGCAGCCAAGGGCCAAACACATCAGAAACTTTATACAAATTATTGGTTAATTCACTTATGTTGGGACTCTGGGGTCTGTTGGGCTAGAATCGACTGCGCACTAACCCAGGGTGTCGTAACAATGTCCGTTTGGACAGGATCAGCTTGCCCTTAACAGCAACACAATCACCTCTGGGTCAGAAAGGGTTCAAACCGTACTTTAGGACCTTCCTATATTCATTCACGAGATCTGGCCATCGCCTCCAGGCCAGCATTTTTTGCCCATCCCTAATTGCCCTAGAGAAGGCAGTGGTAAGCCATCTTCTTGAAAGGATGTAGTCTAAGTGGTGCAGGTACACCCACAGTGCACAGATTAACTCTTTCTTCTCGGCTGATATTCAGTCAGATAATGAAGGAATGCTGCACTGTCAAAGGTGCCATCTTTGCCTAGTGTGCCACAATGGTAAAATATGTTATGCCACATTTTCAACAAACAACAACGTTTCCTGGCCAACATTTATCCCTCAAACACCACCGGCAAAGTAGATTAATTGTTTATTTGATTTATTGTCACGTGTACCGAGGTACAGTGAAAAGTATTGTTCTGCGTACAAACCAGACAGATCGTTCCATACATGAAAAAACACATAGGACATCCATAAATACAAAATGTAAATACATAGTCACAGGCATCGGGTGAAGCATACGGAGGGAGTATAGTACTACTCAGTAGAGAAGAATTGTGAAGAGATCAGTTCAGTCCATAAGAGGGTCATTCAGGAGACTGGCAACAGTGGGGAAGAAGTTGCTTATGAACCTGTTTTCCTGTAAAATGACAGTCGCCGCAATTCACTTTTGAATATCTAAGAATATTAATGCCAGTTTATAAATTCAAATTCAGGACAAATGAACACTTGTGGATCTTTACTTCAGTCAATTCTTTCAAGGCAGTAATTGGGAAAGGGAGAATACTGGAGAGAAAAATGAGGCAGAAATAAAGGGCTGGATTCTCCGCAGCCCTGCGTCGAAATTGCATTTGGCGCAGGGGCGAAGAATCAACTTCTACAGGACAGCACGGTGGCGCAGTGGTTAGCATTGCTGTCTCACGGCGCCGAGGTCCCAGGTTCGATCCCGGCTCTGGGTCACTGTCCGTGTGGAGTTTGCACATTCTCCCCGTGTTTGCGTGGGTTTCGTCCCCACAACCCAAAGATGTGCAAGATAGGTGGATTGGCCATGCTAAATTGCCCCTTAATTGGAAAAATATATAATTGGGTACTCTAAAAAAAAATTTTAAAGAATCAACTTCTGCGCCAAAATCGGGCCTGGTGCCTGTCCGGCGATTCTCTGGGAACCGAGAATCGGTGTTTTCACGAATTACTCCATGCGGCTGGGAGGGCTATTGCTAGAGGCCCGTCCAGCGATCCTCCGCTCCCAACAGGCCGAGTTCCCAACGGCGTGGAAGTAACATGCTATGGCTGGTCGTGACTCTCGCGTGGCAGCTGTGGAATCAGTCCGCGGCCGCCCTGGGTGGGGGTGGAGTGATCGGGCACGGGTGAGGGGGGGGGCCTTATGGGCAGCCGGGGACAGATCGGGCTGGTCGGATCTTCCAGCGCGCGGCCAATCGGGGGGCCCTACATTTTCCAGCTGCCTCTGCGGTCCGAGTCCGCCATGGCGCTCGGCACGGCCGCTGGAGGCCGTCGCCGTGCGCATATGCGGACTCAAAATCGGAAGTGCGGGAGCCCGTATCCGCAACTAAAGCTGTGTGATTCACTCTTGGTCCCTGCTGGCCCCCTACAGGTAAGGGAATCGACTAATAATTTTTTGGAAACTCGGGAGTGAAACGCCAGCGTTTTTACGCCGGCGTGGGGGCATAGTCTCATTTTGGGAGAATCCAGCCCAAGGTTTTAAATTAAATAAATATTTAAGAAATGTGAATTGAAAGAATAATCCCTTCAATTCTTTCATCTTTATTTTAATTTTCAAAACAAATGAAGAACTGGGCTTGATAACACACTGCAAGCAGTTTTTAGGCATTGAAATGGCTGTATTCTGACATATGCACCAATCGCTCCAGGCATAAGAACCTGTTATGGTGTATGCGCAGATTTGACAGATAGCACATGGTCAGTTCTCTCATTCATACAATTATCCAGATGGCAAATACAACCCACCATCAGGACCTGCACAAAACGTTGGGAGACTGGTGTGGTGAGGGTGGGAAGATAATAAACAAATGGCCCAAAAAAGCAGGAGCCAGGGCCAACCACCTGTCATCAATGGAAAAGCATAACATCAAACAGTCAAAGAACAAAGAAAAGTACAGCACAGGATCAGGCCCTTCCGCCCTCCAAGCCTGTGCCGACCATGCTGCCTGTCTAAACTAAAATCTTCTGCACTTCCAGGGTCTGTATCCCTCTATTCCCATCCTATTCATGTATTTGTCAAGATGCCCCTTAAATGTCACTATCGTCCCTGCTCCCACCACCTCCTCCGGCAGCCAGTCCCAGGCACCCACTACCCTCTGTGTAAAACAGTTGCCTCGTACATCTCTATACCTGGCCCCTCGCACCTTAAACCTATGCCCCCTAGTATTTGACCCCTCTACCCTGGGAAAAAGCCTCTCACTATCGAGCCCTTGTATAGCTAGCAAGGATTTATTTTCTCTCACTCTGGTAACCTGCAGCAGCAGGATAATCTGCAGCCATCAACCAACAAGCCTTATGATTTAAGACCAGTTGTATATTTCAATAAATTGCTGAAGATAGGTGTGACAATCAAAGATTTGCGAATCAAAATTGTACACTGGTGAATGAGATCCTTCAACACATAAATGTGTGAAAACGGGACAAAATGCTTCATTTCATATTAGCAATTTGGTTTCCTTCCATATCGTTCATATTACAAAATACAATGTGCAAATTGCCTTTTAGGGCATACAGAAAACATAATTTGGATTCACATCAGTATGCTAATCTAACCACAAGACAGTAGCAACATTGCTGTTATTTTCCTGCAGATGTCCATGCTACAGAGTAGCAACTTACCACATATGCAGTGAAGCCGATGCCAATTTGACAACTTAAAAAAAGGAACCCAAATCAAACTGAGAGCAATAACAAATTGGTACAATCTGCTCAACATTAATGTTGCATGAAGAAAATTACAGTTTGAAGTAAATTAAATCTGGGAATTGAAACAGTCAAAAAAATTAACTTCAGCAACGTGTAATTTCCTCATCTTTTTCACTCACCATCTTCAATTAAACCTGCAACATTCTGCACATTGTAAAATGGGCAAAATCAGCTCTCAACAGACTAAGCATTGCCAGCCACATTTACTGAAAAAGTTAACCTTAGGAGCGGCTTGAACTAAAATATTAGAGGTATATTTTGCTTTCTTTGAACAGTTGAAGTAAAAGTCATTTACTGAATAATTCTAAACCTCACTAGTTCAGTGAACGAATTGTTTGAAAGTGGCACACAAAACAAAACTTATCATAGCTGGCTCATACACATTAACCGTTAACCTTTCACAGTTAATCCTTAAAGAACTAATCAAATTATTTGACACTGACAATGTGGCTAACTCTTAACTGCCCTCTGAAATGGCCTAGCACGTCACTCAGTTCGAGGGCTATTACGAATGGGGAACAAATGCTGGCCTCGTCAGTGACACCCGCATCCCATGAACGAATAGATAGAAACAAAGGGCGGAATTCTCCAGCCCTTCCCGCAGAAAAGTTTTCCCGTTCCGGAGGTGGCTCGCCAGCATGCTTCAGGTCTTACTGAAGTTGACCCCCTCTGCGGATTTCCCTATGGTGGCACGAGTAAGGGATATAAATCGCAGAACCGGAAGATCCCGCCGGAGACTGATGGCGAAGATCCCTCCTCCATTAAGGGAAAACCCATTGCGGTGGGGGAGGGACTGAAGAATTCTGTCCAAAAATTCTCACCACAGTTATTCTCAGCAGTTTGAAAACTGACAAATAATGAACCGCACTTGGAATTTTGGCATTTAAAGAAGGATAAGATGCACTGCCCTTTCAATATACATCAGTGATCCATATTAGGCACCAATATGAACTGTGGTACAGTTAGAATTACTGGTCTGAGTTACATTTCTAAGGGGCGAGGTTGGGTCGAGGGTGATACTATGTGCGAAAGGAAGAGAAATGCATCAACAAATTGGAGTAGCAGTTATCGCTAAACTGTTACTGGGCACCTACTGTCTTGATTTGGAGAATGGAAAGAAGAAAACATATTTGCTCACTTTCCCATCCGCAATCATTGTGGGAACCAAAAATAATGAATTTTACTTTTAAATGTAAAATGCACAATTGAACTCTGGACAGTACAAATAAATCCCACATGGAAAAAAAATGATTTGGTAGCAACTATAATTCTTTAGTCAAAATATTTAATTCACAGATAACTAGTTCAGAAATCTACGAAAAAACATGAAACCGTTGGCCAACAATTTTTTTAGGAACAATTTCTTCATGTTTATCTACTACAAAGCAACTGACAGATAAGGAAACTATAATCCAGTCATGATTATATCCATCTCCAGTACATTAAACAGAACTATTAAGTAAGCCTACAGCAATGAGCTTAGACAGATAAGCCTTTTATTAAACGAAAAGACTCACAATATTACTCTGCGTATCTAGAAGTATTTGGTTGAAGGTTTCACTATTGTCTACTCCTTCAATTTTAATGTAACAGAAATTGGAAGATATTACAATAGAAAGGCGCAACACGTTTCAAACAAGGAATTTCATATGTACGGACTCTTCGTTTTAAAAGTATAGCACTTGTAGATAATATTGGATTATGCCTTTTGAACGTTTCATTCCATCAACGTCTTTCTTATTAATGTGAAACAAGAATCCAAAGTAATCTTTTGTAAACTTGATTAGTACTGTAAAGCATATTTAGATAGATGCAAGTTATATATTTAGAGGAATTCTTTAAAAATATCTTGCTACATTTCCCACAACATTGAATATAAAAAATCTGTTACAAAGAAATATTCACACTCATTAATCTATGTAGTTGATCGACAAGCATTAGTCAGGACTAATGTCAGATTATGAAACTGATTGGTTAGTGGAAAGCCCTCTGGCCACTGAGATTTAGAGATAGACTTTGCAGGCATCATGTAGTAATGCTAATCTTTGTAGATTTACCATTTCAGAAAGCATTTATTAATAGCCTCTACAGCCAATTTCAAACTCCTATTTTCATCAAGAGAAGCCATCCAGCTTTTGAGTGACCCAACAATGCCTGAAACAAAATGTTTATTTCACAATTCGCTTGCACAGCTTTGCCAATGAGTCAAGCCACCTCACCTTCGCAACATGGGTGTGCATGTTCAGCCAAACCATTATTTTTCTTACGAATTACAACTTGTTCATGTGTACAGGAAGGTACGTCAGCATCTGCTTATTTATTACGTACTTGTGTGACACCCATTGTTCAGTGGTAGCCCACCTGCTTCCGAGTGGAAGGTCATGGGTTCAAGTCGTACTTAAAAGACTTCAGCACAGAATCTAGGCTGTCACTCCAATTCAGTAATGAGGGAGTGCCACACTGCTGGAGGTGCCGTTGGGCAAGGCATTAAACCTTTGCTCTCAAGTGGCATCAAAGATCAAATGGCAGTATTTTGAAGAAGAGCAGAGAAGTTCTCCCCAGTGCGCTGGCCAACATTTATCTCCCAATCAACTATTTGTTATTTAAAAAAAAGATTATCTGCCCATTGTTAGGCCTCACGGTCTTAACTGGTGCCTTTCCTACATTCCAACATCACAACATTTCCTACATTACATCAGTGGCAATACTTGAAAAATAAGTATTTAATTGACTGTAAATTGTTTTGGGGACACCCTTTGGTCTTCAGAGATACTGGGTGGCATGGTAGCACAGTGGTTAGCACTGTTACTTCATAGCGCCAGGTTCAATTCTCCTGCTTGGATCACTGTCTGTGCAGAGTCTCCACGTTCTCCCAGTGTCTGCGTGGGTTTCCTGCGGGCGCTCCCGTTTCCTCCCATAAGTCCCGAAAGACGTGCTGTTAGGTAATTTAGACATTCTGAATTCTCCCACTGTGTACCCAAACAGGCGCTGGAATGTGGCGACTAGGGGATTTTCACAGTAACTTCATTGCAGTGTTAATGTAAGCCTACTTGTGACAATAAAGATTCCCCGTTAGGGTGTTGACGCCAGGACTGAATTGTGTGTGGTTTGCGTTCCCATTGGGGGCGGTACTTGTGGACCAATTCAGGACATGCTAATAGGCCAGGACACTGCTAACGCGAATTCCGAGCAATTCCCGGCCCTGCTGGCATTCTAACCGCTGGAGGCCGGCATTATAATAATCGTTTATTGTCACAAGTAGGCTTCAATGAAGTTACTATGAAAAGCCCCTAGTTGCCACATTCCGGCACCTGTTCGGGGAGTCTGGTACGGGAATTGAACCCGCGCTGCTGGCCTTGTTCTGCATTACAAGCCAGCTGTTTAGGCCACTGTGCTAAACCAACCCAAAGAACCTGCCAGCCTGGCTGTTTTTAAGTGTTCCACTTACCACACACTCGCTGCAGCCACCAAGAGGGCTGACAGAAGACCTGCCCCCTCCCAAGAACAGGGGTCCGAGGTGGACCCACAGCTCCATGCCAGTGAGGAGCGGAGAGACTCCCTTTCCCCCAGCGTGGGTAGCCTCAAGCCTGAACACTGCTTAGGAGGTGGTGGCAGAGGCAGTCAATGCTGCCGGTCCCTTGAGAAAGAGACAGATGGTGATCCAGAGGGGTGGGGGTCACTGGTGAGTCCTCTGTCCTGAGAGGGGCAGAGAACCAGGAGGGGTTCCAAAGAGTGCGGTGCAGGTGTCCTCTGGTTGGGGTGAGGGCTGCTAATCCCCTGCTTCTCTGCAATGGGGCAGTGCTTCTGAAGAGTGCCAACACCTAGTGGGCTCCTGATTGAGCTTTGCCATGCCCATCCCCTTGATGAAGCAGCTGGGGCAAAGGGGTGTCCAACCCACTAATCACATTTATCATAGAATTTACAGTGCTGAAGGAGGCCATTCGGCCCATCGAGTCTGCACCGGCCCTTGGAAAGAGCACTCTACCCAGGCCCACACCTCCACCCTATCCCCGTAACCCCACAACCTTTTTGGACACTAAGGGTAATTTAGCGTGGCCAATCCATCTAACCCGCACACCTTTGGACTGTGAGAGGAAACCGGAGCACCCGGAGGAAACCCACGCACACACAGGGAGGACATGCAGACTCCGCACAGACAGTGACCCAAGCCGGGAATCAAACCTGGGACCCTGGAGCTGTGAAGCAACAGTGCTAACCATTGTGCTACCGTGCAATCGGCACCAGGCACGGACCTCAATTTTGGACAGACGCCCGATTCTTCGCCCGATTCCGGTTTGTGGCAGAGAATTTCACCCACTTTATAAATGCAAGTTTTTTCTTTAGTTATTACAGATATAAATGTCAGTCCCTATCCAGAATTAAAACTGAACACAATTATATTTTCCAGCTAAAATAAACCTTGCCCACTTACTTCATCATCAGTAAAAACAACAAATGCCTTTCAAGAACCAAGATTAGTTCAGGTAACACTTGCAAACATTGCTCAGTACATTTACTTATCTACATGTTAAATCTGTCATACAGTGGTGTGACATCTCAATATATGTTCAGCTGCCTTTGACTATATTCGCATACACAAATAGTTGACATTGTACAGTACAATTTGGAGTGACATTCATCTGCATAACAATCACAATGCATACTTAATATCGTGGAAATAAATCATATGGTCTTAGGAAGAATAGACTAAACACTGCAGTTTGAAATGTTCGGGAACCGGAATTATCAGAAACAGAAGCAATGTGTTCATGTTGAGATCCTCTGTTTTCTGTAAGCCAGTCTTAGCTTTACATTAGTGGCAGCTCTATTAAATATTCACGTTTTTTTGAAGTATCTGTGTATATAAAAAATACAAATGCAGATTTTTTTTCTCCTCCAGGAGCAAGAGCCACCAAGTGGCACAGAAGGCATGAATGAGAAATGTAAGAATGCATTAGGGATTCATGTGAAATGACAGTTTCTACAGCTACCCAAAGGCATTCTAAGAAGCACAAAGATACTAGCCAATGTTCTTTTGCCAGAATAAGATCAAGTCACCATTGCTGGGAGCACTTGTTTGGGTGCATCTACCTTAAGACAAGACAGGAGAAAAATACTGAAATGTAAAAACGCATATTCCTAGCCATTCATTGTTGGTATTCAGTACTGATTCAGATCAATCACGCCATGACAATGCAAAATTTTCTCCAGAAACAAACTCCAATCATGATGTTATAGTAGAACCTCATTTTCCTAATCTAACTAGAATATGTAAAGGTTGTGCTATAAAAACTAAGGTTTTGCACATTCAAACTGAATCCAGGATTTAATCAACTGTGCGGGTCAGGTGGATTGGCCATGATTTAAAGTTAAGCAACCACATAACACAAAGTTTGCATAAACAAAGTTCCAGAAACTATCATTTAAAACAAATAATGAACAAGTATTTCAGTATTTGCTCATTACTTTGGTCTCAAGGTGTTCCCGTTTTGGTTTTTTTGCAATTTTGTCAAGATATTCCCTCACCAGAGTCAAGTTTCTTCTTTCAGCCGATAGAAGAGACGATCCGGACAGTTGTCGATATTGTTTGGTCAAACAACTTATTAAAGACGCACTGGCCCCTCTAAGGTTTGATTTTTGCAACTGAAATATTACACCTATCAAGCCACACTCCAAGCAGTGGAATAAATTATTAAGAATAGGATTTGAGCTCAAGGGCCTTTGCTCAAGAGGGTACATAATATTCCACCAGACTATCTGGCTCCTTGTATTTGGATTGAAATCCAAGCAAATGCGATGAGTTATGGATTTTTGTTAACAAATAGCACGATGCAATGCATGGTTCGCTGGTGTATCCTTACAGTTTTTCCAAGGAGTTAAGGAACAAAATTTCCTTGATTCCATCCATCCAAGTCACCCATAAACATCTGCTGAGAAACAATGAAGGATGATTTGCCCCACTATTATTGTCTTCCGCACTTAAGGATAGCATTGAAGACTTCCTAGTAACACTGAAAATTCTCTACCCGACAATCTTAGACACAAACTTGGGTCTTAATACTGTTTGGTTCAGTGTCTTTTTTCAATATGAGATTAACCATTTCACCAGATACACAAATCCCCTCAGTCGCGATTTTGATCAAAGATTTAACTTGTCGTGGACAATCTCCCACACCTTTTTGTTGCATTCTGCCTGCACATTACTGACATTCTCAACACCAACTAGATACTAGAAATGTTACTGATGCTTTTTATTAAACAGCAGTCAAACCAAAACCAAGTGCACATGCTATTCATGTCACTACTGAGAAGAACATAAGAAATAGGGCAGGAAGAAAGATTCCCAACCCTTTGAGTGGAAAATATTCTCCTCACCTCAATTCTAAATGGTCATCTTCTTCTTTGGCATTTGTGACCCCATATTCTGGATTCCCCAGCCAAGGAAAACATCCTACCAGCATCAACCCCTGTAAAGCCTCTTAAGAATTGTATATGTTAGATTGCCTCCGATTCTTATCAATTCTGGGCCATATGTAGCCTGTCTACTCAATCGCATTCCAGTTGAGTGAATCTTCATTGCACTTTAATGTCAGTACATCGTTCCTAAGGTAAGAAAACCAAAACTTCACACATTCCTCCAGGTGTGGTCTCACTTTGTACAATGCAATGCTTTTCAAGTTAAGAGCAGGCTCCACTTTCAACTTACTTCAGCAACACTTGGCTGATTCTACGAGAGTGGCAAACCGCCAGCACAGAGTGATTTAAAGAAGAGTGGTCATATTTGTGTTATACCTAAGCGTAAACCCTTCAGATTTACAGCAAAATACTGGTGCATTTGTGAAAAAAAACTTAAGTGATCAATTGGACAAGTAAATCAGTATAATAAGCTTTTTTAAAACCTATATTAAATTCAAGTTATTTTTAAATTACTAAATAGTTAATATATAACACACCAGTCCTTCAAAACGTGACACAAGTACCAATGCCAGCAAAGCAAGTTGCAACACATTCCACCAAAATAACCAATTAGTTTGGTCTTTGCAAAATACAACCTCAATTTTTAAATCCGAAATCATTTTGAGGCCACAATTTCTACACAAAGTACTTTTTGGAACAGATTTACAGTGAGTTGTATATCAAATCATTAGTGGCTCTCTGTAAACACGTGGGGAAGAGACGAGAGCCGACTGCGAGCAGTCATTGAATATAATCCCGCATATAACGTTATGAAATTTAATAATCGCCGTGACAATTGGGGTAAAGTTAAAATGAACATCACCAAAGCGTGGCCAATTGATGTTATCACAGCTGCCACCGCAGCCTGACTTTGGGTAATATTACAGAGCCGCAGATTCCGTGCGGTCAGTGCCAAGAGCAAGATGAGCCTCATCAACAATGCACAAGATCCCCTAATTGCGTATTAATTTTATGGCCAGTGTTGCATTTCACGGACCTCACAATCACCCATTTACAGTTTTCATCTGCTGGTCAGTGTGGACAAAGCACCACCAACATCTTTTTAAAATAAAGAATCAAACAAATGAGACATCACAAGAATGAAGTTGTCAAATGTTATAAAAGTGCTGGCAAAAAACAAACAGCAACTGTCCAAATAGGCGACAATCTTTGTTTCCAGTGTGCACGAGTGAGAAGACTTTTAATGTCCTGAACTTTAGACAGAGCCACCTCTGCACGTTGCAGCTCCTGGTGAGGAGAGCCCTGCAGAGGGGCAGTGTCAGCAAATGGCATTTGATCACTTACTCTTTTCTGGTCTTCCAGCCCATGGGTGACAGGCTTCCTCTGGTGCCGGCTCGGCTCGGCTCCCGTTTCCATCTCCAGCCTCAGAAAGTCCCTGGTCGTCAGCTCCGAATCGACAAGTCCCGGGCTGGTCGCCACACACACACAAGAAGCCAAACATTCAGCCCGCCAGCTGGTGCCTCAGGCCGGCTCTGGTGCTGTCACCCATCACAGGGAGGGGGCGAGGTTCGGACTAATCAAACTTTCCCGGGGTTGGAATTCCCTCTCCCCCCCTGGTTATCCTGCCCCCTCACCCACCCACCCTCCTCCTCCTGGTTAAAAGGTGCACTCTCGCCGCTTCAATCTGGAGTGGGCAGGGCAGCCAGATTCCCAGCGCGAATTGAGGGCCGGTGCTCCCCGCCACATTATCGCTCCGGCAGCCTCTCCATTTTAGCCAGAAACGTGCGGGCGGGCGATGTGCCGGGGGTGGAGGGGGGAAGGAGCCGCCAGTCTTGTCCGCCACGTTGATGTGACCAGCATCACTCCCCCAGGCCTGCCTGCTCTCACTCTCTCTCTCTCTCTCTGTGTAGAGATGGACGTGTGATGATCAATCCCACCCGTCTCCTCTCCCCCCTCCAAAAACAAAACACTTGCAGCTACAGATTTCTTTTGTCAGCCGGCCGGCAGAGTGCTTGCTGCCGCAAGTTTGCAGAGACAGAGAGAGGAGCCCTTGGAAGAGGAGGGATGGGGGATGGGGGGGGGTCTGCCAATGCAAGGTTCCCCTTCTGGTGCAATGATAAAGTAGAGAGAACAGATTTGTTGTTTTTTGTTTTTAAAGAGACCACAGGTAATCCTGCGTTGCTCAGTAACGTGAATTATCAATGCAACTGCAGAGTGTGTGTGAGTGAGTGAGAGATGGGTTTGCAAAACCTCCAGAAATGCAATAGTCCCACACACACACCAATAAAGCAGTCCCTTTCTCTCAGCCGGATAGCGGGCCAGCCACATTAATTTGGGGGCAGATTCAAGGAGACCCTGCCCGCCCCCCCCCCCCCCCCCGCCCCCACACACACACTATCATCAATATTGTGGTCCCCCAAAACCAAAAAAGGAAACCCCAGCTCTCTCACTGCGGCTGAGTGTGATCTGGAAGATCTAGAGATGTGGATGGGACACATTCATTATTCTGTGTGGGGTTGTGTGGATGGGAGGCGGTCAGCAATGTGGGGGGGGGGGGGGGTTGAGAGGCGGTGAGCAATGTGCAGGGGGGGGTGAATGGGGGGGGGGGTGGATCGGAGGCGGGTGGGGGGGGGTGGATGGGAGGCGGGGGGGGGGTGTTGAGAGGCGGTGAGCAATGTGGGGGGGGGGGGGGGGTTGAGAGGCGGTGAACAATGTGGGGGTGGACTTTACCCCGGGGAGGAGGATGCGGACCGAGTAGGGGCAGCCCGGCTTGACGCCTCTTCCTCGCCGCCGACCGTTTTCAAAGTGGTCCGTCTCCATGGCGACGGCGGCACAGCGCACGTGCCCAACGGCCCCCCACCAACGGCCGCCGCCGCCAGCCCGCGCGCGCCGTGTACCCAACCCCACCTGCAAACACACCCACCCACACCCCTACCCACATACCCATACCCACCCCTACCCACACACACCCCTACCCACCCACATACCCATCCATACCCACCCACACACTTACCCACCACACCCCTACCCCCACACACCCACCCATACCCACCCACTCACATACACACACACATACTCACCCACACTCCTACCCACACACACACAACCATAGCCACACACACCAATACCCATACCCCCACACACACCCCTACCCACACACCCATACCCACACACACACCCATATCCACCCACACCCCTACCAACACACAGCCCTACCCACATACCACACACACCCATACCCACCCATACCCACACGCTGATTTCACTCCCATCTATTAATTCATCGGTGTTTACAGTTCTCGATTACCACCAGAGAAAATTATTGCTCTACTGCATTTGAAAACATGTTGTTCAGTTGATACTTTTTCGCTAAGTTTGAACGATTCACCCAAGACCTTAACAAGACCACAGAACTGTAGAAGTAAATAATGTTTAAATGCTCTGTAAATTTTATTGATTCAGTCTAAGTTTTTGGAACCTATGTGCATTTGTACACTTTTGCCATGTCAAATATATATTTGATGTCTTTATTCTGCCTTATGGTTAGTATCTATATATATATCATCTGGAGCTCAGTTATTATAATAATCTTTATTGTCACAAGTACACTTACATTAACACTTCAATGAAGTCACTGTGAAAAGTTTATAGCACTCGTGTCTAAGTCAGCACACTAGGAATTTGAGCACAATATCTGGGCTGGCACACTGGTGCTGTGCTATCGGATGTACCACTGGATGAAACATCAAACCAAGACTATGTGCCCTCTCAGGTAGACATAAAAGATTCCATGCACTATTTCACAGATGAGCAGGGAAGTTCTTGCTGCTTTTTTATTTGGCATACCTTCGCACCCAGACTGTTTTTTACCCTTTGGGGGAAAGTGGTGGAAGGATTCCCGCGCTAATAATCAGCCCATTGATTTACATTGAATGCTCCTTCCATGGCCAACAAGTCTTGGTGTCGGATTCAAACTCAGAACTACTGATCCAGCAGTAGAGATGCCACCACAGCACCACAAGGCCTCCTGTGCTTGCTGGTATCCTCTATATTACTTATCCCTCCATCAACATTACTAAGCAATAGATTTAAAACATAGAACATACTGTGCAGAAGGAGGCCATTCGGCCCATCGAGTCTGCACCGACCCACCCAAGCCCTCACTTCCACCCCATCCCCATAACCCAATAACCACTCCTAACCTTTTTGGTCACTAATGGCAATTTATCATGGCCAATCCACCTAACCTGCACATCTTTGGACTGTGGGAGGAAATCACAGCACCCGGAGGGAACCCACGCAGACACGGGGAGAACGTGCAGACTCCGCACTGACAGTAACCCAGCGGGGAATCGAACTTGGGACCCTGGCGCTGTGAAGCCACAGTGCTATCCACTTGTGCTACCGTGCCCCAATTATTTGGTCATTGTCACAGAGCTGTTAGTGAGACTTGCTAAGTGCCAATTGGTTGATATATTTTCTATATTGCATTGATGGCCACACTTCACAAAGTACTTAATTTACTGTAAAGTGTTTTTGGACATCCTGCAGTTGTGAAAAGCACTAGATGAAGTCTTTATTTTCTTTTTATTGACCAATGTACCTCATTATTACACAAGTTTGGTGAATGCAAGTGTGAAGAGTGGAATGTGAAGAATTTGTTGTGTGCATACTGTTTGTTTATTGCTGACGTTGGACTCTACGGAAACCCTGATTTGGATTGAACTGTGGCCTGTATGCAAACCCGTACTGGTAATCTGACTGTCGCCGTTATAGACCATGCTGAGTTTTCCCTGGGAAACGGGTGAGCCGTCAAAGTTTAATTCAGGGAAATACTGTGTGTAAAGTTGGGCTCAAAGAAGAGCGAGGTGTTTATTTCCTTTCTTTTCTGTTTTGCTGAGTATCTGAAGACCTTTAAATAAATGTTCAGTTTTTGGTATTTGGTATGTGTGAGCTATGGACCTAAGTGAACTCCAGCCGGCCTATCACAATCCGCAGCCCCTTGCAGCATCACAAAATAAATTTTCGCATGACCTATAGACCAAACGCTCTCCATGAAATGAGATTCATAATTCATATGGCTACTTTGGGAGGAACAAAGACATATATATATGTCTACTATAGAGAACGGTCATTCAGCCCATTATCTCCATGCTGTCTCCCTCTGGAAATTGAACTTATGTATTGGTCTGTATTTTACATGCCCCTGTCAGGTGTGTTTTGGAGATGGAGGGAATTAAAATAGGATTGGTGCCCACCCCACCACCTTCCCACCATGCCCCAAACGCGGAGATTTTGGCAGACTACCCAACATCTTCAAATATGTAAGAGTCAATTGGGCTTATTTTCAAGCCAATTGACCTTGATAATACACTGCCCTTGCCATAAAATGTTTGGAGTGGGCAGTCAGGTGGGAGTGAGCAGCTTGACTTTGGAACAAAGATCTTCAAAATGTGGGAAGGAAAGGGGGTTGGGTTGCTCTTTGTTGACGGGAGGATGGTGCCCCTAAGATCAAACCTCCTTTCCTTCCTACCCACCAGCAATCTTAAACCCATCCTCCCCCAACCCACCTAGAGCCCAGATTTAGCTGCTACAGGGATCCAAGGACCTCCTTCCTTTCTCTTCTCACAGTTCCAACAGCAGTCACTGAGGCATTCTTGGCACTGTTGGGACTGATGGATCTGCTTGGCCTGCAGCTCCAGGTGGAACTTCTCCCCAGTGAGGAGTGGAGGTCCCACCTGGTCCTTTTAGCCCATCTGCAACGCGGCTACAGGGAGGCTCGCCATGGAGCATGTCTGTTCCAGGCCAACTTTGTTTCCAGCAAGGTGACTCACAGCCTATCAGGAATCTTGTTTTACCTTCTTCTACTAAGAATTGATTGCCTGGTTGATCGAAGGTGGAGAAAATACAACTTTTTTTTTTTTAATCTGTTCTTATTCAAAATTTTTCAATAATTTTTACAAACCACTACAAAAAGAAAAACAATGAAAAGAAAACATAGCAATAAAACAGAAAACAACTTAACCATTTAACAATTTAACAAAACAAGGTGGGGTATCTGCCCTTTACAAATGAAATCCATCCCCCGCCCAAACCACCCCCACCCACCACCCCCCTCTCCCCCTGGTTTGCTGCTGCTGACCTCCACCTAACGTTCCGCGAGAAAGTCAAGGAACGATTGCCACCGCCTGGAGAACCACTGCAAGGACCCTCGCAAGGCAAACTTTATCCTCTCCAACCTGAGAAATCTCGCCATGTCACTGACCCAAGCCTCTACACTTGGGGGTTTCGCGTCCCTCCACATTAACAAGAGCCTTCTCCGGACTACCAAGGAGGCAAAGGCCAGAACTCCAGCCTCTTTCGACTCCTGCACTCCCGGATCGTCTGATACACCAAATATCGCTATCCCCCAGCTCGGTTTTACCCGAGTATCCAGAACCTTGGACATAGCCTTTGCGAAGCCTTTCCAAAATCCTGTAAGTGCCGGGCATGCCCAGAACATATGGACATGATTTGCTGGGCTCCCTGAACACCTCACACACCTGGCCTTCACCCCAAAGAACTTACTCATTCTCGCCACTGTCATATGCGCCCGGTGCACCACCTTAAACTGAATCAGGCTAAGCCTGGCGCAAGATGAGGAGGAATTGACCCTGCCCAGGGCATCAGCCCACAGGCCCTCCTCCAGCTCCTCACCCAGCTCCCAATCCCACTTGCCCTTCAGCTCCTCCACCGAGGCCTCCTCCACCTCCTGCAGCTCCTGATATATTTCCGATATCTTGCCATCCCCTACCCACACGCCCGAGACCACCCTGTCCTGTATCCTGCGGGCAGACAGCAGCGGGAATTCTCCCGCCTGTTTTTAGCTTTGGATACACCTCCGAACCCGCCCACAGACCTCCTCGTCCGCCAGTAGTCCCACGTCCATTCTCCACAGAGGGCATTGGCCTCTCTCCTCCCCCATCCCCAACTCCACCCAGTGCGGGGCATGGTCCGAGATCGCAATGGCCGAATACTCCACCCCCACCACTCTCAGGATTAGCGCCCTACTTACCACGAAAAAATCAATCCGCGAGTACGCCTTGTGCACATGGGGGAAGAAGGAAAACCCCTTCGCCCTCGGCCTGGCAAATCTCCACGGATCCACTCCCCCCATCTGGTCCATAAACCCCCTCAGGACCTTGGCCGATGCCGGCCTCTTACCCGATCTTGGCCTAGACCGATCCAGTGCCGGGTCCAGGACCGTGTTAAAGTCCATTACCAAACTGCATGACTGCAGATCCTGAATTCTACTCAACATCCGCTTCATGAACGCTGCATCGTCCCAGTTCGGAGCATACACATTCACTAGCACCACCCAGGCCCCCTGCAACTTGCCACTCACCATAACATATCAACCCCCTTTATCCGCCACAATACCCGCCGCCTCAAATGCCACCCGCTTGCTCACCAAAATTGCGACCCCCCCTGTTCTTCACATTCAGCCCTGGGTGGAAAACCTGCCCCACCCATCCTTTCCTCAGCCTGGTTTGATCAGCGATCTTCAGGTGTGTTTCTTGTAGCATGGCTACGTCTGCCTTTAGCCCCTTTAAGTGCGAAAACACACGGGCCCTCTTGACCGGCCCATTCAGGCCTCTCACGTTCCACGTGACCAGCCTGGTCGGGGGGCTCTCCCCCCCCCCCACACCCCACCCCACCCCCACCCCCACCCCCCCGCCAACTAGCCATCACCTTTTTTAGGCCAGCCACGTACCCGCGCCTCCAGCACCCTCCAGCACCTCAGGCGGAGGCTCCCCGTCCCGGCTCTCCCCTTTAACATCGATTCCCCCTCAGTCAGCACAGCAGCATCCCAGCCCCCCCCCTTAACCCCTCCCCCAGTCACGCATCCACTTAACCCCCCCTACCCCCCCCCCCCCCCATTGCACTCCCGTAAGTCAGCTGACTCATGCTTGTCATAATATACACCAGTATATCATGGTGCAGATACACACACACTGATAGACACACAGCAAGACCAATCAACACACACAACACCGCAGCCAATCACCAGTTAGAGCACACTCACTATAAAGACAGGGGGCATCAGAGTTCCCATTCATTCGGGATGCAGCCTCTTAGAAGGATAGAGCTTACAGCTTACAGCACAGATCTTCACCATGTGCTGAGTGCATAGTCTTTAGTTCAATCTAATATCGTGTTAACCCACAGTGAAAGTATGTTCAACAGTTTCTGACTTAATAAAATAGTGTTGCACTATTTTAAGTGTTGGTGGCCTGTATGTGTTCCACGGATCCCAAGCACCCAACACATCAATGCTGACCGGTCTCGTCTCCACCAATGGCCGCTCCCGTCTCCACCTCCAATCCCCCTGTGGGTTCCCCTTACAAATCTTGAACCCCCCCCCCCACCTAAGTGGGGTAGAGAGAGCCCCCCGCTATACCCTGTGTGAACAGAGAAAGAAACACAAGACAAAGTACCGTACACTCAATCCCCCAGCTTCAGGTGCCACCCCCACCATTCCGCGGGTAAACCGCGCTCTCTGTCTGGGCCGACCCCACCTCCTGTGACGCAGCTCTTCCCAACTGCGACCTCGCCCAAAGCCTCGAGGGCCCAGGGCAAAGGGGCCACAAAAACACAAGAAAACACGGGGAAAACCCCAACAGAACACCGCCCCCTCCCCCCCACCAGCCACCCCCACAACATACTGCAGTCCATTAACTCAGGTCCAGCTTCTCATTCTTGATGAAAGTCCACACCTCGTCCGGCGTATCGAAATTGTGGTGCCCGGTCCTGACATGTAACCCACAGCCTCGCAGGTTGTAACAACCTGAACTTCACCCCCTTTCCGTAGAGGTCCGCCTAGGCTCGGTTGAATCCCGTACGCTTCTTGGCTAGCTCTGCACCCCACTCCTGATAAATACGGATCTCGGTGTTCTCCCACCTGCTGCTCTGCTCCTTCTTCGCCCATCACGGTGGAAACTTACCACCATAGCTCTCGGCGGCTCTTTCGCCCTCGGCCTCCTTGCCAGGACTCTGTGCGCCCCATCCAGCTCCAGGGGCCGCGGGAAAGCCCCCGCGCCCATCAGCTTACCCAGCATCGTGGTCACAAACGCCCCAGCATCCCCCCCCTCCACGCCTTTAGGGAGACCCAGAATCTGCAGGTTCTGCCTCCTTCATCTATTCTCCAGGTCCTCCAGCTTCTCCTGCCATTTTTTGTGCAGCGCCTCGTGCGCCTCCACTCTAACCACCAGGCCCAGAATCTCGTCCTCATTCTCAGAGGCCTTCTGCTGCACCTCCTTGATCACCGTCCCCTGCATCTTCTGGGTCTCCACCAACCTTTCAATCAGCGCTTTCATAGGGGCCAGCATCTCCGCCTTTAAATCCGCAAAGCAGCGTCTTAAAAACTTCTGCTGCTCTCGTGACCACTGGGCCCACGCTGCCTGATCCCCACCAGCCGCCATTTTGCTTTTTCGCGCCCGTTCTCCTCTCTTCTCCAAAGCCGCTTTTTTGACCACTCCACTCCTGGTCCACTCCATACAGCGCTGGGGGACCCTTACTGTTTCCTTCCCACACCGGGAATCATCGTCAAAGTGCCGCTGGAGCTCCTTAAAAGGGCCCAAAAGTCCGTTATCAGCGGGAGCTGCCGACCATGCGACCTACCTAGGCATAGCTGCAACCGGAAGTCGGAGAAAATACAACTTTATTGCTAATTATTCACTTTAATACACTTACATAAGAATCAAAACTTAGAAACAAAATATCAAACAATACATAAACTTGGTCCAGTACAGGCAAAGGAAAGCATTAAACATAAAAGCATAAAGAAATCACAAACAAATAGATGATTCAAGAATTCAGGAAGGCAGGAATTCAGGAATTGGATTTTGTTTATTGTTACGTGTACCGAGGTACAGTGAAAAGTATTTTTCTGCGAGCAGCTCAACAGATCATTAAGTACATGAAAAGAAAAGGAAATAAAAGAAAATACATAATAGGGCAACACAACATACACAATGTAACTACATAATATCAGCATCGGGTGAAGCATACAGGCGTGTAGTGTTAATGAGGTCAGTCCATAAGAGGGTCATTTAGGAGTCTGGTAACAGCGGGGAAGAAGCTGTTTTTGAGTCTGTTCGTTCGTGTTCTCAGGCTTTTGTATCTCCTGCCCGATGGAAGAAGTTGGAAGAGTGAGTAAGCTGGGTGGGAGGGGTCTTTGTTTCTGCTGCCCACTTTCCCCAGGCAGAGGGAGGTGTAGATGGAGTCAATGGATGGGAGGCAGGTTCATGTGATGGGCTGGGCTGTGTAGTTTTTTTGCGATCTTGGGCCGAGCAGTTGCCATACCAGGCTGTGATGCAGCCCGATAGGATGCTTTCTCTGGTACATCTGGAAAAGTTGGTAAGAGTTAATGTGGACATGCCAAATTTCCTTAGTTTCCTGATGAAGTATAGGCACTGTTGTGCTTTCTTGGTGGTAACGTCAACGTGGGTGGGCCAGGACAGATTTTTGGAGATGTGTACACCTAGGAATTTGAAACCTTGCCCACAAGGTCTTACGTTTAAGGGAATCCTTATCTATGGTCTAATCCGTCATTTACTCCCATTGGCTTCTAATTCTCAGCTGAGACCTCCTGATTTGTTCAGATGGATGTATGTTACCAAGAAGATGATTTATTAACCAAACATTGCCCATTACTTGAGATTGACTGATGTCCATCAAAGTTAGTTCAGCGTCTGAAGGGAACCAACTATTTCTGATAGGTAAAAGGGTCATTGATTTAGCCATTTTAAAGTAAATACAAAAGCCCATGTCAAAATTCACTTTTTAAAATGAACTCCATCATAAGACTGCAAACATAATTTCAGATTATAAATTGTACAGCTTGCAATAATGAAAGAAACATTTGCAACATCTACGGTCTAATTCGAAGCGAATGAAACAATTCAATGAAGGTCACAATAAGTTAACATGGATAAAATGAATCTGCCATTGTAAAAAATATGCAGTCAGCAAAAAAACAGTAGAAACCAGAGCTGATTAAAAGTATAAATCACATTCCAATACACAACAAACATTCAAAGATGCAACATATTCATGCACATTGAAGATTGACAACCAATCAAATACATTTGAGACTCATCCAAGCCAATCATCCAAGACTCATCCAAGCCAATCAGCACATTACAAGGGTCGGGACAGATGGAGTCAGACTGATAACATTTTCCTTAAAGATAGAGGTCTGGGCAGCCATTTTCCACCCAGGATCACTCGATATCTTTTACCTAACTACTCGCTATCCTTATTTCGTATTTTCATATTTCCACTCTAACTTTTAAAGTCTGCGCAAGCTGTTTTGCTTTGAGCAAGAAACCATTACTGTATTTTCAAAATTCAATTTGTTTGTAAACCACTAAGTTAATTATATCTCTTAAAGCCTTCTGCAGGGGCTTTCTTGAGAACATTTGATTTGTAACCACAAGAAGATTTCAAACTCTCAGTTAAAATCAATAGACACAATAAAAGATTTCATTTCGCACCCGAGACGTGTAGCTTAAATTTCTACTGAGTTAAAAGTGTATACGAGACTACACTTAAACCGTATGGTAGATTTCAACAGCGTCTATGTGCGCAGCCTAACAAAAATAGGTTTCTCACACCATCGCTGGCCAGAGATCTTTCTGTACCTAATTAGTTGATACATTCTTATTGCTAAATGCACTGAAATACAATAGTCAATTCATTATTTGAAACGGTCACTGAAACAATGTCTAAATTCCCAAAGACAAGACAAAACACTAAAGTTCAATAGTTGATTCATTATCTAAAACAATGACTGTATTCTCAGAGTCAAGGCATTTTTAATAATTTCATTATTTTTAGCCAAGTACTCAATTAGCACCTAAAACCCTGAATAAATCAATGAATCAATGAATCAATAATCGATCACAGCCCTTCCCCATGTTATGCAGCCCGTTGTCTTTTATGATCTCAGGATCATCCTAAAGCACTTTTCCGTGCAACCATTGTAATGTAGGGAAATGCCAAATTTAGATTGGGGGACTGACCACAAACAGAAACAGGATAAATGACCAGATCGGTGTCTAACACACATTTTCATGATGTGATCCCATTGTAATTCCTTAGTTTTGTATGAACCCAGAGTGAAAAATAGAGGTTAAAAGAAGAGGGTTGTTGAAGGATGGCGGTGTGGGGTATTTGCTGAGTGGAGGGTGGGGGTAGTGGTGGTTAAATCTGATGGGTTTAACCTAAACAAATATAAAGATCTGACAAGCTGTGATTGTAGCAGTGATCGGGTCTCAGAGGACAGACTATTAAGCTATGCCCACCGACAAAAGAGAAATATTTCAAGGGTCTTCGCAGCTGTCAAAATTCAGACCAAGCTCCGCAGCTGCCCTTGCTACGTTGGGGTTTACAATCCCAAAATCTCATCCTGCGACTCCCATTGGTGGTCACAACTCATATTTCAGGAATCCTTGGACTAGATAATCTATTTTAGTGAAATTGGTTGAGGGATAAATATCAGCCAGGGTACCTGGAGAGAATATCTGTGCCCATCTTCAAATAACAACATAGATCATTTACGTTGATGTGAGACAAGGTTCTCAATTTAACAGCTCGTTCAAAAGACAATGTAGCACTCCCTCAGTACTGAATGGAAGTGTCAGCCGAGGTTTGAATTTGTTTTTTTTCACACAACGGAGCGTGTTACCAAGTGAAGCCAAAGCTGACACCTTATTATATGGTCATGGTGAGAGGCTGAGACTTACAGAATCACAGAACACCTCTTGCAATCCTAGTATCTTTCATTGGTTAAATTTGTTCCACTTTCAATCATCACACAGAATGTGCAGAATGTTTTTTGCTGTGGTGGGGGTCCCGCTTATAGGCCCAAAAGCTGGGTCAACCCCACCTCGGGCATTTCTGGACTATGGCCTGAATTTCCAGAATGGTGGGCTCTCTAACGAGCGTTGATTGGCATAGGGCAGGATTTCCACGCCTCACTCGGGAGGAAGTCCCACCTTGGAGAGTTGTCGGCTAATCTCCAGACCCTCCAGGCACAGCATTGTAGTTGGATGGAAGAGGCACTGCAGGTAACTGCCTGACACTGAGTCCCAGAAACCTGAATACGAGGTAAGTGCCAAGGATCCCAGGGCGAGGAGGGTAGGGAACACCTGAGGGGGGGGCGTGAGATGTGTGATGGAGGTTTAGGCTGAGGAGCAAGAGAGGTAGGCCTGGCAGTTACTGGCCTTATGGGGAGTGCACCCCATGTCAGAAGAAGTCATCTGATGCAGCCCCCGCCACCCCAACTTCTTGCCCGAGACCCAACTATCTTTATGCATTTCCCCCATGACATGTCATCTGCCTGACAGCCTAAAAATTTATAATAGCCACTGAATAAAGCAACTTAAGTGCCTTAATTGGGACAAGGGCGGTTTCCTGCCCAAGGCCAGATCTGCCCCAACTTGGGGCAGGCGGGAACCCAGAGGGAATCCTGCCCATGCAATTTTATGCACCCAGAAGAAACCCACGCAGACACGCGGAGAAAGTGCAGACTTTGCACAGACAGTGGCCCAAGACGGGAATCGAACCGTGGACTCTGGTGCTGTGAGCAACAGTGCTAACCACTGTGCTACCGTTCCCACCTTCCTGAAAATCCAAGTGTTTTTGAAAAAGGCCACAATACTCTTTTGCGATAGACAATAAATCAATTTAAAAAGGGTAGAAATAGCAATAATATTGTCCAAACCCAATGATAATATTCTTGTATTATGTAAAACCCCACCACATTGTGAAGCTCTCCATTGTGAAGCTCAGCTTGCTTCAGTTACTGGTATTCTTGCCTATGCTTTGGATACATTTGGGTTCAAACCGCACTCGAGAGCTTCTGCACAAAATCCAGGCTGAAATTTCAATCAGAATACTGAAGAGGTGTCTCTTTGTCAGGGTTTGAGCGAGATTTTAAACTCAAGTCCAATCTGCTGTTTGAGGTACATATTATAATTGCCATGATACCTTTCCAAAAAAATAATGGGTGTTTTTCTGTGCCCACCTGATCATTATCTTTTCTTCAATGTTCTATCTCATTACTGCTTGTAGGTCACTGCTGTGTATGAAGTAGCTGCTGCAATTACCTAAATACCAGCAGTCTCTATTTTAAAAATAATTCATTGGATGAAATATTTTGGACATATATGAAAGAAGTGAGACGGTGCAATAGAATATACTCTTTGTTCCTTCATTCACAATACCCTTCTCTTCCAGCTTGTTGTCCCTCTCCCGTCTCTAAACATGCACCATTAAAACCTTCTGCTTTGTAGATACCAAAGCATCTACACCGTCCCACCTCCTAGTTTTGATCTGTTTTTGCCTCTGTAAAGAGCATTTTACAATAGTAGAGGTCTTGGAGGAATGAAAATGGTTCAGTGAGTGCGTGTGGAGTTTGCACAGTCTCCCTGTGTCTGCATGAGTCTCACCCTCACAACCCAAAGACGTGCAGGTCAGGTGGATTGGCCATGCTCAATTATAAATTCATAAGGCCATTCGGCCCATTGAGCCTTCTCTGCCATTCCATCATGGCTGATACGTTCCTCATCTGTTACCTACAATGTTACAGACCAAGAGCTGGATTGCAAAATCAGCCAGAGCATCTCCTCCCTAGAATGCATGACCTAGGAGCAGGAGTCGGCAATTTAGCCTCCCGAGCCTAACACCCTCAATGTGATCATGGCTGATCCCATCCTGGCCTCAACTCCACTGTCCATAACCCTTCAACCCATTACCAATTAAAAATCTGTCTAATTCCTCCTTTAATTTACTCACTGTCCCAGCATCCACCACACTCTGGGATAGCAAATTCCACAGATTCACAACCCTTTGGGAGAAGTAGTTTCTCCTCAAATCTGTTTTAAATTTGCAACCTCTTATTCTAAGATTATGACCTCTCATTTCAGAATGCCCCACAAGAGGAATCATCAGCTCCACATCTACTTTATCCACACCTTTCAGCATCTTGCCCCTTAATTGGAAAAAAGAAGGAATTGGGTACTCTAAATTTTTTTGAAAGGTGGTTCAGTGAATCTGACCACGTCATGGGAAGGTATTCAGGATTAGCTGCGACTGAAATTTGACTTTGAAACCAGTAAGTGGCAAGTAGAAAATGATGATAGTTCAAGATGTGTTTTCTTAACTATCGGAACTAGTATAC
Organism: Scyliorhinus torazame; assembly: GCF_047496885.1. Lineage (NCBI taxonomy): Eukaryota > Metazoa > Chordata > Chondrichthyes > Carcharhiniformes > Scyliorhinidae > Scyliorhinus > Scyliorhinus torazame. The sequence continues at coordinate 257,140,195 of NC_092716.1, forward strand.
TCTGTATAAAAAATGAGGTATAGAGAAGTGAACATGTTGCAAGGTTGTATTTCAATCAGTAATCTCAATAATATGTATCTGTGCGTGGTGCCTGTGTGCATGATTGCACATAAGTTCATAATGCCACCTCTTTTCAATTTCTCTGCAATACCTGCAACAATGATTAGCCTCCTCGTCAAATATCACCACTGCAGATTGAACACTTTTGTGTTAATATCCCTGCTGTACAGGTACAATTTTAGATTGGATTTTCATCAGAAAATCAAATTCTCTAAGAATTTTAATACATCATATTACTAGCTAACGTCAGCTCCTTCAGAATAACGTTAACAGCTGGTACAAATTCTCTTGCTTTGTTTTGTTTCTGAAATTCGATTAGTATATATAGGTTTACATACTAATTTTCTTAACCTGGTCAAAGTTTTATCGCCTAATTTGTGCATTACATAAAATAGGAACTGGAAGTGAGAGCCTGTACTTCTGTTAATCTCCTGTCATGACTACAAGAACCCATCAAAGCCATGAATTTATTTGCATAACTGCATTATAAACTCCAGGATGTTATTGCAGTCTGTCATATGTGGTTGATGGCATCACAATCAAGACAATTTATCTATCAGGCCACTATATTCAGTCTAATGGCTCAGAGGGCGAATGCTGCACCATCTAGTGGGGTAGTGAGCCTCATGGGACTTCAGGAAGGTGCTTAATCTGTGCTGACCTCTGCAGAGACATTGGTCAAGTTGTAACTTGGGATCTCTGTGCTATGAAGGGCTTTATGCTATGAAGGATTAGATCGGGAAGATAGAGAAAAACTATTTATGTTGGCTGGGGAGTCTAGGATGAGGAGGAATAATCTAAAGATTTGGGGCGGAATTCTCCCCCCCCTCCCAACGCCGGGTGGGAGAATCGCCCGGGCGCCGCGCGAGTCCCGCCACGCCGTCCCGACGCCCGCACATGATTCTCTCACCCCCCCAAACCGGCGCGGCGCGAATCACGCCTGCCCGCTGGGAGAGTCGGCGCTTGCCGTTGGTAATGGGCGAGCGGCGATTCTCCGGCCCGGATGGGCCGAGCGGCCTGCCCAACACAACAGGTTCCCGCCGGCGCCATCCACACCTGGTCGCTGCCGGCAGGAACAGCGCGGGAACGCTGGGGGGCGGCCTGTGGGGGGGGAGGGGGGGGTTCCTGCACCGGGGGTGGGGACTCAAAAGGGGTCTGGCCCGCCATCTACTTGCGGGGCGGCCGCGGGGAGGACGGCAACCACCTATGCGCGGGTGACGTCATTTACGCGGCGGCGGTCGCATCATTTTTTACGCGGCGCCAAGGCCCGGCATGCGTAAATGACGCGGCGCCGCTCCTCGCCCCCCGGGTGGCGGGAGAATAGGGGGCTGGGAACGGCCTCCGACGCCGGAGTGAAACACTCCGGTTTTCACTCCGGCGTCGGGACTTAGTCTCCCGATGGGAGAATTGCGCCCCATGAGCTCTCAGACCTTTCAAGAGTCAAATTAAAAGCCACACAAAGTTTTAAACTCTCTTCCTCAAACAGTAATCGATAACAGATCAATTGCAAATTTTTAATCTGGAATTGATCGATTTTTCTTACCCAAAGGTGTAAAGGGATATGGAGCAAACAGGGTATGGGACGTTAAGTCGCAGATTATCCATGATTTCAGCTTTGTACCTACATTCCTAACAGCCTGGGTCCATGTTCTTGATCATTAACGAGTAACCCGTGTTGGAAAATGTGTGTGTGAGTAGCAGTTAATGTGACAATTACATTTTTAAAAACACACTGGCACGTGTGAAGAATGGCCACTTGTATGGGCCACGAGAGTGCTGTGGACATACACAATCAAAACAATCAGGAAGAGGGGGGCAAGTAGTCCATTTTGAGTTAGCAATACCATCGTGCGAGGCTGTTGTGCGGTTCTAATTTTTCTAATCATAACATTTAAATGGTGTATGATAGCAGATTTGGGTTAACTCATTGAATGTGGTTCACTGTATATTTTGCTGTATCTTAGAACATATAAATGCTTTTATACCTGTTATGACCCCAATGGAGGTCCCGGGATCAGGACCATACGATTTCCCATGACCTCCTCTGAATATGAACTGCCCCTTTAAGGGGGCGTGGCATTCCCTCAACAGGGAGAGCCCTAACTCACATAAAACCCCAGCCTGGGTGCAGTTTGGGGAAGGCAATCCTTAGAGGAGTGGCGGAATTTGGATTTGTATCATAATAAACCTTGTTCATTCATTTCTACCTATCGTCTATGTGTCCTGCTTACCGCGATTAGCACTGGCGACGAGGATTCAGTGGAGCTGCTGTTGACACCGGTTCCTACGTGCCCGGTCCACCTTTCTGGGTCTCGGGAGGCCCCTATACTGATCACCAAAATGCTGCATATAGGGAAGCTGGAGCCTTTTAACACAGGTACACATGAGTGAAGGCAATACATGGAACATATACAATATTTGTTTTCAGACGAATGTGATTATCAGCGATGAGAGACAAACTGTGGTATTGCTAACGGCTTGTGGAGGGCCTACCTTCAGTGTGATTAAAAAGCCTGACTCACCCAGACCCCTCAGATACCTGGTTGTTCGTCGTCCTGGTGGCCTTAGTGGTGGAACATTGGTACCCGAACCATTGCTCGTTGTACGCTGCTTCCGGTTCCACAGGGCCAATTCAGGCCCAAGCTGAGTAGGTGAGTGACTTCCTGGCCCGCCTCCAAAAATTGGCAGAGGCATGCGAATCCGGAGCAACATTAAGTAAGACACACGGGGACCGCTTGGTGTGTGGACTCTGTGACGCAGCCAATTAGAAGAAATTATTAGCTGAGGCCAACTTAGCCACCAACGATGGAGATAGCCATCTCCAGAAAACACGCTGAAGAAGGGGTCCAGGAACCCCAGGGAATGGCGGTGGTAAGTCTGGGGTGGCAAAGCGAGCGCCAATCACGCTCGGCTAGAACTGAGGAAACTGGTCCTCGGCAGTGGAACACCTACAGGAGGAGCACCGGCCGCCGTAACAGAGTATGGGAGCACCGCCGGGCTTTCTCTCCCGACCTTGAGGAACAGGAATATGACCACCAACTAGTGAGGGCAACAGGCCGCAGGAACCAGAACAGGAAGCCCTGTGAGGATCTGCCCGCCCGCTGACCCGCCAGGCATGACCATCGCCCACGTGACAGTGCTTACTATGTGGAAGATGACAACAGCATCTACCAACAGTTGCACTGCGTGGCTGAGCCAAGAGTGGTGCCCTATCCAGATCTTGCTGCAAGTTAATGAACACCCCACCTGTATGGAGCTCGACGGTGGGGCGGCCCTGTCTGTAATCAGTCGGCGTATGTTTGACCGCATTCGGTCTGGCCTTCAGTCACTGACCCTATTGGACCAACACACGGTTGGTCACTTATACAGGGGAACCACCGCCAATAGCGGGCACTTCAACTGTTTTGGTTGAGTATGATCAGCACTCTGCAAGTCTTCCTCTGGTGGTGATCCACGGGAGTGATCCGAGCTTGCTGGGGCGTGACTGGTTACGTCACCTACGATTGGATTGGCAGCTGGTGTGCCGCACGCACCCACATGGCCCTAATAATAATCGCTTATTGTCACAAGTACGCTTCAATGAAGTTACTGTGACAAGCCCCTAGTCGCCACATTCCGGCGCCTGTTCGGGGAGGCCGGTACGGGAATTGAACCCGCGCTGCTGGCATTGTTCTGCATTTCAAGCCAGCTGTTTAGACCACTGTGCTAAACTAGCCCCTTATGTTCTGACCAGATTTCTGTCGGTATTCCAAGATGGCTTGGGCACCATCAACAGGGCAGTGGTCTGAATAAGAGTAACCTGACAGCTCAACCGCACTACGTCTGAGCCTGACCTGTTCCGAACACCCAATGACTCAATGTGGATGCAAAATTGGATTGGATGGAGGGTTTGGCATCATACGCGCTGTGCAGTTCTCCGACTGGGCGGCGCCGGTCATCTCGGTCATGAAGCCTGACTATGGTAAGTTCCTCCCGAACCTGGCCACCACTTTGGCCCCCTCCACTGTCTGTTAAAGAAGGGGCAACGTTGGGAGTGGGTCCCAGGAACCGCAGACAGCTTTCCTCAGCAAGATTGCGAACCCACTTTGTCCCGTCACGACCACTCCTGTTGACCTGCGACGCTTCATCCGGCGTTGAGGCCGTGCTGGCCCACACCAAGAACATCCCATCGCCTTCGCCTCACCAATGTTGGCAGACGCTGGGAAATGATAGGTGCAGATCGAGAGGGAAGCTTTGTGCCGTCGTGTTTGAAGTCAAGAAATTTCATCAGGAAGTTTACGAGCATCGATTCACCGTTCTCACAGACCACAAGCCCCTACTCGGGAACTTCAAGGAAGATTGGGCGATTCTCCCCATTCCGTCTGCCCGCGTCCAGCGCTGGGCACTGCTACTGGTAGCATGTGATTATGTTATGGGACACCGCTCCGAGCGAAGATCCCACATGCCAACGCATTAAGCCGCCTGGCCCTGCCGATCAGGCCACCTACATCAGAGGTGGCCGGCAAGGTCATTCCTGCCTTCCATTTTATGGACTCGTTACCGGTTATGCAATCCCAAATTCACAGGTGGACTCAGACTAACCCTCAGCTACCCTGCATCCACCACATGGTGCAGTACGGGGCTCAGCACCGGGCTTTACCGCAGGACTGAAGGCCTAAACTCCCAAGATGGTGCTGGAGCGTAGCGACTCTCTGCGAGATCTCGCCCACAGATCCTCTTCCTACATCTCTTGTAACCGTACTAACCTTTTAAAACTTAATTCTAACACTATCTCTAACCTTTCTCTTTTATGTTCCCTTACAGGTCTGAGGACAGTCCACATGCTTCACTCGGTGCCTGTCTCTATGTATTTACATTGTGTATTTATCGTATGTTCTATGTGTTTTTTCATACATGGAATGATCTGTCTGGACTGTACACAGAACAATACTTTTCACTGTACCTCGGTACACGTGACAATAAATCAAATCCAAATCCTATACCATGAAGATGCCGGAGCTGAATATAGAGGATGGAGTACTTCTTCGGGGGACCTGCTTGGTTGTCCCTGAATGGCCCACTCCTGATGGATCTCCAAACTGGACACCCAGGGATGTCCAAGATGAAAATCATAGAATTTACAGTGCAGAAGGAGGCCATTCGGCCCATGGAGTCTGCACCGGCCCTTAGAAAGAGCACCCTGCCCACGCCCACACGTCCACTCTATCCCAGTAACCCCATCCAACTTTGTTTGCACATTAAGGGCATATTAGCATGGCCAACCCACCTAACCTGCACATCTTTGGACAGTGGGAGGAAACCGGAGCACCCGGAGGAAACCCACGCAGACATGGGGAGAACGTGCAGACTCCGCAGTGATCCAAGCCGGGACCCTGGAGCTGTGAAGCAACAGTGTTAACTACTCTGCTACCGTCCTGCCCCTGACCTAAATGTTAAGTCGCAGCTACGTTTGGTGGCCCGGCAATGATGCGGACATCGAGGGGGTGGTCCAGCGTTGCGTCCAGTGTCAGGTTCACCAGAGGCTACCCCCCTGCAGCCCACACCACCCATGGGAATTGCTGCTCATCCATGATCTCTCCTCCATAATATCTTTGGGGGAGCCTTTCAGGGCGCAATGTTCCTCCTCATCAATGGCCACTCCAAGTGGATGAGGTCCACAAGATACAGGTGACGACAGCCCGCTCCACCATTGAGAAACTTCAGGACATTTTCAGCATGCAGGGCATACCCGAGGTGCTGGTTTTAGACAATGGTACGGCTTTCATGAATGCGGAATTTGCGCCATTCGTATCTGCCAACAGGATCCGTCACGTGAGGACCACCCTGTACCACCCGGTTTCAAATGCATTGGCCGAGCGGGCGGTGCAAACTTGCAAGCTTGGAATGAAGAAGAAGACAGCTTAGCCGGTTCGAATTCTGTTACCAGACAATCCCGCATGTCATGGCAGGCATTGTGCCAAGTGGGATGTTGATGGGCTCACTGCCTTTGCACCCGGTCAAGTCTTGTCTTTCCAGATATTGGCAGGAAAGTCTGCTGCACTCAGGATCTAATCGGGGTGGTCGCAGGCCGCAACAAGCCGGTGCATGAGTTCATCCCAGGAGACTTGGTACACATCCGGAACATCGGTGATGTAGCTGCTTGTATATCCTGGGCATCGTGTTGCAGAAAATGGGACCCATTTCCTACCGCATACGGGCACAGGGCCGTGAGTCTAATCTCCACGTGGACCACCTCTGAAGCTGCGTGCCGGTACTCTGGCTGTACCGATCATTGATTCAGAGGCCTCTGCATCACCGTCTTCGTCACTGCCCCTGCCTCCCCTGTTGCAACCGCCGCTTCCGGATCTGTCGTTATTCAGGATATCAAGATGCCGGACGAGGAACGGCCTCGCTCTGACTCTGAAACCGAGATGGACGATTCACCACCCCCAGGGACACCCGTGCCTGCTCTCGTGGCTGCACGCACAATGCCTTCACTGCCCAGACACTCATCACACAAGCGCCACTCTCCAGTCTGATGTACACCTCCTGATGCCTCACCTGGACGCCGTCCGCAAGTGAAACAGTCAAAATGCCCCGTACACTTACTCATGGATGTGGACGTTACTCTGGACTTGGGGGAGTGTTATAGCCCCCGTGGAGGTCCCAGGATCAGGACCATACAGATAGAATTTACACTGTAGAAGGAGGCTATTTGGCCCGTCCAGTCAGCACCAACCTGCTGAAAGAGCACCCTGCCCAAGCCCAAGCAGGGTTACCCTATCCCTGTAACCCAGTAACCCCATCTGACCTTTTGGACACTAAGGGGCAATTTATCATGGCTAATCCATCTAACCTACACATTTTTGGACTGTGGGAAGAAACCGGAGCACCCGAAGGAAACCCACGCAGACACGGGGAGAAAGTGCAAACTCCACACAGACAGTGACCCAAGGCCAGAATTGAACCCGGGTCCCTGGAGCTGTGAGGCACTGCGCCACCATGCCAACATGATTTCCCATGATAGTTTTTAAGTTGTCTCAGATGACCATCGGCTGTTTCCTCTTAGAGGGGGTGAGCTGACTGATGATTATATAACCTGAGAATCACCACACCTCAGGCGTGGGACAAGGTTGAGAAAGTGGGGCCTTCATGAATATGCTCCACCAGTACGGGAATTGAACCCACACTGCTGTCCTTGCTTTGTATCACAAACCAGCTACCTAGCCAGGTGAGCTAAACCGGCCCCACAATTTCCCGTGACCTCCCCGGAATATGAACTGTATCTTCAAGGGAGCGGGGCTTCCCCTTAACAGGGAGAGCCCCAAATCACATGAAAACCCTGGCCTGTGTGCAAGTCAGGGAAAGAAACCCTTAGGAGAGTGGAGGAGTTTGGATTTGTAGCGTAATAAATCTTGTTTGTTAATTTCTACCTATCATCTATGCGTCCTGCTTACCGCAGATTCAACAATCACAAAGTAAGGAGCAAAGATTTAACGTTTTGTAGAATCTGAGCATGAGGTATTTAAAATCTGAAGAAAATATACTCCAAATTACTTCCCACAAATTCTATTTGCAGTAATATTAAATTTCCAGCAAAAATCAATGGGAGGTTGACATAGCTTTATCAAGTGCAACACAATCTAGGACAAATCACATTTCCGATATACTGTTGTTCCATTTGAGACTTAAATCCTATTTTCTATGTAGGATGAATTAATTTCTTTAATTATGTTTTATTAACTTTTCAAGATATCAATTAAGTAAAACAAATAATGAAAGCATTTTTTTTAATGTAGCTTACTGGTTGGTTCAATTCCACCAAGGAAATCCTCAAGTTTAAAAGACATTCTTTATCTCAATTTGAGATGTAATGTTTTTATTTAGTTAACCCTTATTTTTACCCCCAAAACCAGTTTTTCAAATATGTCATTCTACTAATACAAACAATTGGGCAATGTAATTTTTTTTTTATTCGTACATGGGCGTCGCAGGCTATGCCAGCATTTATTGCCCATCCCTATTTGCCCTTGAGGGGACAGTTAAGTGTCAACCCCATTGCTGTGGGTCTGGAGTCACATGTAGGCCAGATCAGGTGAGGAAGGCAGATTTCCTTTCCTAAAGGACATTAGTGAACCAAATGGGGTTTTCAGACAATCGACAATGGTTTCATGGTCATCATTAGACTTTTAATTCCAGATATTTGTATGAGTTTAAATTCCATCTCCTCAGGTCCTCAGATTGTTACCCTGAGTCTCTGGGTTACTAGTCCAGCAACAATACCACGATGCCACCACCCCCCCAATGGAATAATAGAATACATTATAGTAGTTAAGGGGAAGGGGGGAAAGGCTGACACAAGGGTCAGGATTCTTAGGCACTGCTGGGGGTGGAAAAGGGGGGCGGGCATGTACTGAAAATAATGGTGCCTGCCGTGTGCCAGTTTCTCGTTGCCATTCACACCCCTGGCCAATTTCATCAGGGCTGGGGAAGTGTGGCCCTGAGAACCTGCTTGATCTGCTAATGTGTCAATTTAAGCTTGTTGACGAGCTCATTGAAGGATTTATTGAAATTCTGGTCGGGGTGCATGGGCTTCAGGGGCTGGCCAGATGCATGGAGGAAACAACACAGTGGGGAGCGCCAATAAATTAGACAGGTGCAGAGAAGGGAGAGCAGATCAGAGGGTAACCTAGCCATTGGCACACTGGTGCCATCAGGGAGAGTGTTCTACACCTACCTGGGCAGTGCAGGCACTCATCCGCCTCCTGGTATCGTGGGGAATAGGGTGGGTCACGGCTTCCTGACACGATTGAGAGGCTACTTGAATGCAAGCTGTCAATGGAATGGGCCTGAGCTGTCAGAGTTGGGTCCACTGGCAATGAGGAGCAACATCGTCTGCAGGAATGAAGAACCTTGGCCCTCAGGAAGGCAGAAGAGAGGGATGAGGGGAAGAATGGCAACAGAGGCCACACCCCAGCATTGGATCTACTGCCAAAGGCAGAGCTACCTGGAAATGGCTGAGACGCAGTGTTGAAGGAGACTGCGACTCTCTAGATAGATGATCACAGAGATTTGTGCCCGCATCATGGAAGACCTCATACCTGGCAGCGCTGGATGCCATGCCCAGCCAGAAGCTGTCAGAGTCACTGTGGCCTTGAACCTCTTTACCTCTGACTCCTTCCAAAGGTCAGGCGTGCAATATGGTGGCTCCTTGCAAACGCCTGCAACTCGCTGGTTATTGATGCCCTATTTGTGAGAGCTGGATGGTACATTCAGGTACACCCAATTCCAGACACAAAGTCCAGTGGGTTTCGTCTCCATTGCTGCGTGAACCCCAACTGTTCACATTATATATTAATGATTTGAATAAGGGAACCAAATATAATGGGTGAGATTCTCCGACCCCCCGCCGGGTCGGAGAATCGCCGGGGGCTGGCGTGAGTTCCGCCCCCGCCGGTTGCCGAATTCTCTGGCACCGGATATTCGGCGGGGGCAGGAATCGCGCCGCGCCGGTTGGCGGGCCCCCCCCCCGCGATTCTCCGGCCCGGATGGGCCGAAGTCCCGCCGCTAAAATGCCTGTCCCGCCGGCGTAGATTAAACCACCTACCTTACCGGCGGGACAAGGCGGCACAGGCGGGTTCAGTGGTCCTGGTGGGGGCGCGTGGCGATCTGGCCCCGGGGGGTGCCCCCACGGTGGCCTGGTCCACAATCGGGGCCCACCGATCCGCGGGCGGGCCTGTGCCGTGGGGGCACTCTTTCCCTTCCGCCTTCGCCACGGTCTCCACCATGGCGGAGGCAGAAGAGACTCCCTCCACTGCGCATGCGCGGGAATGCCGTCAGCGGTCGCTGACGCTCCCGCGCATGCACCACCCGGAGATGTCATTTCCGCGCCAGCTGGCAGGGCACCAAAGGCCTTTTCCGCCAGCTGGTGGGGCGGAAATTCATCCGGCGCCAGCCTAGCCCCTTAAGGTTGGGGCTCGGCCCCCAAAGATGCGGAGCATTCCGCACCTTTGGGGCGGCGCAATGCCCGACTGATTTGCGCCGTTTTGGGCGCCAGTCGGCGGACATCGTGCCGATACCGGAGAATTTCGCCCCATGATCTCCAAATTTGCAGATGATACAAAGTTGGGTGGGAGGGTGAGCTGTGAGGAGGATGCAGAGATGCTTCAGCGGGATTTGGACAGGCTGAGTGAGTGGACATATGCATGGCGGATGCAGTATAATGTGGATAAATGTGAGGTTATCCACTTTGGTAACAAAAATAGGAAGGCAGATTATTCTTTGAATGGGTGTAAATTGAGGGAGGTGGATACTCAGCATGACCTTGGTGTCCTCGTGCGTCAGTTCGCTGAAAGTAATCGTGCAGGTACAGCAGGCAGTAAATACGGCAAATGGTATGTTGGCCTTCATAGCGAGAGGATTTGAGTATAGGAATAGGGATGTTTTACTGCAATTGTATAGAGCATTGGTGAGTCCACACCTGGAGTATTGTGGGCAGTTTTGGTGTCCTTATCTGAGGAAGGATGTTCTTGCTATGGAGGGAGCGCAGTGAATGTTTACCAGGCTGATTCCTGGGATGGCGGGACTGTCCTATGAGGAGAGATTAAATCGGTTAGGATTATATTCATTGGAGTTTAGAAGAGAGGGGATCTCATAGAAACTTATCAAACTCTAACAGGATTAGACAGAATAGATTCAGAAAGAATGTTCCCGATGGTGGGGGAGTCCAAAACTAAGGGTCATAGTTTGAGGATAAGGGGTGGGGTAATACATTTAGGACTGAGGTGAGGAGAAATGTCTTCGCCCAGAGAGTGGTGAATCTGTGGAATTCACTACCCCAGAAAGTAGTTGAGGCCAAAGCTTTGTGTGATTTCAAGAAGGAATTAGATACAGCTCTTGGGGATAAAGGGATCAAGGGATATGGGGGGGGAGGGATCATCATAATGAATGATGGAGCAGGAACGAAGGGCCGAATGGCCTCCTCCCGCGTCTATTTTCTATGTATGTTTCAATTCTCCAGCAGTCCAGGCTGCCACAACTCTTTACTCAATCCCCAAACCATGTGATTTGATTCAAGGGGACAACGGTTATCCCCTGAAGAGATGGTTGTTCATCCCTTTATGAATACCTGAGACAGAGGCTCTATTCACTAGGGCCATCATCAAACAGGCCCTCAGGCTTCTGAAGATGTGGTTCCAGTGACTGGACCAGTTGGGTGGTGCCGATGTTCCTGCATGGATCTTGTGCATTGTCTGCTGTGCTCTCCACACAAAGCACTCCAGAGAGGTGTGGGCCTGGAAGATGTTGATGTGCACATTCTGTCTGCTCATGACCTCTGCCATCTCGATGCCAGGCCTGCCTGGTTATTGGGGGCGGGGGGTGAGGGGGGGGGGGGGTGGCCTGCTCTTGCTACCCTCCAGAAAAAGGCCTTCTCTCTGCTCCCTCACTGCCTTGAGGAGAATCAGAGCATCAGTACAGTGCAGAAGGAGGCCATTTGGCCCATCGAGTCTGCTCCAATCTTCCCGAAGAACACCCTACCTAGGCCCCCCCCACCCCATTCCCATAAACCAGTAACCCCACATAACCTTTTGGACACTAAGGGGTAATTTAGCATGGCCCAAACCACCTCATCTGCACATCTTTGGAGTGTGGGAGGAAACCGGAGCACCCGAGGAAGCCCACGCAGACACAGGGGTGAATGAACAAACTCCAACCCAAGGTCGAAATTGAGCTTTGGTCCCTGGCGCTGTGATGCAGCAGTGCTAACCACTGTGTTGCCCTTCTAGAACTCCCAGTTCGGCATCAGGAAAGTAAGGAGCAGCCTGACCTTGTGTTGCATCTCTCTGTCTTTCCTTGTCCATCATTAATACATCAATGAATGCACTGAAAGCGCCTGCAGCGATGTTTGCAGCGTATGTTTAAATCTAGCCTGCAGTCTTCCAGACTGCCTCCAGTCCCACCCCCAAAGCTGCACAACTGGCCTTGCAGCACTCCCGCACCCCCCCCCCCCCCCCCCCCCCCCGCCCAGCTAAATGTCAGGGCCTGCAAATGTGATTCTCCCCACCCCCTCCACCCCCAGCAAGAACAGGACCCCAAAACGCTACTGACATCCTTAATTCTGACTCCAGAGAAAAATCAGTTTGCAATTTGTGGAAAGCCAATGGATGGAAATCAGGCACCTCCCCACGGAGAAGGGGGAAACGTTGGCGATGTTATCATTGTAACTGAAACTCTCAGAAACCATCAGCTCCTCTGAAATCCTTCCCGCCATAACCACACAAATACTGGACAGCGGTGAAAATAAAATCTGCGCACAGTTTTGGTCCCGTTAGCTAAAAAAGGGACAGAGTAACATTGGAGGCGGTCCAAAGGAGATTGACCAGGCTAATTCCTGAGATGAGGATTGTCCTATCAAGAGAGACTAAATAGTCTGGGTCTGCATACCTTGGAGTTTAGAAAATTGAGGGGTGACCTTATTCAAACATATAAGATGCTGAGGGGGCTTGACAGGGTAGATGGTGAGATGTTTTCACTAGTGGAAGAGTCTCGAGCAAGGAGACACAGCTGCAAGCTAAAAAGACGGTCATCTAAAACTCAGATGCGCAGAAATCTCTTCTTGCAGAAGGTGGTGAATCTCTGGAACTCTCTGCTCCGAAGGGTGGATCATTAGAAGTATTTAAAGTAGAGGTGGATGAATATTTGATGGATCGAGGAATAGGGAGCTCTGGGGAAATGGCAGAGGTTGAGGCCGGCATAGATCGGCCATGATCACATTGAATGGCGGGGCAGGCTCGAGGGGCCAGATGGCCTACTCCTGCTCCTAGTCCTTATGTTCTTATGATCACATTGAATGGCGGGGCAGGCTTGGATAGCCTGGTGGCCCGCTCCTGCTTCTATTTCCTGTGTTTTTGTGTTCTTATTAGTTGACTGGAATCACAGAGAAACAAATTGATTATTTGATATTGAAAATCTCTAACCTCAATAGAAAAAAAAAGCTGAAATGACAATAAATGGGTTAAAACACCGACTGTCAGCTTAAAATACTTACATTTGGCAGCATACGTATTTAGTAGTCTGGTGTAAGAAGTTGGCGCGATTCACCTCCCCCACGCCGGGTGGGAGAATCACCAGGGCACCGCGCGAATCGCGCCACGCCGCCCCGACACCCGCACGCGATTCTCCCCCCCCCCGAAACCAGCGCCGCACGATTCGCGCCAGGTCGCTCGGAGAATCGCCGCAAACGGCAAGCGGCCGCTACGACACAACAGGTTCCCGCCGGCGCCGTCCACCCCTGGTCGCTGCCGGCGTGAACTCTGTGGGAACGCTGGGGCGGGGGGGGTGGGGGGGTGGGGGGGGGTTGGCCTGTGGAGGGGGGGTTCCTTCACCGGGGGGGGCCTCCGCTGGGGTCTGGCCCGCGATCGGGGCCCACCGATCGGCGGGCCGGCCTCTCCTCCCCCTGGGCCTACCTCGTTCCGCGCGCGTCCCCAGAACACCGGCGCCATGTTGGTGAGGGGCCGGTGGGTGTAAGAAGTTCCCCAACTTCTCAGGATTGAGCTACCCCAACTGCGCATGCGCGGGTTGGCGCGGTGCCCATTTGGCGCCACGTAAGGACGCTGGAGTGGCGTGAACCGCTCCAGCGCTGGGGGCCAGAATAGGTCATGCCCGGGCTCTGCTCGCGCCGTCGTGAAATGCGATAGCGTTCTCGATGGCGCGGGCACTTTGTCTGCGCCGCGGAGAATCGCCCCCAGTATTGGGCCCCCTTTGGTGAAACAGTTTTTTGATTCTCAGTATAAGTTTACCCAAGAAGAATGAGTGTTTACAACAAGACCGGTGCTCTTGCGATCAGACACCAAGTGAGAAGTGATGGGGAAGGAAAGCAAATCAATCAGAAAAACAGGATGAAAAAGGACACTGCAGCATACTTACCCGTTTCCTCAATATTGTTTTTCAAATTGGGATGTACCTCTGCATCAAGAAGCCCAAGACCCGTCAGGGCGGCAGCCAGTCCCTGGGGCCGGGCTGCCCTCTGACCATCCACCCCTGGTGGGTTCCTACCTCCACCCGATGTACTGCCGCACGTGTGGAGGGTGGTGTGGACATGGTTGGGTGCTGGAGTGGGGTGGTGGAGGAGTGGTATCGGGGTGGTGGGGTGTTAGGGTGGGGTGGTATGGAGGTGGTGGGTGGTTGGGGGTGGTGGGGTGTTGGGGCAGTGGGTGGTGTGGGGGGGGTGCGGTGGCATGGGGTGGGAGTGGTGCCACGCGTGCCAACAGGGCACCTCACCTCAGCGGGGGCTCTCTTGGTTCCCTGATGCTGACCTCCGCCTCAGCAACTCCCTGCTCTTGGGGCCCACTGACCAGGTCCGCTGCCCGCTGCTCTGTGGCAGTGAGGGGCGGTAGGTCCGGCAGGCCCCCTCCAGCCTGCGGTTGTGTGCCTTCTCCTCCGGGGGGGGGGGGGGGGGGGGGGGAACGACAGAAAATGCAAAGTGTGAAAGTGTGAGCAGTCAGATGTGGGCAGCACAGGGGGTGGGAAGCTAGTGACCTGTATCTGCAGGACACCAGGCCATGGAGGGTGGTATGGGTGTGGCATGCGGTACAGGATAGGGCATGAGCAGACTGCCTTCTGGATGGGTGGGGAGACGGGGTATGGGTGTATTGGGGAGAGGGGGGTTGGTGCCAGGGGCATGGTGCTGGTTACTCACCCTGGCCGCCCTGAGGAAGTTGTGCAGCATTTTACGGCACTGCTGGCTGTTCCTGGCGGTGGGGCCCACAGCGCTCGCGGCCTCTGCTACCTGCGCCCAAGCCCAGTGTACAGCCTCCTTCCCACCCTGGTTAACAGGGTGTCCCGCCTCTCCTCCATGGCATCCAACAGGCTCTCACGCTCCACATCTGTGAAACGGGGTGCCACTCTTCGGGGTGCCATCTTCTTGGCTGGAACAGGTGTGTGTGGGTAGTGGAGTGCTGATATGCAATTCCAGCTTGTCCGCCTCTTGAGTGCCAATCCTGACCCTGCAAATCGGACACCGTTTTGCATTGGAATTGCACTAGTTCCACGTGGCGCCGTGCCAGACCATTAATGGATCCTGAATTGCTCAGGGACCGGCGCCACTTTCGGGGTTGTAGAGCACTGTCGATTCAGTCGCGGCGGCAGCACTTAGTCTCTGAAACGGAGAATCCACCCCCAGGTCTTTTGCTTAAAGGTGGTCCGGTTGCTAAGCAACAGCTCATTCTTTCTCCAAGCTCTTGTTTGCCTTTCATGCCATAAATTCTCCAATAGAAACGCAATTTAAAATGAAACCAAAAAAAAAACTCAATACATGCAAATACCTTTGTTTTAACATGAATCCAATTAGAGTTTTACCCTTCCTCCACAGAGACACTAAATTAGGCTCACTTACATGTACACTTTATTTCTAACATTCAACAATGCAAACATAGATCATTTAAAACTACCTCTACTTCATGATACTTTTCAAAATCATGGAAGACCTGGACAGGGTCGAAAGGGTCAAAACATGAGGCAAAAGGAGCAAAGGCAACTCGAGGGAAAGCTTTTTTTACGTAGCCAATTGTTAGGATCTGGTAAGCATTGTCTGAGATTGAGGGTTGCTTTCAAAGGTGAATTTGATAATTACCTGAACAGAGAAAGTTTGCAGTAGGAAAGGTGGTGGCGTGTGACTAGGTGAGTTGCTCTTGCAGAGAGTTGACATGGACAGGACCTCTGTGCTGTAGCCATCCCATGATTCAATGTACCATCTCAGTCCCACAACAATGAGGTTAACTAGGGTGGCACGGTGGCACAGTGGTTAGCGCTGCTGCCTACGGCGCTTAGGACCTGGGTTCGATCCCAGCCCCAAGTCACTGTCCGTGTGGAGTTTGCACATACTCCGCGTGTCTGCGTGGGTTTCGTCCCACAACCCAAAGATGTGCAGGGTAGGTGGATTAGCCGTGCTAAATTGTCTCTTAATTGGAAAAAATAATTGGGTTCTCTAAATTTATAAAGAAAAAAAAACAATGAGGTTGACTCTCTTATCTGCCCTCCTGGAGTCGTCAAGCAATCCACTCAGTTGTCTCCCAACTTTCTGAAGGCAGCTAGGGGTGGGAACTAAATTATGGCATTGCCAATGATGCCCATGTCTCAAAAATGAGAGGTTAAACAAATTATAGATCAACTGTAAGTCAGCAACATTATACAAAGCTTTCAAATTATTATACTGCTGAAACTGTTACAAAAAAGTCCTGTTAAACAAAATCTCTTCGAAATTCCTTTCCATTAGCATTTCTGATAATTTATCAATGTTTTTTGGAGATTAGAATTTTGGGATTCAAAGGTAAAAGCGACTTAAATATTTTACCTTTGCCCTTTGAAGTACGGTGCTGCTGCAGAGGACTCTGCTACAGGCAGCTGTATAGAACCTTAGTTAGGCCACACTTGGAGTATAGTGTTCAATTCTGGTCGCCACACTACCAGAAGGGTGTGGAGGCTTTAGAGAGGGTGCAGAAGAGATTTACCAGGATGGTGCCTGGAATGGGGGGCATTAGCTATGAGGAACGGTTGAATAAACTCGGTTTGTTCTCACTGGAACGACAGAGGTTGAGGGGCAACCTGAGAGAGGTCTACAAAATTATGAGGGGCATAGACAGAGTGGATAGTCAGAGGCTTTTCCCCAGGGTAGAGGGGTCAATTACTAGGGGGCATAGGTTTAAGGTGCGAGAGGCAAGGTTTAGAGTAGATGTACGAGGCAAGTTTTTTACACAGAGGGTACAGGGCAGCACGGCAGCATGGTGGTTAGCACAATTGCTTCACAGCTCCAGGGTCCCAGGTTCGATTCCCCACTGGATCACTGTCTGTGCGGAGTTTGCACGTTCTCCCCGTGTCTGCGTGGGTTTCCTCCGGGTGCTCCAGTTTCCTCCCACAGTCCAAAGATGTGCAGGTTAGGTGGATTGGCCATGCTAAATTGCCCTTAGTGTCCAAAATTGCCCTTTGTGTCGGGTGGGGTTACTGGGTTATGGGGATAGGGTGGAGGTGTGGACTTGGGTAGGGTGCTCTTTCCACGAGCCGGTGCAGACTCGATGGGACGAATGGCCTCCTTCTGCACTGTAAATTTTATGTAAAAAGAGTAGTGGGTGCCTGGAAATCGCTGCCGGAGGAGGTGGTGGAAGCAGGGACGATAGTGACATTTAAGGGGCATCTTGACAAATACATGAATAGGATGGGAATAGAGGGATACGGACCCAGGAAGTGTAGAAGATTGTAGTTTAGTTGGGCAACATGGTTGGCAGGGGCATGGAGGGCCGAAGGGCCTGTTCCTGTGCTGTACATTTCTTTGTTCTTTGCTCTTTGACTCAAATATACGTGGAATAAAAACATTTTCTTATCAGCTGTGGAACAGCTTTGAAAGCTGTTGATTCTCCTGATATTTTTCTATCCATTTAACATTTTTCTGATTATTTTTCCAGGTAATAGATACTTTGCGCTAAAACATGACTTCAGCAATATTACAACGCTGTGCAAAAATTATGCGCAGCACATTGAAAAGGCCACATTTGCAGATTTTGCTGTCTATTGTGATGTTAAATCCGATTGTTCAGGTATCTCACATTTATTTCATGGTTGAATTCCGAGAGACATTCTTCAGGAGGATGAACAGCAAACCCGAGGACCAGAGTCCTGGATTGAGTGGGTGAGGGCAATGAGAGGGCAGGTGGCCAGTGGGACTGGAGTGATGAGGGAAGAGTGTGAGCATGAACTGGGTCAAAGGGAATGTCACACTAAATGGAGGGCAAAAGAGAGAGAGAGGAAGTAGACACTATACTGAGGGCTGGAAACAGTGTAAAATTCCTCGGGCTGTATGTTTGACATGAAATGAATATTGTAAATATAACGTGTAATTGTAAGTGTCGTGAAACACCCGTGTTTCACTGTGTTGAAAGAAATTGATCTGTCGTGTCCTTTGTGTAACATGAAATTTGAACTGTTGTGTGATTCACCTGAGCAGATTTTCTGAATAAAATATATTTTTTGGAACAGTAAAAACTCCTCTGCCCACTCAGTTCTTCCTCCCAATTCAAGGAGGCGCCCTGATACGCTTCTCCTGTCAATGTACGCCTCACTCTTTCAATCCCCTTCAGATTTATAGCGACATTATCCTTCCCTTTACAAATTCACACTGACATCCTTCTTCCCTCCTCCTTCCCGCTTCACTCCTCCTTTCTATCTGACGTTTCAAGTGACGGAAGTGTGCTGCACACAGTGGGTGGGAATACCGTGATCCCACAAAACTGAAAGATGATTTCCCCCAGTGGTTCCCTTTCCTGAAATAAAAGCAGCAAGTGTGATAGTGAATGACTAGAGCTGGGAGCAGACGGGCGGTCGCTGATTCTGGAATGTGGATGATTGTCATGCCTGGGCAGAATTTTTTTATTTTTTTATTTGATAAATTTAGAGTACCAATTCATTTTTTCCAATTAAGGGGCAATTTAGCGTGTTCAATCCACCTACCCTGCACATCTTTGGGTTGTGGGGGCGAAACCCACGCAGACACGGGGATAATGTGCAAACTCCACATGGACAGTGACGCAGGGCCCGGATCGAACCTGGGACCTCAGCGCCATGAGGCAGCAGTGCTAACCACTGCGCCACCGTGCTGCCCAATAAAAATTATTATTATTACTATAAATGGAAAATGAGAAAGTTCACATTTCCACAGCCGTGTAAGCTTCTCCGACGTTGGGTTCAAGATTCATTTTCAGGTAGGACGAAGGAAACTACTCAGTATTTTTATTTTGCTTTGGTCGGAATTTTTTGAGTGCCGACAGCACAAAATGAAAAATGTTGCAATTTCCAAACGACATACCTTTGGACAAAAACGTACAGAAATGATTAACCCTCGGGAGATTTAAATCTGAATTAAAATCAAAGCCAGTATCCTGGACCCAATTCCAGTAAAGACTAGAAGAAATAGATTGAGATGTGACTGTGCTTTTTATGGGAAGTGGGGGGAGAATTGAGGTCATGGTCTTTGAAGCTGCCTGCTGTGGTACACATAAAGGGGAAGCGCGCCAACAATAACGCCATCAGTTGTAGCCATCAATCTTCCGATTGTTGTTAGCTACCTGAGAACCTGTCACGGTTCATATAGAATAGATAGATGGAGAAGAAAATGTTCCTTACCAATAGTTACAGATGGTGACAGTCATTGGGGTTTTGGCCTGTAATATTGGATAATGGACGCTGCAAGTGAATTAAAAGACAGTTATGCATTTAAAAGGATCATAGGGCATAGGGAACTCAAGCCAGAACAGTTAATGGTGATCTGTGTTGAGAGGTTAAAATTTATGCCTTACGTTTAATTTATGGTTTTTTTTGCACATTTAGAGCATCAAAACATTGCTCCCATCTTTGCATCAGTGCGTCACTTTCCAGTCATTTTACCGACGTCATGTGAAAACCAGGAACGTGCTCGCGAATAAAGTGCGTTGTCGGTTCTGAAATGGAAAAGCTGGGATGAGATATTCAGCTGCCTCGTTGGGTAAAAACAACAGTGTGTAGGATTACTTTTGAAGAAGATCCCAGTTTTGATCGTTGGTCTGTGTCACCTTATCTTATCTCAACCACACTAACAGGATCTGTAAAACTGAAACTTCTGTGTACACTGTATATGAGTAAAGGGAGAGGAGTAATAATGTTAGCTCTTGGCGGTTACCAGGTAGCTGAGAAATTGTCAATGTCCACACAACGGATCCGTCAATAAAAAGTACATTAGGACTTCCGCTGACGCAGGTAGAGAGGAAGCGAGCACGTGGAAACTCTGCTCAGAAAATGCTTTTTTAAAGTGCAACGAACAGTTGAAACGTATTAAAAACCCGACGATTTTTGTACATACGTATCTTAAAAGGATGCCCGTAAAGAAAAAGGCAAGAAAGATTTGGTCCGCAGTCCATCTTCAGACTCCGAAGCATCGCAGGACTCCGTGCTAAGTAAGATACTAACCACGCCTCTGACGGACGACGATCTCGGCCGCATAATGGTGGGAGAATTGGAAAAACATCACCAGAGTCTGGCGACAGACCTAACAAGATCAGGCTCCGGCCCACAACGATTCAAAGCTGGAAAAACTGAATAAAACCATTGAGGCATGTGGCGCCACGCTGAAAGGCATTCAAACAGTCCGAACAGATCATAGTGGCCAGATCACATCTTAGGAAGCCAACCTAACCTCAGTGGTGGAGTGCAATAAAATTCTAAAGGCCAAAATAAGTGACCTTGTAAACCGTTCAAGAAGGCAAAACGTCCGCGTTGTGGGATTGCCGGAGGGGATAGAGGGCCCCGTCCTGACTGATTACTTTGCAGGCATGTTGTACGGGATGGTGGGTGAGGGCGTGCTCGCATCAACTCTAGAGTTAGACCGGGCTCATCGCTCTCTGTGGCTGAAATCCCGAGCGAGAGAACCGCCTCGTGCTGCCATCATTCTTTTTCACAGCTTCAGAAAGAAAGAACAGGTCCTTTGTTGTTAGGGAGCACCTGGATGTCAGGTGGGAGGGCCATTCATCCGACATTACCAGCATCTGAGTGCAGACCTGGCAAAGTGAAGAGCTGCCTTCAACGGGGTGAAATCCATCCTATACCAAAAAGGAGTTAGATTGGCATGATCTGGTTAGCACTGGGACTGCAGTGCTGAGGACCTGGGTTCGAATCCCGGCCCTGGGTCACTGTCCGTGTGGAGTTTGCACATTTTCCCCGTGTCTGCGTGGGTTTCACCCCCACAACCCAAAGATGTGCAGGTTAGGTGGATTGGCCATGCTAAATTGCCCCTTAATTGGGAAGAAACAATTGGGTACTCTAAATTTGAAAAAAATAGATCCGGCACGATCAACCCGTCTCACCGCCGAGTGACTGTCGGATTCTCCGACCCCCCGCCGGGCCGGAGAATCGCCGGGGGGGCGGCGTGAATCCCCGGAGGTAACAAACTCCTTTGTTCAAAAACTTAACTTGAGCTCTGTTTAAAACATGTTCATGATAATTCTACTGTGTAAACCGGTGACCGGGCATTTCTTGTTTTTATCATGTTTGGGGTTTGTAATTGCTGTCGGGTTTGATATTTGAATGTTACTGTCGCGCTGTAAGTAAGATGGGATGTTATTATACTTTCTAGTGGGGGGGGGGGTCTCTTGGCTAACGCTGAAGCTAGCTAATGGGCTGTGAGGGAGGGTTTACTGCAGCTCTTCATACACAGTTTGTGAATGTGAGCGTAGTGGGGCTTTGTTAATTGGAGGCTTAGGGACAGGGTTTTGTTTCTTAGTGTTACAAAGGAGGGGGGGCAGAAGTTTTAATGTCAGTTGGCTGGCGTTTGTGAGTCCTTTTTTCTCAGGTCGGATGACTTGGCTCAGTTGCCATCTTGGGTGGGTCTGTTCACTTTATCTTTCCGAGATCCCTCAGCTGATATTCCTCCTTGGAGGTGTCTGACTCTGAACTGAGGGGCAGTGGGAGACCTCCAATTTGTATTAGTGAGAGGCAGCATGGTTTTGTGAAGGGGAGGTCGTGTCTCACTAACTTGATAGAGTTTTTCGAAGAGGTCACAAAGATGATTGATGCAGGTAGGGCAGTGGATGTTGTCTATATGGACTTCAGTAAGGCCTTCGACAAGGTCCCTCATGGTAGACTAGTACAAAAGGTGAAGTCGCACGGGATCAGGGATGAGCTGGCAAGTTGGATACAGAACTGGCTAGGTCATAGAAGGCAGAGAGTAGCAATGGAAGGATGCTTTTCTAATTGGAGGGCTGTGACTAGTGGTGTTCCACAGGGATCAGTGCTGGGACCTTTGTTGTTCGTAGTATATATAAATGATTTGGAGGAAAATGTAACTGGTCTGATTAGTAAGTTTGCAGACGACACAAAGGTTGGTGGAATTGCAGATAGCGATGAGGACTGTCAGAGGATACAGCAGGATTTAGATCGTTTGGAGACTTGGGTGGAGAGATGGCAGATGGAGTTTAATCCGGACAAATGTGAGGCAATGCATTTTGGAAGGTCTAATGCAGGTAGGGAATATACAGTGAATGGTAGAACCCTCAAGAGTATTGAAAGTCAGGGAGATCTAGGTGTACAGGTCCACATGTCACTGAAAGTGGCAACAGAGGTGGAGAAGGTAGTCAAGAAGGCATACGGCATGCTTGCCTTCATTGGCCGGGGCATTGAGTATAAGAATTGGCAAGTCATGTTGCAGCTGTATAGAACCTTAGTTCGGCCACACTTGGAGTATAGTGTTAAATTCTGGTCGCCAAACTACCAGAAGGATGTGGAGGCTTTAGAGAGGGTGCAGAAAAGATTTACCAGGATGTTGCCTGGTATGGAGGGCATTAGCTATGAGGAGCGGTTGAATAAACTTGGTTTGTTCTCACTGGAACGACGGAGGTTGAGGGGCGACCTGAGAGAGGTCTACAAAATGATGAGGGGCATAGACAGAGTGGATAGTCAGAGGCTTTTCCCCAGGGTAGAGGGGTCAATTACTAGGGGGCACTGGTTTAAGGTGCGAGGGGCATTGTTTAGAGTAGATGTACGAGGCAAGGTTTTTACACAGAGGGTAGTAGGTGCCTGGAACTCGCTGCCGGAGGAGGTGGTGGAAGCAGGGACGATAGTGACGTTTAAGGGGCATCTTGACAAATACATGAATAGGATGGGAATAGAGGGATATGGACCCATGAAGTGTAGAAGATTGTCGTTTAGTCGGGCAGCATGGTCGACATGGGCTTGGAGGGCCGAAGGGCCTGTTCCTGTGCTGTACTTTTCTTTGTTCTTTGTTCTCTTTGTTCTTGTTTGGTCACTTGGAATGTTCGGGGTCTGAATGGTCCAGTAAAGCAGTCTAGGGCATTTGCTCATCTACAAAATCGCACAAGAAACCCACTTGCAGACAAGGCAACGTGAGAATTGGGTGGGGCAGGCCTTCACTACAGTTTTAGCGGGAGGACCAGAGGCTCGGTAATCTTAATTCATAATAGAATATAATTCTCCTCCTCTCGAGTGATAGCTGACCCTGGTGGTTCTATGAGCAAATTTGTTTCCGCTCCTCCCCAGCTCAATGCTGCTTTCAGATCACATTACCGAGACCTGTATGAGACAGAACCCCTGCTGGGCAAATCAAGTACGACAAGCTTTCTGGATGGTGTGCATATCCCGACAAGAATTGGGTTCCCCATTATGCCCAGGAGAGATTTCAAAGTGTATTGGCTCTTGCAATCTCGCAAAGCCCTGAGTCCCAACGGCTTCCCAGCTGAGTTTTATAAAAAGTTCTCAGAACAGCTCATACCCTGAATAACGGATATGTTTAATGACTCACTGTCTCGGGGTTCATTGCCCTCACTCAAGCCTCAATTTCATTGCTCCTTAAGGGGGCAAGGACCCAGCAGAGTGTGGGTCATACCCACCCACCTCACTTTTGAACATCAAACTGCTGGCTAAGGTCCTGGCAATCTGGCTGGAGTCTTGTCTCTCGATCAATATTCGAATGTCATCCTCTCCCCCTCCACAGGTTCAGAACCTGAGGTTATCGTGTCTTTGGATGCAGAAAAAGCACTTTTTGAGTACCCAATTAATTTTTTTTTCCACTTAAGGGGCAATTTAGCGTGGCCAATCCACCTGCACATCTTTGGGTTGTGGGGGCCAAACCCACGCAAACACGGGGAGAATGTGCAAACTTCACACGGACAGTGACCCAGAGCCGGGATCGAACCTGGGACCTCGGCGCCGTGAGGCAGCAGTGCTAACCCACTGCGCCACCGTGCTGCCCTGCAGAAAAAGCACTTGATAGGGTGGAATGGGATTACCTACTCAGGATTCTCGGGAGATTTGGATTTGGCTCTAAATTTGCCTCCGGGATTCGTCTGCTGTATAATGCTCCTCAGGCCATTATTCGCACAAACACTGTACTTTCAGATTACTTTCCCTTGGGAAGGGGCACTAGACAGGGCTGTCCTCTCTCCCCGCTGCTCTTCGCCTTGGTTATTGAGCCTGTGTCAATAGCATTGAGGGCCTCTGATTTGTGGAGGGGTATTTGTCGGAATGGAGTGGTGCACTGGGTATCGCTTGCTGGAATCTGAAACCAAAAGAGAAAATGCTGGAAAATCTCAGCAGGTCTGGTAGCATCTGTAAGGAGAGAAAAGAGCTAACGTTTCGAGGCCCGATGACCCTTTGTCAAAGCTACTGTCTTTGTCTCCGACTTACCCCAAGGGGATTTCAATTTAAATTCCACCTTGCATGTAACCTCCAGGATATACAACATTCTTCCAACTGCTGCTCTCACCACATCCTGAAAGCCACACTCAGTGCCATGCGCTGCCACATGAAAACACTCAACATCTCTCTCCAGCTCATATTCCCCAAGAAACCTGAGGTAACCAATTGTCCCCAGCCAATAGGATCCGGGAAGGTTATAACATCACCTTTACCACTTTTGGCCAGGAGGCAAGTATTGCTAGGTTGGAAGTCTTCCAGACCACCTGGTGCATCCGTCTGCTTGGGCGATTTGATGTCGTTTCTACATTTGGAAAAAATTAAGTATGCCACCAGGAGGCCGGCAGGTAGGTTCTACCTGAGGGTCGGGATTCTCTGTCCCACGTCCCCCCAGGATTCTCCGCCCCATGCCCCCCCAGGATTCTCCGCCCCGCGCGTCCCCAGGATTTTCCGTCTCGCCAGCCGGCCAATGAGATTTCCCATTGTGGGCAGTCCCACGCCGCCGGGAAATCCCGGGCTACCAGCGAAATGTAAAATCCTGACAGTGGGGAATCCAGCCTGAGGTGCCAACCATATATCTCCTTTTATAAAGAATTTTGGGGTTTAGTTTATAGTGGGGTTAAGTTTTATGTTATGTTTTATGTTTTGATGTTGATGAAAGAAAGACTTGTGTATAACCTTTTTACTTTGAACTTATATATCTTTGCTGTTAGATTGTTCATATTATGATTAATGTTTGTTTATAAAATTTCAATAAAAATGTTTACAAAAATATCAGATAAAAGGCACATTAGGCAAGGGTTTGGCGTGAATGTAGAAGTGAATCAGCCATAGTTGCTGATTGCTGATCGTCATCTGGGGGTTAGCTGAGGGCGGGATGAGTTTGTGATACCCCCCTCCTGTCAATTGCTACCCACATTCCCGCATGAAGAATGCTCCTTTGGGCAAGGTAACAGAGGATCGTTGATGACCTTGGAAACAATTCGCCGGCATGAACCATTGCCTTTCAGAAAGAAGCAGAGAAAACTGAGAGTAATAGAACAGAAACCAAAAAGTAAGCTTTATCACGGAACTGAACCCACAGTCTAGTTTCGCTTTACAAGCAGATAAGATTATCTGCTCTCCAGTGTACAAAACTAATCTCATTAACAATGAGAAGTCAATATCACTTTTAAAACAGGGCGAAATTCTCCGTTATCGGCGGAAACTCCGCCGATCGGCGCACAAAACGGCGCAAATCCCACTTGCGTCACGTCATAAAAATGGGCCGATAGTCTGCGGCCCGAAATGGGCTAGCAGCGACGTAACGGGATCCGCGCTTGCGCAGTGGTTCACGCCGTGCAGCGTCATACGCGCTGCACGGCGTGACGGCTCATAAGGCCGCGCAGCTCCCCCCCACCCGACCGGAACAGCCGACCGCAACACCCGACTTGATGGCTGGCCGTCGCTCAGCCCCGAGGTTCGAGTCACGCGATGTGGAGGCGCTCCTGGATGCGGTGGAGCAGAGGAGGGACGCCCTGTATCCCGGGCACGGCCGCAGAGTTGCCCCACGCCACAGCCGGCGTCTGTGGAGGGAGGTGGCAGAGGCCGTCATCGCTGTGGCCCTAACACCACGGACAGGCACCCAGTGCCACAAGAAGGTGAACGACCTCGTCAGAGCAGGCAGGGTGAGCGTCCCCCATATCCCCCATATCCCCTCTCCCCCAAATCCCCCCTCCCCCATATCCCCCCTCCCCCATATCCCCCATATCCCCCCTCCCCCATATCCCCCATATCCCCTCTCCCCCATATCCCCCTCTCCCCATATCCCCCCTCCCCCATATCCCCCCTTCCCCATATCCCCCCCTCCCCCATATCCCCTCTCCCCCATATCCCCCCCTCCCCCATATCCCCCCCTCCCCCATATCCCCCCCTCCCCCATATCCCCCATATCCCCCTCCCCCATATCCCCCCCTCCCCCATATCCCCCCTCCCCCATATCCCCCATATCCCCCCTCCCCCATATCCCCCCTCCCCCATATCCCCCCTCCCCCATATCCCCCATATCCCCCCTCCCTCATATCCCCCCTCCCCCATATCCCCCTCCCCCATATCCCCCCTCCCCCATATCCCCCATATCCCCTCTCCCCCATATCCCCCCTCCCCCATATCCCCCCCTCCCCCATATCCCCCCTCCCCCCATATCCCCCATATTCCCCCTCCCCATATCCCCCATATCCCCCCTCCCCCATATCCCCCATATCCCCCCTCCCCCATATCCCCCATATTCCCCCCTCCCCCATAACCCCCCTCCCCCATATCCCCCCTCCCCCATATCCCCCCTCCCCCATATCCCCCATATCCCCCCTCCCCCATATCCCCCCCTCCCCCATATCCCCCCTCCCCCATATCCCCCATATCCCCCCTCCCCCATATCCCCCCTCCCCCATATCCCCCCTCCCCCATATCCCCCATATCCCCTCTCCCCCATATCCCCCCCTCCCCCATATCCCCCCCTCCCCCATATCCCCCCTCCCCCATATCCCCCATATCCCCCCTCCCCCATATCCCCCCCCTCCCCCATATCCCCCCTCCCCCATATCCCCCATATCCCCCTCCCCCATATCCCCCCACTCCCCCATATCCCCCATATCCCCCATATCCCCCATATCCCCCCTCCCCCATATCCCCCATATTCCCCCCTCCCCCATATCCCCCCTCCCCATATCCCCCATATCCCCCCTCCCCCATATCCCCCCTCCCCCATATCCCCCATATCCCCCCTCCCCCATATCCCCCATATCCCCCCTCCCCCATATCCCCCATATCCCCCCTCCCCCATATCCCCCATATTCCCCCTCCCCCATATCCCCCCTCCCCCATATCCCCCCTCCCCATATCCCCCATATTCCCCCCTTCCCCCATATCCCCCATATTCCCCATATCCCCCCCCTCCCCATATCCCCCCTCCCCCATATCCCCCCTCCCCCATATCCCCCATATCCCCAAGTGAATCCAGCCCTAACCTTAACCTCTGCAATGCACGCGCAACCGATGGCGTGCATTCATATACCTGCCTAACACTGTTGCCTTTTACCCCTGCCACCACCCCCCCCCCCCCCCCCCAGGAGAAGCGCGCACACAACAATAGGGAGCATGTGAGGACTGGAGGAGGGCCCGCTGATGAGAGGCCACTGACCGTACACGAGGAAAGGGCCCTGGAACTGGCTGGCGGTCCTGAGGACCGGGAGGTTGCTGATGCAGAGGTCGGGGCCCCACGAGCAAGTGAGCCACCAACAGCCCGTCCCCATATCCCCCCTACCCTATATCCCCCTCTCCCGTATCACCTGATCACTGCCTGATGTCTAACCATGCATGCTTCATTGTGTATCGCAGGACCAAACGTCCAGGCACCCATCCCCGCAGATGCAGACCGCCCGCAGGATGCCCCTCGGAGACCACGGGAGACGGAGAGACCCGCACCCTCCAGCATGCGACGCCCGCAGGATGCCCCTTGGAGACCACGGGAGACGGAGAGACCCGAACCCTCCAGCATGCGACGCCCGCAGGATGCCCCTCGGAGACCACGGGAGACGGAGAGACCCGAACCCTCCAGCATGCGACGCCCGCAGGATGCCCCTCGGAGACCACGGGAGACGGAGAGACCCGAACCCTCCAGCATGCGACGCCCGCAGGATGCCCCTCGGAGACCACGGGAGACGGAGAGACCCGAACCCTCCAGCATGCGACGCCCGCAGGATGCCCCTCGGAGACCACGGGAGACGGAGAGACCTGGAGCAACAGGGAGACGACACCCCCGTCACGTGCGGGAGCGACCACCCAGCGATGAGGGGGGCAGCCACAGGCCCCCGTCACATCCGAGCCAGGACACCACTACCCAGGACACCACTATCCAGGACACCACTATCCAGGACACCACTACCCAGGACACCACTATCCAGGACACCCCTACCCGGGACACCACTACCCGGGACACCACTACCCGGGACACCACTACCCGGGACAGCACTACCCGGGACAGCACTACCCGGGACACCACTACCCAGGACACCCCTACCCGGGAAGACGAAATACCGGACAGTGACTCAGAGTGGATGGGTGGAGACGAACCCCCACCCCAAAGTGCCATGGACTCAGAGTGGGACGAAGAGCACGACACAACGCCACTGCTGTCACCAACACCCTCCACCATCGCAGAAACACTCACCACGGTTGGGCACTTTAGTGATGAGGCGTCTGGTACACTCACTGGTGCGCACAACACAGAAGTCCCGGTACAGCAGGTGGAGGTAGGAGCAGCAGAGGGACCGGGCAGTCGGAGGGCAGCCCAGGCCAAGCGAACATCTGCCGCCCAGATGGATCCCGGGTTCCTGCAGTTACCACACCCACACATAGATCCGATGCAACCACCGACACGGAGACGAGCGAATAGGGTGACGGGTGGCTTGCGGCGGCTGCGGTCGCAGGTGGAGGAGTCCACCCGCGTCCAGGAGCTGGGAGTGGTCCCGGTCATGCGTGCCACCCAGGCTGACACCGCACGGGTGGCGTCCGCGGTGGAGGCAATGGGTGCGACGGTGTCAGACATGGAGAACGGTTTGCGAGGCCTGGGGCCTTCCGTGCAGGCGGCGTCTGTGGCCCAGGAAATGGCTGCCCTCTCACAGGAGGCCATGAGCCAGTGCCAGCGCCAGATGGCAGAGGCGCTCAACGCCATAGCCCAGTCTCAGCAGGCCATGGCCCAGTCTCAGCAGGCCATAGCCCAGTCTCTGCAGGCCATGGCCCAGTCTCTGCAGGCCATGGCCCAGTCTCAGCAGGCCATCGCTGAGGGCATCGGCGCCAGTGGCCATGTGCGAGCTGGCGTCGCACTGACAGGGTTCGACAACCCCCTGGGCTCCATGGCTGCAAACCTGCAGACCCCTGTCGATACCAGCACGGGCCTCCAGGACTGGCAGCGCCAGATGTCGGGGGCGCGTCGGATGGCCAGTCCGTTCGCATCCCCCACCCATGTAGAGGCCTGGGGGCCATCGGGCACCCCGAGGGAGGAGGAGGTGGTGTGGTCCGTCCCGGCTCCCTCTGTAGGGGAGGTCCCGGTACACCGCGACACCTCGGACTCCCCCCCTTCCGTCCCAGGTGCATCGGGTGGGCAACGGGCAGGACAGGCTGGCAGCTCGCCATCCCAGTCGCCCGGGCCGCAGCCTGGCCCATCTAGGCCAGGACGCCCCAGGAAACGGCCGCCAAAGGGATCCAGTGTCAGAGGGCAGGAATCACAGGAGTCCACCTCCAGTTCTGCTGTACCGTCTGGGGAACCACGTAGACGTAGTCAAAGGGCCCGTAAGGCTAAACAATTAGACACTGAGTAAGTTGGCACGGGTGCAGGGCACAGATGAGTTTTAGGCGCTAGGGCACATGCATGAACTCCTTTGGTTATTAAAGTCAATGTTACACCTACCGAAGCTGCCTTTGTGCTCTGTCCAAAGTGTGCGGGGGTGTCATGTACGTTGAGCGCAAGTGTGTGTGTGAGGGGTGGTCTTACCTCAGCCCCAGGTGAGTCTGCCCCCTTCCCCCTGGGCCGCCATCAACATCCCCCGGGCAGAGGACGGGACCGTGCGCTGCAGTGTCACAGCCGCATGCAGGGATGGTCCGGGTGGATGGTGGTACTGTGGCCATGGGTCAGACATAGTCCAACGATGTAGAGCCAGGAGCTCATCGGAGGCGGGTTGTCATCATTCTCCATGGCCGGCGATAGACACGCGTCCACCCGCAACTGGGTGAGCCCGGCCCGTTGTGCCGCCGGTGGATCGGCAATTGGGAGTGGGGGGGGTGGTGTGCATGCGGGTGGGGTGTGTGGGGTTGGGGAGGGGGGTGAGGGTGCTGGGTGGGTGGATGGGTGGGGGGTGTGGGTGGTCGGCTGTTGTCATGGTGTGCGGTCTGTGGCCATACTACCCGATTCCCACGCCCATCTAGTCAGTGAAGCGGGCGGCTATCAGCCTGTCCCGTGCCCGCTGGGCCAGCCGGTAACGGTGGACAGCCACCCGTCTGTGTCTACCCCGTCTGCCCTGACCATTGCCCCCATCCCCCTCATCTGGGGAGGACTGGGCCTCTTCCTGCTGCTCCTCCACTCCGCCCTCCTCTGCCTGCGGCACATCGCCCCTCTGCTGGGCTATGTTGTGCAGGACGCAGCACACCACAATGATGCGGCCGACCCTATCTGACCGATACTGGAGGGCGCCCCCAGAGAGGTCCAGGCACCTGAAACGCATCTTCAGCACGCCAAAGCACCTCTCGATCACTCCCCTTGTCGCTACATGGGCATCATTGTAGCGGTTCTCCGCCTCATTGCGTGGCCTCCGTATAGGCGTCATCAGCCACGATCGCAATGGGTAGCCTCTGTCGCCCAGCAACCAGCCCCTCAGCCGGGGATGGCGTCCCTCGTACATGCCGGGGATGGATGACCGCGACAACACGAATGAGTCGTGTACACTGCCTGGGTGACGGGCGCAGACGTGCAGGATCATCATGCGGTGGTCGCAGACCACCTGTACGTTCATCGAATAGGTCCCCTTCCTATTAGTGAACACGGCCCTGTTATCTGCAGGTGGCCGCACGGCGACGTGCATCCCATCGATCGCGCCCTGGACCATGGGGAACCCGGCAATGGCAGAGAAGCCCACGGCCCGGGCATCTTGGCTGGCCCGGTCCCACGGGGAAGCGGATGTAGCGGTGCGCCATGGCATAAAGGGCATCTGTCACTGCCCGGATGCACCGGTGCACCGATGTCTGCGATATGCCGGACAGGTCCCCACTCGGTGCCTGGAATGACCCCGTTGCATAAAAGTTCAGGGCCACCGTAACCTTGACGGACACGGGGAGAGGGTGTCCCCCGCCAGTGCCACGCGGTGACAGGTGTGCCAGCAGGTGGCAGATGTGTGCCACGGTTTCCCGGCTCATCCGGAGTCTCCTCCTGCATTCCCGGTCCGTGAGGTCCTGGTATGACTGCCAGGGCCGGTACACACGGGGCGCCCTCGGGTGCCTCCGTTGCCGTGGGGCCGCGACGTCCTCCTCCCCCTCCTCGTCCTGTCGGTCAGGTGTCCCTCCAGCCTGGGCGGCTGCCGCCTGCCCCTCTGCGGCAGCCTGCGCCGCCTCTCTGGCACGCTCCTCCTCCTCCTCCTCCTCCTCCTCCTCATCCAGGGCAACATAGACATGAGCGGCTGCCACCACGGCGGCCAACATCGCTGGATGATCTGAAAACATGACGACCTGGTGGGGGGGAGGGGAACGACGACATGTCATCATTGCCCATATCCCCTCCTCCCCCCAGCCAGGTGGCATGGACCGCATGGGTCCAACTGTTGGAGGCTGGCACCTGGCCAGGTGGACCAACTCATTTGCCCTCCCATCACCCACCCCGGCACGGACCCCCCCCCCCCCCCCAACCTCCACCCCGGCACGGACCCCCTCCCCAACCCCCAACCTCCACCCCGGCACGGACCCCCTCCCCAACCTCCACCCCGGCACGGACCCCCTCCCCAACCTCCACCCCGGCACGGACCCCCTCCCCAACCCCCAACCTCCACCCCGGCATGGACCACCTCCCCAACCCCCAACCTCCACCCCGGCACGGACCCCCTCCCCAACCCCCAACCTCCACCCCAGCACGGACCCCCTCCCCAACCTCCACCCCGGCACGGACCCCCTCCCCAACCCCCAACCTCCACCCCGGCACGGACCCCCTCCCCAACCCCCAACCTCCACCCCGGCATGGACCCCCCTCCCCAACCCCCAACCTCCACCCCGGCACGGACCCCCTCCCCAACCTCCACCCCGGCACGGACCCCTTCCCCAACCCCCAACCTCCACCCCGGCACGGACCCCCTCCCCAACCTCCACCCCGGCACGGACCCCCTCCCCAACCTCCACCCCGGCACGGACCCCCTCCCCAACCCCCAACCTCCACCCCGGCATGGACCCCCTCCCCAACCCCCAACCTCCACCCCGGCACGGACCCCCTCCCCAACCTCCACCCCGGCACGGACCCCCTCCCCAACCCCCAACCTCCACCCCGGCACGGACCCCCTCCCCAACCTCCACCCCGGCACGGACCCCCTCCCCAACCCCCAACCTCCACCCCGGCACGGACCCCCTCCCCAACCTCCACCCCGGCACGGACCCCCTCCCCAACCTCCACCCCGGCACGGACCCCCTCCCCAACCCCCAACCTCCACCCCGGCATGGACCCCCTCCCCAACCCCCAACCTCCACCCCGGCACGGACCCCCTCCCCAACCCCCAACCTCCACCCCAGCACGGACCCCCTCCCCAACCTCCACCCCGGCACGGACCCCCTCCCCAACCCCCAACCTCCACCCCGGCACGGACTCCCTCCCCAACCCCCAACCTCCACCCCGGCATGGACCCCCTCCCCAACCCCCAACCTCCACCCCGGCACGGACCCCCCTCCCCAACCCCCAACCTCCACCCCAGCACGGACCCCCTCCCCAACCTCCACCCCGGCACGGACCCCCTCCCCAACCCCCAACCTCCACCCCGGCACGGACCCCCTCCCCAACCTCCACCCCGGCACGGACCCCCTCCCCAACCTCCACCCCGGCACGGACCCCCTCCCAACCCCCAACCTCCACCCCGGCATGGACCCCCTCCCCAACCCCCAACCTCCACCCCGGCACGGACCCCCTCCCCAACCCCCAACCTCCACCCCGGCACGGACCCCCTCCCCAACCCCCAACCTCCACCCCAGCACGGACCCCCTCCCCAACCTCCACCCCGGCACGGACCCCCTCCCCAACCCCCAACCTCCACCCCGGCACGGACCCCCTCCCCAACCTCCACCCCGGCACGGACCCCCTCCCCAACCCCCAACCTCCACCCCGGCACGGACCCCCTCCCCAACCTCCACCCCGGCACGGACCCCCTCCCCAACCTCCACCCCGGCACGGACCCCCCTCCCCAACCCCCAACCTCCACCCCGGCATGGACCACCTCCCCAACCCCCAACCTCCACCCCGGCACGGACCCCCTCCCCAACCCCCAACCTCCACCCCAGCACGGACCCCCTCCCCAACCTCCACCCCGGCACGGACCCCCTCCCCAACCCCCAACCTCCACCCCGGCATGGACCCCCTCCCCAACCCCCAACCTCCACCCCGGCACGGACCCCCTCCCCAACCTCCACCCCGGCACGGACCCCCTCCCCAACCCCCAACCTCCACCCCGGCACGGACCCCCTCCCCAACCTCCACCCCGGCACGGACCCCCTCCCCAACCCCCAACCTCCACCCCGGCACGGACCCCCTCCCAACCCTCCACCCCGGCACGGACCCCCTCCCCAACCTCCACCCCGGCACGGACCCCCTCCCCAACCCCCAACCTCCACCCCGGCATGGACCCCCTCCCCAACCCCCAACCTCCACCCCGGCACGGACCCCCCTCCCCAACCCCCAACCTCCACCCCAGCACGGACCCCCTCCCCAACCTCCACCCCGGCACGGACCCCCTCCCCAACCCCCAACCTCCACCCCGGCACGGACTCCCTCCCCAACCCCCAACCTCCACCCCGGCATGGACCCCCTCCCCAACCCCCAACCTCCACCCCGGCACGGACCCCCTCCCCAACCCCCAACCTCCACCCCAGCACGGACCCCCTCCCCAACCTCCACCCCGGCACGGACCCCCTCCCCAACCCCCAACCTCCACCCCGGCACGGACCCCCTCCCCAACCTCCACCCCGGCACGGACCCCCTCCCCAACCTCCACCCCGGCACGGACCCCCTCCCCAACCCCCAACCTCCACCCCGGCATGGACCCCCTCCCCAACCCCCCAACCTCCACCCCGGCACGGACCCCCTCCCCAACCCCCAACCTCCACCCCGGCACGGACCCCCTCCCCAACCCCCAACCTCCACCCCAGCACGGACCCCCTCCCCAACCTCCACCCCGGCACGGACCCCCTCCCCAACCCCCAACCTCCACCCCGGCACGGACCCCCTCCCCAACCTCCACCCCGGCACGGACCCCCTCCCCAACCCCCAACCTCCACCCCGGCACGGACGCCCTCCACAACCCCCAACCTCCACCCCGGCACGGACCCCCTCCCGGCACTCCCCCGGAGCCCAGCCTACTCTAACCACCCCCCCCCCCCCCCCCCCCCCCCGCCGCACACACACACAAGCCGAGACACACCTCTCCTCAGGCAATCAGTCTGCGGCCACGCCATTTCCTGCCCAGAGCCAACCCCCCAGGCCGTCACTCACCTCCTCGCTGGTCGGCGTGAGCCTGGAGCACCGGGTCACGCCGATGAAAAGGAGGTTTGATTCACGTCGACGTGAACGGTCATCACGTCGACGGGACTTCGGCCCATCCGGAAGGGAGAATATCGGCAGGCCGAAAATCGGCTGCCTTGCGCAGACCCGTGACATTCTCCGCGGCAGCGGCGCCATTAACGCCCCGCCGACTTTTCTCCCTTCGGAGACTTCGGCGGGGGGCGGGATTCACGGCAGCCAACGGCCATTCTCCGACCCGGCGGGGGGTCGGAGAATGACGCCCCTGTTGCTGGAACCTAGCCAGTGGTGCAGTTGATTGGTTCAATGTTATGCCTCGGGACTGAGAGGAGCAGGTTCTCCAGTCCGTAAATTCCTAATTTCTGCAGGAATTACCTGGACACGGTTCTTCAATTAAGGGGGAAAACGCAGACAGCAATAAGATTTGTCCTGCTCTAGTGTACCTCTTACATACAACGTGAGTTTTACAGCACAGAAAGAGGACCTTCGGCCCATCGAGTCTGAGTTGGTCATCAAGCACCTATCTGTTCTGATCCCATTTTCCAGTCTTGTTGCTAAATGCATCTTAAATGCTGTGAGGGTTCCTGCCTCTACTACTCTACTTAAGGGAGTGAGTTCCAGATTCTGACCACCCTCCGGGCAACGATTGGTAGATTTCTGATTCACAAAAACTTAAAGTGATATGGAGATAATGGATGCAAAAGGCTAAATGGCCTGCTCCTATATTTCCTCAAAGGTTTTCCTCATATCCCCTCTAAATCTCCCATCCCTTACCTTAAATCTATGCCCACTGGTTATTGACCCCTCGATTAAGGGGAAAGGTTCCCTCTAATCTAATCTGTGTACCTCATAACTTTGTGCACCTCAATCATATCCCCCCCTTCAGCCTTCCTTGCCCGAATGAAACCAACCCCAGCCTAACCAGCCTCTCTTCATAGCTGAAGAACTCCAGCCCGGGCAGCATCCTGGTGAATCTCCTCTGCCCTCCCTCCAGTGCAATCACCCCAATCCTATAGTGTGGTGACCAGGACTGCACACAAGACTGTGGCCTAACCAGCACTTTCTACAGCTCCATCATAACCTCCCTACTCATATTCTGTGCTTTGGCTATGTGAAGGCAGGTATCCCATATGCCTTCTTACCCATCTTACCTACCTGTCCTGAATGGAAAGGCTCAGGAAATTAGTCACTCAGTCAACTGATGTGTAGGAAAAGTGTGGTAATGGCAACTGCTCTGTACACTAAGACTTCTGTTGCCCTGTGGAGGTCTTCACTGAAAACATTCATTGCCGCAATTCGTAGAGGGCTGGGGCTGGTGTAGCTGACCTGGTGCCAGATCTCTTCGCCAATGGTGGTCCTTTTGAGGGAGGTGGCTGCCTAAGGCATGGAAAGTGCTCAACATATTCCAGAGTTTCTCCTTCCGTACACATGGGAGGTGGAGTATTTTGCTGACCAGGTGTGGGTTGATACGAGTTTTCTTTGGCAACATTCAAGGACAGGCTGAGTTTCTGGTTTGCAGAACCGAAGAGCTCGAGGGTATCTAGTAAATCTGGTGCAGAGTGAACAACGTCATTGCAGTGATCTGCACACTGTGGATCATGTATATTTATGGTGGCCAGTTTAATAGAAACTGTAACCTATTATTTATAGATTTTAAAAAATTTGTTCATGTGATGTGGGCATCGCAGGCTGTGCCAGCATTTACTGTCCATCCCTAATTGCCCTTGGGGGGCAGTTAAGTGTTTATAGCTAAATATAACTCGAAACATTTTATTAACCTCTCATAAATCTGTTTTTCTAAATTTCAAAAATAGAGGAGTGCTTCATCTCGGAAGGAGAAAGATCTGGCAAAACATCTCAAGCTGCACTCAGCATACCATCTCTGAGCCAACTGCACATACCAACGCCTATTCTCTGACGGCAGGTAAAATGATTTTAATGTAATCAATGAGGTGCTCTATTAATTTATGTGCCATTACATAAATCATACTTAATCCAGCAAAAGCCTAAAACTGTTTGGACTTCCAACTCAAACAAGTTATTCCATTTCCCTCTACACTTCATGTTTTCTTTTTGCACAGATTATTTTTGGCACAGTGAGCAAGCAGGTTGTCTGTTTCAAGTCTGCCGCCAACCGTTTCTAAACGTGGAGTATGAATTTGCCGTGTCTGCTTTATGAGGATGTGTAGAAACATGTTTATATTCTACCTTTTTGAAATGATACCCTCATTTCGAGAAGTGCAAAATGATTAATTTTGGTATGAAGGCAATATAAAATAACAGGTACAACTCAAAAGGGAGCAGAGGGTCATTCAGATATACTTTTCTAAAAAATAAATCAGTACATTTCACCAAAATGAGAGGCGGTGCCAGCTCCTGGTGGGTCACTGTCGCCTAAATTGAAAGGTCAAAGGAAACTTATCTAATCGAACCAAATAGTCAGTCCTGGGGGTGATGATGCACCCCTGGGGTGCCCATCTGTCACGGAAGGCCTGCAGCATACCAGTGGCCACTGCGTGCTCTCTCTCCAGAGTCACGTTGCAGTAGAGGGGCAGACAGTTGGGTTGGACAACCAGCCCGACCTCCCTGCTCCATGGCCCAGTTGAGGGTCACCTTGGCCACGCCAGGAGCAGTCTTAGGAGGAGACCCACTGCCCTTCCTGGCCCCCTCTGCACTGGGTGACCAAAGACCAGGAATGTGGGGCCAAAGTACAACCACAAATGGGGGATCAGCCCCCTCAAATAATGAAAAGGGGCGTTAACATCGGGAAACAC
Organism: Scyliorhinus torazame; assembly: GCF_047496885.1. Classification (NCBI taxonomy): domain Eukaryota; kingdom Metazoa; phylum Chordata; class Chondrichthyes; order Carcharhiniformes; family Scyliorhinidae; genus Scyliorhinus; species Scyliorhinus torazame. Next base: position 257,177,524 of record NC_092716.1, read on the forward strand.
GGACTCCCCTTGGCGGCAGAAGACACATGGGACCTGGGAGTCCGGGAACCAAATTAACCTACAATTGGGTGGCACTGCTGAGTGCAACCCCACATGCCAGGTCCCCAATGGAAAAAGGGAGGGCTCTCACATAGCCTTAGACTGGGGACCTCCTCCACCACCAGGACAGGACCTCCTCCACCACCAGGACACAGGACAGAATGCACGGCATGTGCTGGCAGTGGGACCTCAGGGTATACACTTCCTGAAAAAAAAAATCTAAATTAAACAAAAATAAGCGGGGTGCTCCGTAACTAAATCAAAACATCAGAACAAACTTATCTAATTGAACTAATATGTCATTCTTGGGGGTGACGAACTCCAGCCACCGTGTGCCCAGTGGTCACGAATTCCTGCAGCATACCGGTGGACATTGCGCGCTCCTTCTCCAGGATCACCTGGGCGGAAAGGTATCCGCGACAGAGGGGCAGACAGTTCGTCGGACAACCCCGATTGACCGCCTGCTGCTGGGACCTGCTGAGGGCCACCCGGGCCAGGAGCAGGCTTAGGAAATGATCCTCCTCCACCAGCAGCACCTCCACCCCCAGCCACCCCCTGCTCTGGGGGTCAGGAGTGTGGGGCTAAAGTGGAACTAAAGATTGAGGACCAACATCCTCTAATAGCGATAAAGGATCTGCAGCCTCGGGCAATCTGCATAGACGTGCAACACGGACTCCGCTTGGCCACAGGAAACCCATGTGGCTGGGGAGTCGGTGAACCACCTAACCCTACAATTGGGTGGCACTGCTGCGTGCAACACCCTCCATGCCAGGTCCCTGATGGAGAAATGGAGAAGTCCCACAGAAGGAGCCCTCCACTGGAGACTTCCTCCACCATCAGAAGGCAGGACGGATTTCCACGGCATGCCCAGGCGGTGAGATGTTAGGGTATCATTGAAGGTGGCAAGGCAAGTTGAGAGAATGGTTAATGAAGCATATGGGATTCTGGAATTGTCACGGAAATTGGCAAAGTCTGACTTTGGGCGAGTAAAGTGGCATTTGACCCGCCAATGACAATGGCTTTGGATCACTGGTGGGTGGCCTCTGATTCGCCGTCCCCACCATGACATCAAGCCTTCAATAATCCGGGTGTCTTATTTAAAGGGCACCGCTGCACTCTGCGATGGATAAGAAGGTACAGGAGAGTGCTGGCCGCCAGATGGATGGCTAGTCTTCAGTTCGATTGATGCTTGAGCAAAACCCCACCCACATCCACCCTGCACCACATGACAGATTGATGGCAACTCCAGCCACATAATTGTGTCCTGTGTTCTCAACATTAGCCTAGCCTGCACCCCCAGGCTGAGCGGTTTGTTTGGACCATGAGGGTTAATGCTCCATGTTTACTATATAACTGTAATGCTGGGGGTGGGGGGTTTACACAGCGCCACCTTCAGTAGGTGATCCATGCCCACTGGTTGCCAGAGAATCCTCAAACGTGTCATATATGGAATGCCCTACCTGCTACAGTAGTGAACTCGCCAACATTGAGGGCATTTAAAAGTTTATTGGATAAACATATGGATGATAATGGCATAGTGTAGGTTAGATGGCTTTTGTTTCGGTGCAACATCGTGGGCCGAAGGGCCTGTACTGCGCTGTATCGTTCTATGTTCTATGTTCTATGTTCTATATAACACCTCATGCTTACCACATTACGAATAAAGTGACCTAAGAACACAGATATGCTAAACTGACAGATTACAACAGGCTTCCCCACAAAAGAAACAATGGGGGATTCTCCTCTGCCCCAGCCGTGAATTTCTCGGAGGCGCTGTTCGTTGGAGCCGGGATTCTCTCTTCCCGTTGCTTGTCAATAGGATTTCCATTGAAGCCACCCAACACCGCTGGGAAACCCATGATCCGGGCGGGATACACTGCTTGCGGGAAATGAGAATCCCAAAGGTGGGAGGATTCTGGCCAATATCAATGGTGCACTGTCACTAATCTCTCCAGACCACATAGGATTTATTTCTGCATTTTAACATCTCTTGCCATCACGTTATTTAAGTCCAATTTACTGTGTTATCCTTGATCTCCATCTATTGCCCATCCTCATGTTGCCCCTTGTGAGTTAATTCAAAACCATAGCAAAGCCCAACTCTATCTCGGCCACCATCTCTTTTAAATCCTCCACTGCCTTGGAGTAAGGAGTCATCCATTCAGGATTGAGAAGAGGAAAAATCTCTTGCCTCTAATTCTCTATCCCTGTGGATACTCATTCATTAAGACTGATAGATTTTTGGGTGCAAAATAAATTAAGGGATGTGGGGATATGATGCAGAAAGGTGGATTGTGGTAGAAAATCAGCCAATACTTTAATGAATGGCAAAACAGGCTTGGAGGCCCAAACTGTTTACTCCTGCGTCTTTTCTTATGTCTAATCACTCAAAATTATAGACTGCTTGTCTGGCATATAGTACTGGATGAGCAGGAATGTCCTTCAATTAAATATTGGGAAGACTGAACGCTCTGTTTCCTCACTGCTGACTCCACTCCTCTCCCAGGCAACTATCCAAATCAAACTGTTCCCAACTTTAATGTCAGATTTAACCCCGAGAGGAGCCTCTGATTGCTTATCAGTACCATCCCTAAGATTGCCTATTTCATCCTCCACAATGTCCTCCAATTCCGTCCCTGTCGCAGTTTATCTGCTGTTTGAACTCTCATTCACGCCTTTGTTATGTCTGGGATTGACTGTTCCTGATTGACCTCCCACATTCTGCCCTCGACAAACTTGAGGTCACTAAAATTCTGCTGCTACATCAAAGGTGCAATCTAAGTGTAGGCAGTTATTATTGTTGAACTAAGACTTCACAGGACAATGACTCATTTATACTCAATGAGAAAGAAATGTTTCTTTCGGTTCTATGATAAATTTTATTCTTTTCCTTTTAAAAAATCTCTTCCTTTCAGTGCAACCTGTGGCCACATGCTATCTGGGTGCTGAGTGCGGTCCATGAGACATTTTGTTGATAGTTGCCCACGCGTAGGGTTGCCACTTTCCGCTAATTTCCACCTGGGTAGTTTTTTTTCCTGCCCGTACGCACGTAAAGCAAGGGCAAGTGAAATGAGCTGCTTGGTGATTGTGAGAGCCGTGCACTCCCTCTGCATCAAAAGTGTAAATATTTCATTTGTTTTTACCATTTGAAGTTAATGTTAATAGATCAATGATTAAGCATTTTCTATAGCTCGTTGCTGCAGCACAGTGGTTAGCACTGTTTCCTCACACCGCCAGGGCCCCCGGTTCAATTCCAGCCTCCGGTGACTGTCTGTGTGGAGTTTGCACTTTCTCCCCGTATCTGCGTGGGTTTCCTCCAGGTGCTCCGGTTTCCTCCCAAAGATGTGCAGGTTAGGTGGATTGGTCATGCTAAATTGCCCCTTAGTGTCCAAAGATGTGCAGGTTAGGTGGGATTATGGGGTTACGGGGGGGTGTTCCTAGGTAGGGTGCTCTTTCAGAGGGTTGGTGTGGACTTGTGGGCCGAATGGCTTCCTTCTGCACTGTAGAAATCCTATGGTTCTATGGTTCTGAAATATTTGATTAAATGTATTTAATCTTATCCATGGAGTCATGGCTAGTGAACAAGCCCAACTTCAATCTTGTGGCCCACTGAGATAAAGTAGTGGCCCAATCACCAGCCCAGGTTGCCCAGCGTTGGTGTGATGTCTGCATTTGTGAAAGAGAGCAAGTACATGTTTAGAATGTTACACATGCATATGGTTGATTCAATTCTGCCACCTTCAGGTAGTTTAGTGAAATGCAAACCAAACTTGATCGAAAAAACTGTTACACAGTTAGTGACAACAGGGTAGCTTTTTAAAAATATTTTCAAAACATATTTATAATATCTTTATACGCATGAATTATATTTTTTCTATACCAAATGAAAGTCAAAGCAAGATAAGGAAGAATCTAAAAGTTGTGCTCTTTGCTCCCAACCAATGAAGACAAGTCTACCCTTAGTGAGGTTTTCCTCTTCAGTCAAATTACCATGTGTTGTGCTACGCAAAATCAATACTGGAAACACTCATTGGCTTCAATCAACATGATCTAGTGGTCAATTACAAAGTAACATTCATTGGAGTCACAGAAAAGCTCTTTGGGTGTAAGTATATGGGATGTCTGTGCACTACATGCACGATGCTACCATCTTGTGGGCAGGAGGACTAACAGTGGTAAAATATCTACAAAACAAATGGGCGACTTTGTAGCAACCATTTATGTCTACACACCATCACTTCCAAAACAACATTTCCCAAATCCTTCAACAGGGGCAAGCTTGGATATGGTGTAGTGCAATGATCCTTGGTCAGACCTTGGGGTGTGGTTATGGAGACTGGTTATGGACCATTAACGTTTTGTTTAAAGCAGATAAAGGTTGATATTCAAGACACCTGTTTTGGGAAATACAGCCTCACTGATTGGGTTGTGGCGCTGGGAATTTCCCGACTCCGCACTCCTCCCACAGTCCAAAGGTGTGCAGGTTAGGTGGATTGGGTTTGCTAAATTGCCCTTAATGTCTAAACAAAAACGGCTAGGTGGGATTACTGGGTTACGGGTGTGGGCTTAAGTAGGGTGCTCTTTCCAAGGGCCGGTGCAGACTCGATGGGCCGAATGGCCTCCTTCTGCACTGTAAGTTCTTTGAATTCTATGATTCCACGGGTTTGGAACAAACAAAAACAAACTTTAAACAAACATCAGAAAGATGAAACAATTTACAATACTCTATACTCTAAAATACAGGGTACTTATGAGGTACATCTGAATTAATGGTTTTCTTTAATTTAGAGTACCCAATTCTTTTTTTCCCAATTAAGGGGAAATTTTAACATGGCCAATCCATCTAGCCTGCACATTTTTGGGTTGTTGGGGTGAGACCCACGCAGAATGTGAATTAATGTACAAACTGTGGACAAACACACCACACAACAGAATAAATGACAGGTGCAACCAAGCCAGAGTCCATGGACTACTCCAGAACCCACCCAAACATCAATAAACACCAAGTCAAACAATCTTGTTGGAACTTTGTATTATGAATGATTCCCAGATTTACCATCAAGGATCTATCCTTGGAATTCTTTCCAAATGTCGCGACAGCTCAGATGGCTTTAACAATGGCACATCTCACAGGTTTCCAATGTTGCCTTCCAAGATCCTTTCTCTCTGGATTCCCACGTACACATAGACATGAGTTCACAAGCACACTATGCTGTGCAAAGCAAACCACCAATGCTCCAAATGGGTACTTTTTCCTCAGTACCCAAAGTACGGAGTCAGTCTGCTAACTGCAACTTTCCTTTTAATTCAGAGTCTATTTATGTTTCCCTTCTTTTAACTTACCTAGTCCTGTCCATGTGTCTGTGACACTTCTGACTGGCAGAGAGCTTCAAACTGACTGCCCTGAGGAGAGTTGTTCACTGGCCCTTAAACTCCTCTGGTGATCTATCAAAACACTTGGTACTAGGCAGGAACCAATGTATCAGGCATTGGGACAGCCTGTACCTTAAATGTTACAGATGACATAGTTTACTACCCAGGGACATAAAGATCAATGGATGTCATGACAGTAAGAATCAATAGAGAAAGTAGGCAACGTGATCAAAGCTGGCACTGAAGAGGTGCGTTTGAAAGCTCGCAGAGATGAAGTAAGGTGGATATAATGTACTGGGAGAACATAGCCTACCATTTACCCAACTCACTCTGGGTGATTGCAACTTTAACTATGCAGGTCAGACTCCAATGAAATAATCAGGGCAGAATGCTATTTTCTCCTCGAGCTGAGCAGGGGTAGATGTGGTGCTATTGTGATGAATGTAGGAATTTGTATATATATATATAGTATTATGTATCTGTTGCAGTAATGTTATTAAAAGAACTGAGGTTAAGGTATCCAGATTAAGAGCTGGATTCTCCAATAATGGGTCTATGTCCCCACGCCAGCGTAAAAGCGCTGGAGTTTCACTCTGGACTTACCTGAAGAATGTCCTGAGCGATTCTCTCACCTGCAGGGGGCTGGCAGGGCCCCAGAGTGCTCCTCGCAGCTCTGGCTGCGGATACGAGGCTTGATAGCCAATGTCAAGTTTCAAGCTCACCTCAGGTTCAAATAGGACACTGAAACTTTAAATTAGACAAGAGGTTGGCAGGGAAGTTGAATCAGGAGCTACGTTACAAAGTTTCCGGCCAAATCCACGTGGAACAGCTTTGGCTTTTATGCACTATCAATTACCACGAAGACGAGAGTAGTGGAATAATCGAGGCTTTATTGAGCAAAAATGTGTGTGCACACCTACATCCACCTACATCCTCCTCTACCTCCTCTTCACAGTCCATCACTCTAACAACACTCTTTCTTGATTCTTTTCTTTTCTGCCCCAGTGTAACCATCGAAACTCCTTTGTTCAAATGAGGTAGACACATGGGAACACCACTGTTACAATCCCTTTGGGGGCCAAGGACTGTGCTCTATACAATTCCCCCCTTACACAGCTGAGTATGAACACCCCCAGTTGGGAGTTAGTTCCTATCCTACCGTGTGATCCTGTTGTTTCTCCTGTCAGATTCTATAACCACCACCGGGAATTTCCCCTCCAAGTCACTCACCATCCTGACTTGAAAGTATATTGCTGTTCTTTCACTGTCGCTGGGGCAAAATCCTGGAACTCCCTCCCTAACAGCACAGTGGATGTACCTACACCACAGGGACTGCAGCAGTTCAAGAAGGCAGCTCACCACAACCTTTTTTTCAAAATATTTTTATTGAAAATTTTGCATTAGAAACAAAATTATATAAAACAGTTAATTCAAGTTACAATAAACAATCAAGAACCCCAATTAATTTAACCTCCCAACATTAAACTAAACACCTTAACAACTGATGATATCTAACTCTGAATGGCTGCCATCTTAGGTAGAACCTTTCTACTGACCCCCTCATGGTGAACTTGACTTTCTCCAAATGTAAGAACGACATGAGGTCACCCAACCAAGCTGAGGCACTGGGCGGAGCAGAAGATCTCCACCCAAGCAGAACTCGTCTCCGGGCTATCAATGAGGCAAAGTCAAGGTCATCCACCTTCACCCCCGTCGGTAGCACCGGCGAGTCTGAAATCCCAAACATGCCACCAACGGACATGGCTCCAGATCGAAATTCAGTATCTCTGATATGGTGCCAAGGAAGGAGACCCAGAAGCTCAGTAACTTGGGACAAGACCAGAACATATGAGTCTGGTTAGCCAGCCCCTGAGAACAACGCTCACATCTGTCCTGCATCCCAGTGAAAGAAATGCTCATCCTCGCCTTGGTCAGATGAGTCCTGTGCACCACCTTGAACTAGATCAGACTAAGCCGAGCACAAGAGAATGTGGAGATGACTCTGTGAAGATCCTTGCTCCACATCTCATCATCCAGAATAGAACCCAACTCACCCTCCCATTTCACCTTCACCTCATCCAACGGAACCAACTCCACTGATGGGATCTGGTTGAAAATACCCGAAATGCTCCCCCCACCAGACTCGGCCAAAGACAAAATCCTCATCAATAGGGAAGAGGTTGGTGCCATGGGACAAGAGGAAAAACCTTACGTGTAAAATCGCAAATCTGAAGATATTTAAACAGGTTGGAACCAGGGAGTTGAAACAGCTCTTATAGATTGGCTGGCTGGCTCGCCAATTGATGGATCTCTGTGTTTATTCCGAATCCTGGATATGCATTATCCCTTTTTAGTTCACAAATAACAGAGATTCCAGACTGTACTTTCTGGCAAAGTTATTTGAAACTTTATCCGTCAGCTTTTTAGTGTCTACTGGTGATTCAATTCCAGTACAAAATTAAGAGAAATTTCCAACTAGCCTTGCATCAAGCTAGCCAGATCGATTGTCTTTAGCAAATACAGTAGTTGGATTCAAAATATAATTTATATTTCTTCGTAATTTCTTCAAACCAAGATGCACAGGACAAAATGACTGAGTGATTTAAAACAAAAGAAAATGGCGAATTTGTAAAGCAAGCAGAATAGGTTTCAGAAAGTAGGTTAGAGTGATTCCGGAAAAGAAGAAGAAGCGTTTTCTCATCCTGACAATTGATCTTTTAAGGAGATTACTATCTTAAAATGGTGCCCTCTTTACAGCTGTGATTGGCTTTAACTAATTTATAAGTCACTCAATTCGACCAAATTGTCTGTCTGTCAATTTAAGAGATAAATGATTTGGGGTAATTTTCCATAACATTGTCTGAGCGAAACACATTTCCCACCAGGACTTATCACCATGGACTGACTGGTCATTACCATGGAAACGGAACTGGGACCTCAGCCCAATTCTTTAACACAAAGGGTCTTTCTGCTATTTGACATTGCAGTCTCTAGCAGTTTACACAACTTGCAAAGTATGAACATTTTAAGTCTTATTTGATTAATTCCCAGTTAGTCAGCTTCTCGTACTCTCATGGTTAATATGATTCAGTCAATTACTCCCAATGATTTCTTATTTAAACCCCCGATCTACCTCATCTATAGCTAACCAGATGATCTGGGGCGAGATTCTCCGACCCCCAACCGGGCCACAGACGCCGCCTGCACGGAAAGCCCCAGGCCTCGCAAACCGCTCCCCATGTCTGACACCGTCGCACCCATTGCCTCCACCGCGGACGCCACCCGTGCGGTGTCGGCCTGGGTGGCACGCATGACCGGCACCACTGCCAGCTCCTGGACGCCATCCACCTGCGACTGCAGCCGCCGCAAGCTGGCCGTCACCCTCTTGGGTCGTCCCAGGTTCGGTGGTTGCATTGGACCTATGTGTGGGTGTGATAACTCCAGGAACCCGGGATCCATCTGGGCGGCAAATGTTCGCATGCGCCGGGCTGCCCTCTGACCGCCCGGCCCCTTTGCTGCTCCTACCTCCACCTGCTGTACCGGGACAGCTGTGTTGTGTGCACCAGTGAGTGTACCAGACGCCTCATCACTAAAGTGCCCAACCGAGGTGAGCGTCTCTGCGATGGTGGAGGGTGTTGGTGACAGCAATGGCGTTGTGTCGTGCGCATCGTCCGACTCTGAGTCCATGGCACTTTGGGGTGGTAGTTCGTCTCCACCCATCCAATCTGTGTCACTGGCCTGTATTTCAGTTTCCTGGGTAGTGCTGTCCCGGGTAGGGGTGTCCTGGGTAGTGGTGTCCTGGCTCGGCTGTGACGGGGGCCTGTGGCTGCCCCTCTCGTCGCTGGGTGGCACACGCCTGCGTTGTCACACCCGCATAAGACGGGGGCGTCGTCTCCCTGTTGCTCCAGGTCTCTCCATCTCCAGTGGTCTCCAAGGGGCATCCTGCGGGCGTCGCATGCCAGAGGGTCCGGGTCTCTCCGTCTCCCGTGGTCTCCGAGGGGCATCGTGCGGGCGTCGCATGCCAGAGGGTCCGGGTCTCTCCGTCTCCCGTGGTCTCCGAGGGGCATCATGCGGGCGGTCTGCATCTGCGGGGATGGGCGCCTCGACGTTTGCTCCTGCGATGCACAATGAAGCATGCACGGTTAGACACGCAGGCAGTGATCAGGTGATATGGGGGAGGGGGATATGGGGGAGGGGGGATATGGGGACGGGCTGTCGGTGGCTCACTTGCTGGTGGGCCCCCGACCTCTGCATCAGCAACCTCCCGGTCCTCAGGTCCGCCAGCCAGTTCCAGGGCCCTTTCCTCATGTTCGGTCAGTGGCCTCTCATCAGCTGGGCCTCCTCCAGTCCTCACATGCTCCCTCTTGTTGTGTGTGCGTTTCTCCTGTGGGGGGTGGTGGCAGGGGTAAAAGGCGACAGTGTTAGACAGGTATATGAATGCACGCCATCGGTTGCGCGTGTATTGCAGAGGTTAAGGTTAGGGCTGGATTCACTTGGGGATATGGGGGAGGGGGCATATGGAGGAGGGGGGATATGGGGGAGGGGGGATATGGGGAGGGGGGATATGGGGGAGGGGGGATATGGGGGAGGGGGGATATGGGGAACATGGGGTGGGGGATATGGGGGATATGGGGAGGGGGGTTATGGGGGAGGGGGATATGGGGAGGGGGGATATGGGGGAGGGGGTATGGGGTATGGGGGATATGGGGGAGGGGGGATATGGGGGATATGGGGAGGGGGGATATGGGGAGGGGGGATATGGGGGAGGGGGGATATGGGGGATATGGATATCGGGCAGGGGGGGCTCACCCTGGCTGCCCTGATGAGGTCGTTCACCTTCTTGTGGCACTGGGTGCCTGTCCATGGTGGCAGGGCCACAGCGGTGACGGCCTCTGCCACCTCCCTCCACAGACGCCGGCTGTGGCGTGGGGCAACTCTGCGGCCATGCCCGGGATACAGAACCTCCCTCCTCTGCTCCACTGCGTCCAGGAGCGCCTCAATGTTGCGGGACTGGAACCTCGGGGCTGAGTGGCGGGCGGCCATCCGGTCGGGTCTTCTGGTTGGGTGGGGGGGAGCAGCGCGTCTTATGATCCGTCACGCCGCGCGGCGTGAACCACGTGAGCCATCGCGGATAGCGTCATGTCGCTGCTAGCCCATTCCGGGCCGGAGACTTAGCGACGTTTGGGGTGGCGCGATGCAGGTGGGATTTGCGCCGTTTTGGGCGCCGGTCGGTGGACATTGTGCCGATATCGGAGAATCCCGCCCCTGATTTCTATCAAGCTCCTTAAAACTGGCAAACCTTTCCCCCAAGAACAAGTCCCCAAACCTTTCCAGATCCTTCCCCTCCCATGACCTAAACATCAAATTTAAGGGGCAGCACAGTGGTTAGCACAGTTGCTTCACAGCTCCAGGGTCCCAGATTTGATTCCCGGCTTGGGAAACTGTCTGTGCGGAGTCTGCACGTTCTCCCCATCTCTGCGTGGGTTTCCTCCGGGTGCTCCGGTTTCCGCCCACAGTCCAAAGATGTGCAGGTTAGGTGGATTGGCCGTGCTAAATTGCCCTTAGTGTCCAAAAAGTTTAGGTTGGGTTACGGGGATAGGTTGGAAGTGTGGGCTTAAATGGGGTGCTCTTTCCAAGGGTCGGTGCAGTCCCGATGGGCCGAATGGCCTCCTTCTGCATTGTAAATTCTATGAAACCCGCTGGCACAAGGAGGTGATTACTGCAGACAGGGGCAGCAGCACCATGGAGCTTAGTTTAAAATGCTGTCTGAACTGCTTCCAGATTCTCGGGGGGATACCACCACCGGATTCGAGGAAAATCTTGCCGAAGAGAATGGCATTGACGCTGTCACTAATGCCATGAGGCTGGAATCCTTACAAGAACCCGCCTCAATTTGCACCATACGGAACCCAGATCACTAAACCACTCTCGTACTTTCTCAATATTGGCTGCCCAATCATAAAATAACAAATTGGGTAAAGCAAAACCTCCTGACTGTCTGTCTCTATGAAGAAACAGCCTACAGACCCTTGGGGTCTTCCCCGCCCAAATGAAAGAGGCACCAATTTGTGAATTGGGGAGAAAAGTGGGGAGACACTGAGTAAGAAATAAAAACTTCGGGATGGCATTCATTTTAATAGTCTGAACCCTGCTCCCCAAGGACAGGGACAGGTTAGCCCACATCTGTAAGTCAGATATACCCCATTGACCAGACTAGTCTAATTTAATTTATGAAGCGAGGCCCAATCATGGGCCTCCCGGACTCCCAGATAATGAAGATGTCGCCAGATTGGCTCCCCCCCCCCCAGTGGGTGAACCGGGAAGTATTTGCTCTTGTCCAAGTTCAACGTAATACCAGGGAAGGAACCAAAACGCATCGTGGATGCTGGGTCTGTAATATAAAGAAGCAGATCATCTGCGTAAAAGGACACCCTATGCCCCCCCCCCCCCCCCCCCTGGTTTTATCCCCCTCGACTTACTGGAAGATCTTAACACTATGGCCGGCAGACCTATTGCTAAAATAAACAGGAGCGGAAACAATGGACATCCCTGCCTCGTGCCCTATTCAGTGAGAAATAGCCCGGGTTCAAGGCATTTGTGCAAACACTAGCAGTGGGGGCCCTTTGCAGTAAATCAATCCAGGATGTCAACTTTTGCCCAAAAAACCCAAAAATCTCAGAAATATTCCCACTCCACTCTTTTTTTAAATAAACTTAGAGTACCCAATTCTTTTTTTTACAACTAAGGGGCAATTTAGATTGGCCAATCCACCTACCCTGCACATCTTTGGGTTGTGGGGATGAGATTCACGCAGACACAGGAAGAATGTGCAAACTACACCCGATCAAATGCTTTTTCATCATGCAAGGTAACAATCACCTCCGGTTCGGGCACGGAAGAGGGCAACATTTAATAGACGATGTATATTGGCCAACAATTGCTGATCCTTGACGGAGCCGGTCTGGTCTGCCGAGATCACCTTTGTCAGGAGAGCTCTAACCGCAGTGCCAGTACCTTTGCGAGTAACTAAGCATCTGCATTCAAAAGCAAAATAGGTCGATACGACCACATTCCGTAGGGTCCTTGTCCTTCTCAAGGATCAGGGAGATAGAGGCTTGTGCAAGTGTAACGGGCAACGAACCCCGGGACAAGGAATCATTAAACATATCCAAAATTAGAGGGATCAATTGTTGTGCAAACTTTTTATAAAACTCAATGTTGTGGAAGCCATCAGGGCCTGGAGCTTTACCCGTCTGCATCAACTCAATCCATTTCTGAACTTCCTCTGGGCCCAACGGGGAGCCAACTCTTCCCGCCTCTCCTTCCCCACCACTGGGATGGATAACCCATCCATCACGGCTGAACCCTCCGCCACGGGCTCCGATCTTTACAGGTTCTGAGAAAACATTTCAAAAGCCACATTGATCTTAAGCAGGGCAGAACCCAGACTGCCACTCAAGTCCCTTATCTGAACAATCTCCTGAGAAGCTGCCTCTCAGCTGATGAGCCACAAGACGACCCATCTTCTGAAGGGCAATTAGGGATGGGCAACAATTGCTAGCCTAGCCAGTGAAGCCGACCTCACTTGTTAGAATAAACAAAAGTGAAGCAAAATTAAAAAGGAGACATGGGGGTGAACTTAAAAATAAAGGGAGAACAATGAAGAGGATTTGAGTCAATGCAGTGTTAACATGGAGTATCTAGGATAAGGAAAACAAAGAAAGGAAATGGGGAGGCGGACACTTGACGTCAAGAGCCTTGTATGTGCTTTTGCCGCCAAATCGCTGAGTGAGTTCCCTTCATTTTCCAGCTGCTGGAAAGAGGACTGTGGAGATGGATCATTTTCTTAAAAGGAAGAGACGGCCTGAGACTCAAATAGGCAGTGTGCCTACTGGGCAGGATCTCACAACAGAATCTACTGGAGAGAGCTGTTCAGGAGAGTGCAAGGCATGACACAGCAGTGCTAGTGTTAGCTCTGTACAGAGGTCCAGGGTTAACAACCTACAAAGAAGAAACTTAACTCAGGACCAAAGCAGTATAAAGGTGATAAAGTGTAATTTTGTTAATTGTGCCAAAGCAAATAAAGATGCAAAGCCATTGTGTGATATATTCAGGGAAGTACTGGCAAATGAGAGAAGTTTCAGATTTTTAAAGAGAAGTGATGGGTGAAAAATTGCTTTTGAGGTTGAGATCCCTAGTCAGTTCTTAACTTACAGCTAACTCGACTTCCGGGTGCGGCTATGCAGAGCTAGGTCGCATATTCGGCAGCTCCTGCTTGGAACGGACTTTTGGGCTCTTTTACAGGGCCCCCACGGCATTTGTTTGACATTTCCCGGTGTGGGAAGAAGGCGGCAATATTCCCCCGACAGTGTCCCCCAGGAAGGGTATGTCTCTTGGTTGCCAGACACACGCAGAAACAGTGAAAGATTTGGCTGCAACTACAGGATAAACAGGGCCTCTTCCAGCATGCAGGCGGGGGAAGGGCAAGCTTAAAGCTGCAAGCTGACCTGAGGGCCTGTATCAAAGGTGAATTCTAGCAGCAGAGGGAACAACTGTGAAAAGACCTCATCAAGGCCACTGAAGGGACTTCCGGTTGCGGTGATGCCGAGTTAGCCGCACGCTTCGGCGGCTCCAGCTCCGACGGACCTTCGGGCTCTTTTAAGAGCCTCAACGGGGAATTTTTCGACGACGCAACCCGGTGTGGGGCGTGTGAGAAGGGAGTCCCCCCCAAACGAAGGAGGAAAAAACCGGCGGCGGCGGCTGCAGCGCGAGGAATCGTCGACCAAAGGGTCAGAAAGAGAGAAGTACAAGATGGCGGCGGAGAAAGCGCAGGCGACATGGGGGCCTGAGCATGAAATTGTGAGACGGTGCGTGGAGCTGCTGAAGAGGGAGGTGCTGACCCCGTTGCTACAGGCAATTGAGGGGCTCAAGGAGACATTAAAGACCCAGGAGACAGAGCTCCGTGTGGTGGAGCAGAAGGTGACAGACATTGAGGACGAGATCCTGGGCCTGGCGGTTAAGACACAGACGCACGAGGCACTTCATAAAAAGTGTACTGAAAGGATCGAAGCCCTAGAAAATGGAGCGCGAAGGAAGAACCTTCGGATACTGGGTCTCCCTGAGGGTGTGGAAGGAGTGGACTGTGGAGCGTACGCAAGTACGATGCTGAGCTCACTGATGGGTGCTGAGGCCCCTACGGGCCCCTTGGAGGTGGAGTGGGCAAATCGGATTCCGGCGAGAAGACCAAAAGCGGGAGAACCACCCAGGGCGATAATCGTGCAATTTTACCGCCTTAAGGATAGAGAAGAGGTCCTGAGATGGGCTAAAAAGGTGCGGAGTAGCAGATGGGAGAATGCAGTGGTACGGGTATACCAGGATTGGAGTGCGGAGGTGGCGAGAAGGAGGGCGAGCTTCAACCGAGCCAAAGAGGTGTTGCATAAAAGGAAGGTGAAGTTCGGGATGCTGCAGCCGGCAAGACTATGGGTCACGTATCAGGAGAGACACCATTATTTCGAGACGGCGGAGGAAGCATGGACCTTCATCAAAGAAGAGAAATTGGATCGGAACTGAGGGACTGATGCTGCAGGAAATGTTATTGTTAATGTTACGGTGGAAGTTAATTGAGAAGTAAACAGGGAAGGGGGGAGACATTGGGGAAATGTGGGCGCCGGTGAGGGGGGAAAGACGGGACATAGTTGGAGAATGGGGAAGGGGAGGGGGAGGGGAAAGGGAGCTGCGCCATAAGAGGCGGGTCAGGTAAAGGGATGTTCCCGCACCAGAAAGAATAAGGCGGGAAGACAGGCGCAAGGCGGATGGGAGTTCCCCACATGGGGGGGGTCGAGGAGTGAGCAGGAGTAGCCGGGGTCAGTTGAAGTCAGCTGACTTACGGAAGTAATATGGGGGGAGCAATCAAGCTAGAAAGAGATCTAGCGGGGAGGGGAGGAGGGAGGGAGAAGGGGGGGGGGGGGGGGGACAACTGGGTTGCTGCTGCGGAAATCCAAAAGGAAATGGCTAAAGAGTGGGTGGGCGGGGATGGTGTGCGACGCTGGGGGAGCGAGCGGGAGCGTGGAGGCGGGATATGGGACTGGCCTAGAGAAGGTAATGGCTAGTCGACACGGGAGGGGGGCAGGTAGCCCCCTAGTGAGGCTGATCACGTGGAACGTGAGAGGCCTGAACGGACCGATAAAAAGGGCCCGAGTGCTCGCGCATTTGAAAGGACTAAGGGCAGACGTGGTTATGCTCCAAGAGACGCACCTAAAGGTGGCGGACCAAGTTAGGCTAAGGAAAGGATGGGTGGGACAGGTGTTCCACTCAGGACTGGACGCAAAGAATAGAGGGGTGGCCATTTTGGTGGGGAAACAGGTCGCATTTGAAGCAAAGAACATCGTAGCAGATAGCGGAGGTAGATATGTAATGGTGAGTGGCAGGCTGGAGGGAATGGAGGTCGTGTTGGTTAACGTGTATGCCCCAAACTGGGACGATGCGGGATTTATGAGACGGATGCTGGGGCGTATACCGGACCTGGAGGTAGGAAACTTGATTTTAGGAGGGGACTTTAATACGGTGCTGGACCCGGGGCTAGATAGATCCAGCTCAAGGACCGGAAGAAGGCCGGCAGCGGCCAAGGTACTTAAGGGGTTTATGGACCAAATGGGGGGAGTGGATCCATGGCGATTTCTTAGACCTAGGGCTAGGGAGTATTCCTTCTTCTCCCATGTCCATAAAGTGTACTCCCGGATAGATTTTTTTGTTTTGGGAAGGTCGTTGATCTCTAGGGTGGAAGAAGCTGAGTACTCAGCCATAGCGGTTTCGGATCATGCCCCACATTGGGTGGACCTGGAATTAGGAGAGGAAAGGGAGCAGAGAACACTCTGGCGATTAGATGTGGGACTGATGGCGGATGAGGGAGTGTGTGCAAGAGTGCGGGGGTGTATTGAGAGATACCTGGAGGTCAATGACGACGGCGAGGTCCCTGTGGGAGTGGTATGGGAAGCACTAAAAGCGGTGGTCAGAGGAGAGCTGATCTCCATTGGGGCCCACAAAAGGAAAACAGAGGCCAAGGAAAGGGAAAGATTACTGGGGGAGATTTTAAGGGTGGATAGGGAATTTGCAGAGACCCCGGAGGAGGAATTGTACAGGGAGAGGAGACGACTCCAGACGGAATTTGACCTTCTGACCACCAGAAAGGCGGAGGTACTGTGGAGGAAGGCACAGGGGAGGAGGTATGAATATGGGGAAAAGGCGAGTCGCCTGTTGGCTCATCAATTGCGAAAGAGGGCAGCAGCGAGGGAAATAGGAGGAATTAGAGACGAAAGGGGAGACACGGTGCGAAGGGCAGGAAAGATAAATGAGGTGTTCAAGACCTTCTATGAGGAACTGTATAGGTCTCAACCCCCAGAGGGAGAGGAGGGGATGCGGCAGTTCCTGGACCAATTGAGGTTCCCGAAAGTGGAGGAGCGGGGGGTGGTAGGCCTGGGGGCACCGATTGGGGTGGACGAGGTTATTAAGGGACTGGGAAGCATGCAAGCAGGGAAGGCCCCAGGACCAGACGGGTTCCCGGTGGAGTATTACAGAAAATATGTGGACTTGTTGGCCCCGTTGATGGTGAGGATGTTCAATGAGGCCAGGAAAGGGGGGACTCTACCCCCGACGATGTCGGAGGCGACGATATCGTTAATTTTGAAGAGGGATAAAGATCCGTTGCAGTGCGGGTCCTATAGACCCATTTCATTGTTGAACGTGGACGCCAAATTGTTGGCAAAGGTACTGGCATCGAGGATAGAGGACTGTGTCCCGGGGGTGGTGCACGAAGACCAGACAGGGTTCGTAAAAGGGAGACAACTGAATGTTAACGTGCGACGACTATTAGGGGTGATAATGATGCCCCCAGTGGAGGGGGAGGCAGAGATAGTGGCGGCAATGGACGCAGAGAAGGCATTTGATAGGGTGGAGTGGGAGTATTTATGGGAAGTGTTAAGGAGGTTTGGGTTTGGGAACGGGTTTATTAGCTGGGTTAGACTTCTTTATGGGGCTCCAACGGCAAGCGTAGTTACAGGTCGACATAGATCGGAGTATTTCCGACTATATAGGGGAACAAGACAGGGATGCCCGCTGTCTCCATTGTTGTTCGCGTTGGCAATTGAACCTCTGGCCATGGCGTTGAGAGACTCCAGGAAATGGAGAGGGGTGATTAGAGGGGGAGAAGAACACCGAGTCTCGTTATATGCGGATGACCTATTGTTATACGTGTCGGACCCAGCGGGGGGAATGATAGAGGTTATGCGAATTTTGAGGGGGTTCGGGGAATTCTCGGGGTATAGGCTAAACATGGGGAAGAGTGAATTATTTGTGATACATCCAGGGGACCAGAGTAGAGAGATAGAAGGCTTGCCTCTAAGGAAAGTGGAAAGAAACTTCCGATACCTGGGGATTCAGATCGCTAGGAGCTGGGGAACCTTGCACAGACTTAATCTGACACGGTTGGTAGAACAAATGGAGGAGGACTTCAAGAGGTGGGACATGCAGCCTCTATCGCTGGCGGGCAGGGTGCAAGCAATTAAGATGATGGTCCTCCCGAGGTTCTTATTTGTATTTCAATGTCTCCCTATACTAATCACTAAGACCTTTTTTAATAAAATAGACAGGAGCATCACGAGCTTCGTGTGGGCAGGGAAAGTTCCGAGAGTAAGGAGGGGGTTCCTTCAGCGTAGTAGGGACAGAGGAGGATTGGCACTACCGAACTTGGGCGATTACTATTGGGCCGCCAATGTGGCAATGATACGTAAATGGATGATGGAGGGTGAGGGAGCGGCGTGGGAAAGACTGGAGAGAAAGTCCTGTAAAGGGACGAGTTTAGAGGCGCTGGTGACGGCGCCGCTACCGATCTCACCTAAAAAGTTTACCACGAACCCGGTGGTGGCGGCAACATTGAATATCTGGGGACAGTGGAGGCGACAGAGAGGGGTGCGGGGAGCCCTGGTGGGGTCCCCAATCAGGAACAACCATAGGTTCGCCCCAGGAAGAATGGATGGAGGATTTCAGAGCTGGTTCCAGTTGGGAATTAGGAGGGTGGGAGATTTATTTATAGATGGGACTTTTGCGAGCTTGGGAGCATTGGAGGAAAAGTATAAGTTGCCCCGGGGAAATTTCTTGAGATATATGCAGGTGAGGGCATTTACTAGACAACAGGTGAGGGAATTTCCATTGCTCCCGACACAGGGGATACAGGACAGGGTGCTTTCAGGGGTGTGGGTCGGAGAGGGCAAGGTGTCAGAGATTTACCGAGAGATGAGGGAAGAGGGGGAGGAGTCGGTGGGCGAACTAAAAGGAAAGTGGGAAGAAGAACTAGGGGAGGAGATAGAGGAGGGTATGTGGGCTGATGCCCTAAGCAGGGTAAATTCCTCTTCCTCATGCGCCAGGCTTAGCCTGATTCAATTTAAGGTGCTACATAGAGCACACATAACGGGAGCAAGATTGAGCAGGTTCTTTGGAGTGGAGGACAAATGTGGGAGGTGTGGCGGGAGCCCGGCAAACCACGCACATATGTTTTGGGCATGCCCGGCACTGGAAGGGTATTGGAAGGGAGTGACGGGAGTGATTTCGCGGGTGGTGAGGGCCCGGGTCAAACCAGGCTGGGGGTTAGCTCTATTTGGAGTTGCGGAAGAGTCGGGAGTGCAGGAGGCGAAAGAGGCCGACGTTGTGGCCTTTGCGTCCCTAGTAGCCCGGCGCAGGATCCTACTCATGTGGAAGGAGGCGAAACCCCCCGGACTGGAGGCCTGGGTAAATGATATGGCGGGGTTCATTAAACTGGAGCAGATAAAGTTTGCCCTGAGAGGATCGGCTCAAGGGTTCACCAGGCGGTGGCAGCCATTTCTCGACTACCTAGGGGAACGTTAGAGGGAAGACAGATGACCAGCAGCAGCAACCCAGGGGGAGGGGGGGGGGGGAGGGGGGGTTTAGTTTAGGTCAAAGATAAAGGGGTTTTGTTACTTGTGTATTGTTTAAAATTTCTGTATTGTTATTGTTGCGTTTGCTTTGTAAGAGGGGAAAAATTGTTGTTTGGGAAAAAATTTTCAATAAAACATTTATAAAAAAATAAAAAAAACTTACAGCTAACTCCAAATTAAAAGAATCTGCTGCTGAAGCTGACCTGTGATACCACATTAAAAACACGCCAAAAGTCCATGAGGCTGTCAGTATTCTGGAGTAGCATCTTCCAGGAGTATCCAGTGCTGAGTAAAACAAGCATTTTGCTGCTATTGCCCTTCATGACGACCTACATGTGCGAGGTTGGATTTTCTGTTTTCATAAAGGTGAAGACGGCGCAAAGGAACTGGCTGATGTCTGTAATATCAGCCCGAACTGGCTGATGTCCCGATATGCCCATTGCCATTCCTCCTTTGAACCTTATTGGGAGTGGAATCATGAGAACCAAGCAAGCTCATCTATCACATTAAAGGTAGCGAACGTGGTGTGGGTGACAAAGGTCGGCCGGCGTGGATCCCAAAGGTCGGCCGGCATGGAAACAAATTTCCCGGGGGGGAAAAGTTTTTAAAACACTGTTCTAAGATGATTTGGGGACATATTCCCGGCTGAATTTAAGACCTGGCTGCAATGATTTCGCAATCTCGATTTGAAGGCTGTGTTTCGATTTCGACGGAACACATTGTATCCGATCTTCGGGGCCTGGGGTCGGTCGGAAACCCCGACCACTGGTCTTACTTTGTTTGTCCTTGATCTTTGTTAAGTAAGGTTGGAGACGGCTGGACACGATGGGTCATTGCCTCCCGCCGGGGCCTAGGTTTCTTACTACCTGGGCTTTGGGACAACGACATGGCGGAGATGCAGGGGCTTCGATGGAACTCTGGAGGGATCCTGAATGTTGCTCCACAATCCTGTTGTTATGCCCTTTCCAAGCTCCGTGGACGGTTATATTGTCCTGCAGTTCATCAATAATACTGAACTTTATCCCCTTGTGATTATACTGCTGATTTCAATGTGATTGTCTTTTATCCAGATAAGGGCGTACGAGATATATGAGCACAGAGGCGGCCGTTGCCTGTTATGGTGAAAACCATACTGAGTCAGTTATGTGATGCCAGGTTTGTGCAGTATTTAGCTTGTTTTTTTTAATGCGCTTTAATCCTTGCATTTACAGAGAGTACATTTCAGTTACCCTTAAATTTGTTTATGGAGAAGATGAGTTGCACCATATCAGGGTGGGGTTGGTGGGTCGACGGTTTGGTGTGGAGGTGGTTAATATGGTCATGTCAGTCCTCGTTCTGGATGAACACTGTCAGTGTTGTATTTTTCTTTTGTATTTTTGTTATTCTGGCATTATGGAATCCTTGCTTGTCTCCTACGACGGGGTGGACTGATCATGTATCCTAACGAGGACTGGGTTCCTTATGATTCTTCCTTGTGCTTGGCGTCTCTGGCGGTGTTGGGGGAAATGAGTAATGGTGCATGCCCAGGTGTGGTCAGTTAATTCTTGATTGGTTTGTCTTTCTTGGAATATTGAATATTCTACAATATTTACTTAGCTGCGTGGGTATTGGCTGTGGTCATTTGACCGGGTAGCTGAAGGTAGCAGGAACTATGTTTACCTGAGTTGGATGGAGGGTCTACTGGATGGTAGAGAAGGTTACAATCCCCGTGTTGTCCCCTTTTGGGGGCTCCTGTTCTGCTCTCTTTCTCGAGATACGGTTCCACTGGGGAGATAGTAACCTACAGGTTGCAGGGTCTGAGTGCGAGTCTGAGGGCTGTGGATCAGCGTTGTTGGAGTCTTTCTTCGTTTGGGGGTAGGCTGGGTGGGAGAGTTTGGTGCCCTCCGCCAAGTGATCTTATAAAGAGACCTCCAGATTGTCCTTCTCCATGAGGCCTGGGCTCCTGTGGGGAGGCAGTATCCTGTTTCTGGTGAGCCTATGTTCTGCCCATGATATCCTTTTTGAAAAGGTGTACGAAATTGGACCTTGTCTGGGGTTCTTTGGCTAATCCTGGTGTTCCCTCACCTTGGGGTTTCCTTTCCCTACTTGAGTAAGAAGGGTGCTGATAAAGGCTCTGATTTGGTGTAATGTGTTTCATGGGGCTTCCCTTATTGTGTGGAGGGGGAGGATTGTACCCCTCCCGTGATACCCATTTGGTGGACGTCTGGGCGATTCTTTTTCTTTGGTGGAGGAGAATGCAAATATTTCAGTATCAATGGGGCCGGAGTGGTGCCTCTGATGTAACAATAATAATCTTTAGTGTCACAGGTAGGCTTACATTAACACTGCAATGAAGTTACTGTGAAAAGCCCCTAGTCGCCACATTCCGACGCCTGTTCGGGTACATTGAGAGAGAATTCATAATGTCCAATTCACCGAACAAGCACGTCTTTCAGGAATTGTGGGAGGAAACCGGAGCACCCGGAGGAAACCCACGCAGACACGGGGAGAACGTGCAGACTCCGCACAGACAGTGACCCAAGCCGGGAATCGAACCTGGGACCCTGCTGCTGTGAAGCCACGGTGCTAACCACTGTGCTACCTTGCTGCCCATCATGAGGGGTGAGGAGAATAAAAATGCAAAAGAGAAACGATGTCAGTTGTGTAGTTAGTCTTGGCATGGTGTGGCTATCCATGGTGTGCTGGCTCCTGTTTACGAGTGTACTGTGCCAAGCCACTTTGCTTGTGATGCTCCTTTTTGGCCTGGATCTCTTGGGAGGCTGAGTGAGGTTTTGAATGAGCAGCTTTTTCCTTTTTTGTCTTGAGGTGGGGACCATGCACAATAGGGCCATGTGCCCACGGATATATCCGGGTATCCTGAGATCCTCTGCTCTTGGCTGGTTTAGCACAGTGGGCTAAACCGCTGGCTTGTAATGCAGAACAAGGCCAGCAGCATGAGTTCAATTCCCGTACCAGCCTCCCCGAACAGGCGCCGGAATGTGGCATTTCACAGTAACTTCATTGAAGCCTACTTGTGACAATAAGCCATTATTGTTATTATTATTATACTGTTATTGTCAGTGGGATGGGTGATGACGATCGCAATGATTGACAATCTGAACCAATGTATGAGTATTTGCTGGTCTTCTCTGTACAACTGCCTTGTAGCACGGTAGCATTGTGGATAGCACAACTGCTTCACAGCTCCAGGGTCCCAGGTTCGATTCCGGCTTGGGTCACTGTCTGTGTGGAGTCTGCACATCCTCCCCGTGTGTGCGTGGGTTTCCTCCGGGTGCTCCGGTTTCCTCCCACAGTCCAAAGATGTGCAGGTTAGGTGGATTGGCCTTGATAAATTGCCCTGAGTGTCCAAAATTGCCCTTAGTGTTGGGTGGGGTTACCGGGTTGTGGGGATGGGGTGGCGGTGTTGACCTTGGGTGGGGTGGTCTTTCCAAGAGCCAGTGCAGACTCGATGGGCTGAATGGCCTCCTTCTGCACTGTAAATTCTATGAAAAAACTGTGGGATGATGATTGTTCTGTACTGTGCTGGATCTTGGGGATTTGTTGCACCTTATGGTTATCGGTTAAATTTCCTCTAATGTCTTCGCAAATTTTTTCTGTATTTTTTTCTCATTATTCATTGACTGGCTCCTGCAAAGGTACAGACAAGTCTTATATCTGAGAAAAATACATCATAATGTGTTATTGATGCCTCTGATATGACTGGAGTTGGGGGAGATATGTTTTGGTGAGCTCACGAACATGACGGGAAAATCTTATCCTATATTTCCGTTGGCTGTATGAGCAATCGCTACATGTGAAGGTGTGCACCATTTTACCGTGTCTCCATGGCTTTATCCCCTTCCCCCCATTCTCTACTTTATCTGTTGGTACATACAGAGGCACCTTGTTTAATGATTAAGCCGAACCAACTGTGTTATTGATCTCCTGTTTTTCTCTGTATTAATGTATACACTTATGCTGTGCTGTCCCAATCCTGAGGATTTGTTGCATTATTTGCAAAAATGGAAAAACTCTAATAAAAATATATATGAAAAATTATGCAGTCCTGCTGTGAATAGCTGTGAATATGAATAGTGGTGGATAATTAAACAAGTAATAGGAGAAGGGGGCTCCATGATCCTCAAAGATGGCAGGGATGAGCATATGAATATAAATGGCCAGCTGAAGAGGTCACAATCATCTTCAGCAGAATGTATTGAGTGGATGATTTATCTGGGCCTCCTCCCGAGGTCCCCAGGTTGTTTAACTCCATTGCAGATCAAGTAACGGTTGAAGGCAGTAGATACAACAAAAAGGCTGTCGGCCCTGTCAACACTCCAGAAAGTTCTGGAGTCCTCTGTTCCAGAACTAGCCATGCCGTTAGCCAAGCTGATCTAGTAGTGCCACAGTACTGGCATCTACCCAATGATGTGGAAAATTGCCCAACTACTATATATCCGATTGGACAAATGCAGGCCAAATCCAATCTGGCCAATTACAGTCCCCCAATTCTACCCTCAGTCATCAGCAAAGAGATGGAAGGTGTCATACACAATTGGTGTTCACTGATATCCAGTTTGGGTTCTATCAGTATCGCTCAACTCCAGACTTGGCTCAAATATAAAGCAAAGAGCTGAATTCGAGGAATGAGGTGGGAGTAGTTGTCCTTGACACCAAGGTATCGAATTTGACTGGGTGTAGCATCAGGAGCCCAGTAAAAGTACAGTTAAAGGGGATCATGGGAATAAGCTGGAGCCATGCCTGGCACAAAGAAAGGTGGTTGAGGACAATCATGTCAGTCCTAGGACATCGCTGCAGGAGTTCCTCAGGGTAGTGTCCTAGGCCCAACCATCTTCAGCTGCATTCTTTCAAGGAGTGTGGAATCACAGGCAAGGCAACATTTGTTGCTCAAACTGAGTGATATTTTAAGAGTCAACCTCGTTTCTGTGGATCTGGAGTCAGATACCGGCCAGACCAGGTGAGGACAGCAGATTTCCTTCTTTAAAGGATATCAGTGAACCAGGTTGGGTTTTACAACAATTGACAAAGGTTTCATGGTCATTGTTAGACTTTTAATTGCAAATTTACCTTACTGAATTCATATTTCACCGTCTGCCCTGGTGGGTCCCCAGAGCATTACCCTGGGTGGCTGGATTATTAGTCCAGTGACACTACTACTACGCCACCACCTCCCCAGTTCCTCAGGGTAGTGTCCTAGGCCAACCATCTTCAGTTGCATCATCAATGACCTTCCCTTCATCATAAGGTCAGAGGTCGGGATGCTCATTGATGACTGCAGTGTTCAATTTCAATCGCAGTTACTCAGACCAAAAAGCAGTCCATGCCTGCATGCAGCAAGCCCTGGATAACTTTCAGGCTTAGTCTGAGTGGTGGCAAGTAACATTTGTGCCACACAAGTGTCAGGCAATGACCATCTCCAACACAGCACAATCTAACCACATCCCCTCAACATTCAATGGCGTTACCATTGTTGAATCCCCAACTATTGATATCTTGGGGGAATCACCTTTAATCAGAAACGTACCTGGTACAGCTGCACAAATTCTATGGCTACAAGAGCAGGCCAAAGGCTGGATATTTTGTCTATCTAAAATGGCCTCCTGCAAAGAACTCTGGGAAATTGTGCCAAACCTGAACACAGACAGGCTGCAGCTTGCAAATATACAAAGATGCAGCTCAGACTTATGCAGAAACTAACATAGGAAAAAGGCCATTAACAGGTCTTACCAGGAACAATAGAACTATCCTGTCACTCACATTGTCTACCAGACACAGTGGCACCCAAGCCGCTGCACCCAACGCTTCCAGGCATGGCCACTGAGGGCCCACCCCAAAATCGATGTGGCAGCCCCAGATTGGACTTGATCGATCAGGGTGATAGAGCCCTGATCAATAGATTGACAACAACCCAGAGACCGCCCACAAAAGGGGAATGGAAATCCAAGCAAGTTAAAAGGTACTATGAAGGCCACCACTCTCGCTCCCGACTGCAGCATCGACAGCCAACAACCATGGTGAATCCACCACCAGCCAGGAAGAGCCCACGCCATCCACAGAGGGACTAGAACAGCGGACACAGACCACCTACCAGAACTCCATCACTGCCAGACTGCTAGAAATCAGATAAGGCCATATCTGCTCTGTATTTGCCGGTCATCTGGAAGTTAAGTTAAGGTCATTTAAGTGTATTAGTTTATAGTCCAATGTGCATGAACGTGTGATTAATTAAGTAAATAACCTTGTGTATGTTAATAAACTATTATTGTACTGAACAACTTGCATGATCATTTGTCCACTGTATACGGGTTAAACACACACTGTGGTTTAGATAAAGAAAAGAGCAACATTTGGAACAAGTTACTCATTACCTGACTCCTTAATGTTTTTTCACTACCTACAGAGCTTAAATCTGGAATGTGATGCAACTCCAACAACGCTCAGGATTCAATACCACCCAGGACAAAGCAGCTGTTTGACTGATATCCCACACGCGACCATAACCATTCACACCCTCCACCACCGGTGCATGGTGGTAACACTGTACCATCTACAAGGTGTACTGCAGCCACTCACCATTCCCATTTGACAGCATCTTCCAACTGCACCCCTGTCCCCCTGACTTCTATCCCCAAGTATAATAAGGGCAGCAGGTGAATGGGGACACCACCCTCTTCAGGTTCCCCTCCAAATCACACACCTTGCTATCTTGGGATTTTATTGTTGTTCCTTCATTATTGTACCATCACCATATGGCCTGCAGTCGATCAAGAAGGTGGCTCATCAGCAGCTTCTCACGGGAAAGTAGGGATGGGCAATAAATGCTCATCTTGCAAATGATGCGCACATCCCATGGACGAATAAAAATTTAATTGAAATATTTTCTTTTATTCCGGCACACAGTCTCTCTTCCTCTTGTTCTTCGTACCTCTCAGTACTGTTTCTAATTTGTATCTGCAGTTTGTATTCAGAAACACAATACAAAGGAGGTCAGATTGGGCATCACAAGTAAGCCCAGCATTGATTGCCCCAAACTGCCCTTGAGAATGTGCTGATGTTCCATCTTCTCAAGCAGCTTTCAGGGGGGGAATTCCAAAATTTTGATCTGGTGACAGTGAAGCAAGGACATTACAGTTCCTTGCAGAATGTGCATAGGCTTTTTTTTTTGGGGGGGGGGGGTCAGGAGGTGAGCTACTCGCCTCAAGATTCCTAGTCTTTGACCTGCCCTGGTAGCCACAGTAATAATATGGCTAGACCAGTTCAGTTTCTGATCAATGGCAACCCCCAGGATGTTGATAGTGGGGGATTCAGTGATGGCAATGCCATTAAATGTCATGGGGTGATGGTTAGATTCTCTCTTATAGAAGATGGTCATTACCTGCCACTTATGTGGCGCGAATGTAACTTGCCACTTGTCAGCCCAAGCCTGGGTATTGTCCAGGTCTTGTCGCATTTGGACATGGTCTGCTTCAATATCTGAGGAGTCACGAATGGTGCTGAACATTGTGCAGAAAGCAGCGAATATCCCCATTTTTGACCTTATTTTGGAAGGCAGGTCATTGATGAAGCAGCTGAAGATGGTTGGGTCTTTTGGATGTTCCCATTCTTGGATGGAACATTAAACCGAAGCCCCATCTGTCTACTTGGGTGAATGTAAAATACTTAATGGCATCATTTTGAAGAACAGGGGAATTATCCTCGATGCCCTGACCAGTATTTGTCTGTGAATCGATAACACTAAAACATTGCTGCTGTGTACAAATTGACTGCTGTTTTACCTAAAAGACTGATGACAATTCTAAAGTACTCCATAATTTGAGATATCATGAGAAACACTGTATAAATGCAAGCCTTGCTTTCATTCTTATTGGTAAAGTCCAATCTTGTCCTCAACCAACATACAGTCAATCAAACAAACAGGGTGTTGAACAGTGATCAAAACTGGGAAACGGGGTTGATTTTATTCCCTCTGCACGCAGTATGGCTTAGTTTACAATGGATGATTTGTGTACTCTGTCAGTGGGGTTGGCAGTGTGTAGAATTTCATGGAGTCCCAAATTATGTAAATCTTTCTCTGAAGCATATCCTGCAAGTGACTTTTGACTTACCTATCGTCTTCTATTATTTACTGCCAGCAAAAACTAATTACACTCATTAACAAAGGTCAAGTAGCTAATTCTATTTCTTTTCCAAGATGGTAATTTTGCATAATGACTTATAATAGTTAGCTTCAATTACCATAGACAGTAAATTACCTTGCTGAAAATACTATGCTTGACATTGAGTGGTAAATATGCACAATTTGTTTATACTTGGAGCAAAGAAAAGGCTTAACACACAGAAAGGACAAATCTACATGATTCATGCTTGTCTTGTTTGACCTGTACTCAAGCTGAAACTCTTGGTCTTCAGACACCTCGATACACACATGCATTTGCAAAGACTCATATGTCATGCTAGCAGTCACAGTGGCAACTCTTTACAAGATTCATCTTCTTGGCACAGTTATGGGCACGACCATTTTAATATCAGTCCAATCCCTGCTTCTTTCTACCTTGTGACGAATGGAGGATTTTAGGATTATCAATATTGGGCGATTGAAGGGTTAAAAGCTTGGAGTTGGCGTGTGTTTGACTGAAGTGGTCATATTTTTAAAGAAGGATTCTGTT
Organism: Scyliorhinus torazame; assembly: GCF_047496885.1. NCBI lineage: Eukaryota > Metazoa > Chordata > Chondrichthyes > Carcharhiniformes > Scyliorhinidae > Scyliorhinus > Scyliorhinus torazame. The sequence goes on from NC_092716.1 coordinate 257,205,548, forward strand.
TTGAAGGACATGGGAGCTTTTAGGAGACAGAAGGTGAAATCAACCAGAGGAATGTGTTTTTCAGTCTGGGCTATTGCACTGTGGTTTGGTTGGGGAAGTCCCTGGGGAGTTCATTTGTTTTTCAGCTTGGGAAATGATGTCATTGCTGGGTGGAGCCAAGGGAGAGAGAAAGCTTTGGAGAGTAGTCAAAGCCTGACAACCTCTGCTTTGACCACAAGTAACGGCAGTTTTCTTTTCTTGTAGGATAGCTTAAAAAAGAGTAATAATAGTGAATGCAGAGCAGTCTTGTCTGAGGACAAGAAAGAGGCTGAAACATCCTAATTGAAGCAGCTATTTGAAGATATTCAGCCAGGGTCTGAAGGGGTTCTAACAGGAGCCAAAATCTTGTCTGTGAAGCAAGTATGTCCCTATGCCACGCTGATTTAAAAAATGGATTGTGAGCTGTATGTTTCTTTGGTTTTCTAATGGGGAATTGAGTAGTGGTGTTTAAGGGATAGTTGTGAGCTGTTAATTCCAGGTGTGAATTTCAGGGTGGGATTACTAAAGCACCCCGCCGCGTGTTTATCGGCGGCGGAGGCAGTGGAAACTACCAGCCCCGCCTTTGTCGGCGGGATTTCCTGTTGACAGTACCCCTCGTCGCCGGGAAACCTGTGCGTCGGTGTGGGACCGGAATTTCCCGCCGGCATGAACAGCCGGTAAGTCCTGCCCAAAGAGTTTAATATTGTATTCATAATAAAGTTTGGTGACGCAGTGGTTGGCACTGCTGTCTCAAGGCGCCGAGGTCCCAGGTTCGATCCCAGCCCCGGGTCACTGTCCGTGTGGAGTTTGCACATTCTCCCCGTGTTTGTGTGGGTTTCGCCCCCACAACCCAAAAGATGTGCAGGGTAGGTGGATTGGCCACGTTAAATTGCCCCTTAATTGGAAAAAAATGAATTGGGTACTCTAAATTTTTTTTTTAAAATAAAGTTTGGTTTTAAAATGCCAAATCCCTATTTCTTTGTGCAATTACTCCTGGAGCGAATTATGCTTTCCACACAGTCTTACAAATAAACTAAAATATTGGGGTTTCGGTCCATATCCTAGCCACTGTTGGGGTCTGTTCTGGGGTCATAATAATTGTTGGAGAATTAATCAGTATTCCAGTTGCAATGAAAGAGTAATTAGTTTGAAATGAACAGATTGAAAGGTAAAGATGCATTGAGGTTGTGTTTTTTTTAATATCACAATGTAGGAGTCACTGCAAGGCTACAATTATTGTGCATTCATCGTCGCCCTGAACAGTTTGAGGTCTTGAGAGCTGGTTCTCTCCCAACAGTATTAGGCAGGATCCCGGCAATATAAATTATAGCTTAGAAACAAATGAACTCATGGATGTTCAGATCGACATCCATGTACTAGAGACACTGAGGAATGTTTGAGAAGACAAATCTATATAATAAAAACATAGCAAAACAGTTCATAAAATTAACAAACAACAAAGAACAAAGAAATGTACAGCACAGGAACAGGCCCTTCGGCCCTCCAAGCCCGTGCCGACCATACTGCCCGACTAAACTACAATCTTCTACACTTCCTGGGTCCGTATCCTTCTATTCCCATCCTATTCATATATTTGTCAAGATGCCCCTGAAATGTCCCTATCGTCCCTGCTTCCACTACCTCCTCCGGTAGCGAGTTCCAGGTACCCACTACCCTCTGCGTAAAACACTTGCCTCGTACATCTACTCTAAACCTTGCCCCTCTCACCTTAAACCTATGCCCCCTAGTAATTGACCCCTCTACCCTGGAGAAAGCCTCTGACTATCCACTCTGTCTATGCCCCTCATAATTTTGTATACCTCTATCAGGTCGCCCCTCAACCTCCTTCGTTCCAGTGAGAACAAACCGAGTTTATTCAACCGCTCCTCATAGCTTATGCCCTCCATACCAGGCAACATTCTGGTAAATCTCTTCTGCACCCTCTCTAAAGCCTCCACATCCTTCTGGTAGTGTGGCGACCAGAATTGAACACTATACTCCAAGTGTGGCCTAACTAAGGTTCTATACAGCTGCAACATGACTTGCCAATTCTTATACTCAATGCCCCGGCCAATGAAGGCCAGCATGCCGTATGCCTTCTTGACTACCTTCTCCACCTGTGTTGCCTCTTTCAATGACCTGTGGACCTGTACTCCTAGATCTCTTTGACTTTCAATACTCTTGAGGGTTCTACCATTCACTGTATATTCCCTACCTGCATTAGCCCTTCCAAAATGCATTACCTCACATTTGTCCGGATTAAACTCCATCTGCCATCTCTCCGCCCAAGTCTCCAGACAATCTAAATCCTGCTGTATCCTCAGACAGTCCTCATCGCTATCCGCAATTCCACCAACCTTTGTGTCGTCTACAAACTTACTAATCAGACCAGTTACATTTTCCTCCAAATCATTTATATATACTACAAAGAGCAAAGGTCCCAGCACTAATCCCTGTGGAACACCACTGGTCACAGCCCTCCAATTAGAAAAGCATCCCTCCATTGCTACCCTCTGCCTTCTATGGCCTAGCCAGTTCTGTATCCACCTTGCCAGTTCACCCCTGATCCCGTGTGACTTCACCTTTTGTACTAGTCTACCATGAGGGACCTTGTCAAAGGCCTTACTGAAGTCCATATAGACAACATCTACTGCCCTACCTGCATCAATCATCTTAGTGACCTCCTCGAAAAACTCTATCAAGTTAGTGAGACACGACCTCCCCTTCACAAAACTGTGCTGCCTCTCACTAATACGTCCATTTGCTTCCAAATGGGAGTAGATCCTGTCTCTAAGAATTCTCTCCAGTAATTTCCCTACCACTGATGTAAGGCTCACCGGCCTGTAGTTCCCGGGATTATCCTTGCTACCCTTCTTAAACAGAGGAACAACATTGGCTATTCTCCAGTCCTCCGGGACATCCCCTGAAGACAGCGAGGATCCAAAGATTTCTGTCAAGGAGACAGCGAGGATCCAAAGATTTCTGTCAAGGAGACAGCGAGGATCCAAAGATTTCTGTCAAGGTGCAGAAGGAGGCTATTCAGCCCATTGAGTTTGCACCGACCCTTGGAAATAGCACCCCACTTAAGCCCACACCCGTAACCCAGCTTAACCTTTTTGGACACTAAGGGCAATTTAGCATGGTCAATCCACCTAACCTGCAGAATTGTAGCACAGTGGTTAGCACTGTTGCTTCACAGCACCAGGGTCCCAGGTTCTATTCCCGGCTTGGCTCACTGTCTGTCCTGAGTCTGCATGGGTTTTCTCCGTGTACTCTGGTTTCCTCCCTCAAGTCCCGAAAGACTTGCTGTTCAGTGAATTGGACATTCTGAATTCTCTCTCTGTGTACCCAAACAGGCGCCTGAGAGTGGCAACCAGGGGCTTTTCACAGTAACTTCATTGCAGTGTTAATGTAAGCCTACTTGTGACAGTAAAGATTATTATTACACATCTTTGGACCGGGAGGAAACCGGAGCACCCGGAGGAAACCTGCGCAGACACAGGGAGAACGTGCAAACTCCAGTGACCCAAGCGGGAATCGAACCCGGGCACAGTGAAGCAACGGTGCTAACCACTGTGCTGCCGAGCTGCCCGTTCTATGAGCAACCTGTGTCTGGGTAAGACTGACATTAAACATGCGTTTGAATTGAAGAGTAAATCACTGTTCCTCCCTGTAATCTAGAGATGCTCAGCTCTGGGAAAGAAGAAGAAAATCCCAGTTGTTCCTATTTCACTGTTCGTGCGGCCCTAAGACATTAATGATCAGATGGAGCTGAATAATTGCACAATCAGCTGTTTGGAACCCTCCCTCCCCCGGGCCAGGCGGGAACACTCTCTCTCCCTCCACATACACACCCACCCACCCACCCCGAGCCTGTCTGCAGGAGGCGGGAAGAGGGTGCATCCACTCTGTCCCATGTTATTTAAAGTCAGTCTGTGGGGTTTTTTGCGCGCTCTCTCCCGCGCCAATTTTACACTGGCGGCTCCGAAAGCTAGAAGCGGCCCGGGATTGGCCGGGAAAAGTTTTGTCCGGCGCTCTGATTGGTGGAGAAGTTTGACAAGGGGCGGGGCCGGGGAGGAAGATGAACTTTCACTTCTCAGAGTTTCAAACTCACAAAGTTCCCGGGCCCTTCACTCGGAAGCTGTTCAGAAATAATAATAAGAACTCTGGTCTGTTGGATGGGAGAAAGAATAATATCAGTTCAATGGAACTCTCTCACTTTCCCTCCTAACACCAGCAGAGCAATGAGTGATTAACAGGAAAGGCTCGTTCGGGTAAGAAGCGGCTTCTGATTGCTGGATTAAGGCGGGGAAACGGTACTGACTGTCCGGGGGCAGTGCAGATCAGCTCTCTTTACATTTTAGAGTAATCTTTGAGTTTCACAAACTGCATTCGTCTAATTGCTCAGTGAGTGTTAGTGAATGGCCAGGATCTGTTCAGGCACCAAGTCCATTCCTGGAACCTTTCTTGGGCCAGTCTAATGTTTCCATTAGACACGTTTGTAAAAACTCAACGTCGCCTTGGACTAATATGCTGTTAACTGTTGCATCGTTTAAACCTTTCCACTACTGTATTTAGGAAGTGTTGTGGACCTGAAGCCTTTCTGATGATTCCAGACCTGCAGAATATTTGTCGCATTTTCTGATTTCTAAAATATTCAGAATTGCAGTATCAATTTAGCACTGGTGTTTTTTGGTGTTGTCAAGGGGGGTGGGGTTAGACCTAAGGGGATCAATAGTTTGCATTGATCTGCTTGTACTTTGTTCATTCAGTAAATTATGAAGCCTTCGATCCGAGGATTCACCAGGGCTCTTCCTGAGTGACAGTTCCTCAGCCCGAGCTCTGCACTATAGGATTGGCGCCTTGTATTTAAATGCACCTTCCCAGAGACTGCTCCACAACCCTAACCCAGTAAGATGAAGAAGTAGGCCCGACCCACCCCCTTCCTTCCTCACCCTAAACCATTTACCCCACAACTCCCGCTCTTCCTCCTTTCTGTCCCTTCTCCTTTCCCAAATCATCCATACTTCACCTCCCAATAAATCCTACGCCCATGTCATTCTGTTCCTGCCCCATTCCTCTCCCAACCCACATTTTCTTCTCCACCTTCCGTTCCCTTTCCATCCCCAATTTGCTCCCTCATCCTCCCCCTCGCTGCCCCTTGTCCTGGCCCCCTTGCTCTCCCTTGCCTGTCCTAGTCCCCTCACTCTCCCTCCTTTGCCCTGGTCCCCTTGCTCTCCCTCCCCCGGTCCTCGCCCTTTTGTCCTCCATAAACCACACTTGAGCCCCTCCCTCTCTGCACCATCTTTTCTCCCCTCTCTCCCTCCCTTTTACACGGTCCCGCATGCGAGACTGGTCAAGTAATAGGGAGATGGTGGCGTAGTGGTTTTGTCACGAGACTCGCAATCCAGAAACCCAGGGTAATGCTCTGGGGTCCCGGGTTCGAATTCCACTGGCAGATGGTGAAATTTGAATTCAATAAAAATCTGGAATTAAAAGTCCAATGTTGACTATGAAACCATTGTTGATTGTTGTAAAAACCCATCTGGTTCACTAATGTCCTTTAGGGAAGGAAATCGGTCATCCTTACCTGGTTTGGCCTACATGTGACTCCAGACCCACAGCAATTTGGTTGACTCTCCCAGCCCCGGATCCCTCGCCCCCAGATATTTCTCCCCCCCCCCCCCCCCCCCCCCCCACCCCTCTCAGCCTGGGATCCCACTCCCTCTGTGCCCGCTCTCAACCCAGGATCCCACTCTGCCTGCTCTCAGCCCCAGATCCCACTCCCCCCGCTTAAAGTCCCGGATCCCACTCCCTGCCTCGGTTCCCATTCCTCCTGCTCCCAAGCCTGGATCCCACTCCACCTGCTCACAGCCCTGGATCTCGCTCCCGCTCCCAGCCCCGGATCCCACTACCCCCCGCTCTCTGCCCTGGTTCCCACTCCTCCTGCTCCCCCCACTCTCTGCCCTGGATCCCACTTCCCCCGCTCTCTGCCCTGGATTCCCCCCTGCCCCCGCTCGCTTTCTGCCTTGGATCTCCCCCACGTTCGGCCCTGGATCCCCCACCACCGCCCACGATTCTCCCTCCCCCTCTCTTTCCACCATGGATACTCCTCACTCCCACCCCTGGATCTTCCTCACGTACCCGGCAGCATCAGATACGTATTCATTCAGCCAACTTTTGGCGCAACACTTTAACTCAACCCCGTCAGTGATTGTTCAAAGGTATCGTTTTACCCTCTTTTCTTGGAATGGTCAACTACTATGGCTGGTTCTTCCCGAATTTGGCGATAGTCCTGGCCCCCCTTCACTTGTTCCTCAAGAAGTATCAGCTTTGGGAATGGAGCAAGACCCAGGATGAAGCATTTAAGAGGGTGAAACGGTAGCTGTCCTCTTCAGGGGTGTTGACGCGTTTTGACTCTTTGAAGCTATTATTCATCACGTGCGGTGCATTGCCGTAAGGCTTTGGGGCAGTCCTGTTTCATCGAATGAGCGATGGCTGAGGGAAAAATGCTCAGATCGAGAAAGAAGGGCTGGCAGTCGTATTCTGTGTAAAGCGGTTTCATCAGTATGTCTATGGCCACCATTTTGTTATCATCATGGATCACAAGCCATTGCTGGGCCTCTTCCTTAAAGACAAGGCGGTCCTGTCGAGAGCTTCAGCAAGGATTCAGTGTTGGGACTTGGGTTATTGGCTGCTGATGAATACTCTTTCAATCACCGCCCAGGGACCCAGATTATTCAAGGTGATGCGTTGAGCCATCTTTGATTTGATTTATTATTGTCACATGTATTAGTATACAGTGAAAAGTATTGTTTCTTGCATGCTGTACAAACAATGTGTACCGTACATAGGGAAGGAAGGAGAGACTGCAGAATATAATGTTACTGTTATAGCAAGGTGCAGAGAAAAGATCAACTTAATACGAGATAGGTCCATTCAAAAGTCTGATGGCAGTAGGGAAGAAGCTGTAGTTGAGTTGGTTGGTACTTGACCTCAAACCTTGGTATCTTTTACCCCCGGGAAATGCCTTTAGATATATGCAGGTGAGGGCTTTTGTGAGGAGACAGGTAAGGGAATTCCCGTTGCTCCCAGCACAAGAAATTCAAGGCAGGGTGATCTCAGGTGCATGGGTCTGGGAGGGCAAGGTGTCGGCAATACACCAGGAGATGAAAGAAGAGGGGGGAAGCGCTGGTAGAAGAGTTGAAGGGTAAATGGGAGGAGGAGCTGGGGGAGGAGATCGAGGAAGGTCTGTGGGCTGATGCCCTGGGTAGGGTTAATTCCTCCTCCTCGTGTGCCAGGCTCAGCCTGATACAATTTAAGGTGGTTCACAGAGCTCACTTGACAGGGGTGAGTTGAGCAGGTTCTTTGGGGTAGAGGACAGATGTGGAAGGTGCTCAGGGAGCCCGGCGAACCAAGTCCATATGTTTTGGTCATGCCCGGCACTGGAGGGGTTCTGGAGAGGAGTGGCGGGAGCAATATCTCAGGTGGTGAAAGTCCAGGTCAAGCCAAGCTGGGGGCTAGCAATATTCGGAGTAGTGGACGAACCGGGAGTGCAGGAGGCAAAAGAGGCCGGTATTCTGGCCTTTGCGTCCCTAGTAGCCCGGCGAAGGATCTTGCTAATGTGGAAGGAGGCGAAGCCCCCCAGCGTGGAGGCCTGGATAAACGATATGGCTGGGTTCATAAAGTTGGAGAGGATTAAGTTTGCTTTGAGAGGATCTGCGCAGGGGTTCTAGACGGTGGCAACCGTTCCTAGACTATCTCGTGGCGCGTTAGAGGAAGGTCGGTCAGCAGCAGCAGCAACCTTTTAGGGTGGGGGGGGGGAGCTGCCTGGGTGGGGGGGGGGGTGGATGAGCAAGAGATAACATGAAGAGGCGGGGAAACTGGCACGTACGGGAGAGAGCCAGTGTACAAAGCTATGTAAATATACTATTTTACCATGTATATATCTTGCTCCGCGCGATTTCTCGTTTCTTTTTTTTTGTTATGGGTGGGGGGGGGGTGGTTATTGTTTGTCAGGGAGAAAAATTGTGTTAAAAACTTTAATAAATATATATTTTTTTAAAAAACTTTGGTATCTTTTTCCTGATGAAAGAAGGTGGAAGAGAGTATGTCCAGGGTGCGTGGGGTCCTTTCTGAGGCAGCGGGAATTATAGATTCCCGGTCTTCCCCTGCAGACCGAATCTGCAGACCCCCTACGGCGGCCAAAGGGGTAGTTGTCCTGGATTTTATGGACTCCTTGCCCGTCACTGCATAGTGTATTTGTGACTGGAAGCAAAACAACCCTGTACTTGATAAGGTGCAGCATCTGGTGCTTTATGGTGGGCAGCATCGACAGCTTTCGAGGGAATTGAAGGCTTTCTTCTCCAAGTTCTCAGAGTTGAACGTGGAAGGTGGTATCTTCCTGTGGGGCATGAGATTTGTTCTGGCAGAGGGCCAGGCAGTCTTGTGGAAGGACCTTCACAACAGGCACCCTGGAGTGTCCAAAATGAAAATGGTGGCAAGAAGCTACATCTGCTGGCTGGGTTTGGACATGGATATCGAGACGTTGGCCCAACAGTGCTCCATTTGTCAAGAGCACCAGAAGCTCCCCATTGTGGCACCCCTCCATCTTTGGGGTAGCGGGCATCCTTGGGCTTGTGTACATGTCGATTTTGCCAGTCCATTCCTTGGTTCAATGTTTCTCCTCCTCGTGGACGCCCACTGAAAGTGGCTGGAGCTCCACAAGATGGCGACGATCACCTCCTGGGCGACCATTGAGCGATTGCATATTTTGTTTTCCACCCTGGGGATTGGGGAGGTACTAATAACAGACACCAGGGCCTCTTTCACAAGCAAAGGTATTTGCCACTTTTGTGAAAAACAATGGGATTCGGCATGTCTGTACTGCCTCATACCATTCTGCATCAAATTGCTTGGCAGAGGCGCTGGGCAGACGGTTAAACGGGGGATAAAGAAACAGACTTTGGATTCGATGGACACCAGACTGGCATGTTTTCTATTCTCATATCGGACGCCGCTGACTAGGGTCCCCTGCTGAAATGCTAATGGTTTATAGGCTTCACACACACAATTGAGTTTGATTATCTTGGATATCGGCGCAAAGGTGCAGCGTAACCAAGAATTGCAAGGGCGTTACTGAGTCTACGTCGACCTATTCGACACTTTGCACGTGACAACACGGTGTTCGTTCGTAACGTCAACAACGCTGGCACTCGGGGACTGTCACCTGTGAAACAGGATCAATCTGTTACCAAGTTCGGGTCAGGGAGCAACTAAAGAAATGTCATATGGATCACATTCACTCACGAGGGTTATTCCCTCGTGAGGTTCATCGGAAGAAACCTGTTCTGGATCCTCCGGCTCCATTTCCGAACCAGCCAGCTGTGACTGCTCCAGTCTCTCTTGATGCTGACGTGCCCGACCTGGTATCTTAGACTCTGAAACGGAGACATCAGAGGTCTTGGACGGTGATTCAACAGTTCAGCCACCTCCTGCCAATCGTCTCCCATGGCGTTCCTGCTGCAGACGACGTTCACCGGCAGGGTATATGCCGACTGATCTGGCACTTCAGATACATTACGATTTGCCGAAGCCGAATAGAATCCAACATCCTCCACCTTCTCATCGATCCTCGAAGGAGTCTTTGGTCATGGGGGCGGGGGGAATATCCCATAGGGGACCTATGGGGTGGGAATGATTATTTTCCCCGTGGTCCTCAGGGACTACGAGCTCCCCACACCACTTATTAATATATAAAAGGTCGGCCAGTAAGGTGCTGACCACAGAGGAACCCGGGCACTGTATATACTGTGTTGTAAGTAAACCTAGTTCTTTGCCCATTGTGGACTCCCCGCGTCCTTATTAAACACCCACTGCTCTCCACCATGGATCGCCTCCACTTTTCGTCTTGGATCTGCCCCCCCCACCCCTGCACTGGATCCCAACCGCTCACTGTCCTGGATTCCCCCTCGCCTCCTTGCCGTGGATCCACCTCTATTCCTTGGATCCCACCCCCTGCATCTCTCTACATCGGAACCCCACTCCCCCTTCCACACCCTGCCCTGGATTGGCACGGTGACACAGTTGCTTCATCAGCGCCAGGGTCCCAGGTTCGATTCCCAGCTTGGGTCACTGTCTGTGCGGAGTCTGAACGTTCTCCCCGTGTCTGCATGGGTTTCCTCCGGGTGCTCCGGTTTCCTCCCACAAGTCGCGATAGATGTGCTTGTTAGATGAATTGGACATTCTGAATTCTCCCTCTGTGTACCCGAATAGGCGCCGGAGTGTGGCGACTAGGGTATTTTCACGGTAACTTCATTGCAGTGTTAAAGATTATTATATTATCCCCCTCCTCCTCACCCCCCCTCCTCCTCACCCCCCTCCTCCTCCTCACCCCCTCCCCTCCCCCCCTCCTCCTCCTCCCCCCCCCTCCTTCCTCCTCCCCCCCCCTCCTTCCTCCTCCCCCCCCCTCCTTCCTCCTCCCCCCCCTCCTCCCTCCCCCCCCCTCCTCCTCCTCCCCCCCCTCCTCCCCCCCCTCCCCCTCCTCCTCACCCCCTCTCCTCCTCTCCACCCCCCTCCCCCTCCTTCCTCACCCCCTCCTTCCTCACCCCCCTCTTCACCCACCCCCCCCCTCCTCCCCACCCCCCCTCCTCCCCACCCTCCCTCCTCCTCACCCACCCTCCCCTCCTCACCCACCCCCTCCTCCTCACCCCCCCTCCTCCTGATCACCCCCTCTCCTCACCCTCTCTCCCGCCTCCTCCTCACCCCTCCCCCTCCCTCCCTCCCTCCTCCTCACCCCTCCCTCCCTCCTCTTCACCCACCCCCCCTATCCTCCTCACCCCCCCTCCCTCCTCCTCCTCACCCCCTCTCCCTCCCTCCTCCTCACCCCCTCCCCCTCCCTCCTCACCCTCCCCCTCCCTCCCCCACTCTCCCTCCCTCCTCCTCCCTCCTCACCCCTTCTCCCTCCCTCCCCACCTTCTCACCCCCCTCCTCCTCCCACCCCCTCTCCCTCCCTCCCTCCCCACCTTCTCACCCCCCCTCCTCCTCCCACCCCCTCTCCCTCCCTCCTCACCCCCTCTCCCTCCCCCTCTCCCTCCCTCCTCACCCCCTCTCCCTCCCCCTCTCCCTCCCTCCTCACCCCCTCTCCCTCCTCCCCCCCTCCCTCCTCCCCCCCTCTCTCCTCCCCCCCTCCCTCCTCCCCCCCTCTCCCTCCTCCCCCCCTCCCTCCTCCCCCCCTCCTCCTCCTCACCCCCTCTCCCTCCTCCCCCCTCCTCCTCCCCCCCCCTCCTCCCCCCCCCCCCTCCTCCTCCTCCCCCCCCCCTCCTCCTCCTCCCCCCCCTCCTCCCCCCCCTCCTCCTCCTCCCCCCCCTCCTCCTCCTCCCCCCCCTCCCCTCCTCCCCCCCTCCCCTCCTCCCCCCCCCCCTCCTCCTCCCCCCCCCCCTCCTCCTCCCCCCCCCTCCTCCTCCTCCCCCCCCTCCTCCTCCTCCCCCCCCCTCCCCCCCCTCCTTCCTCCTCCCCCCCCCCTCCTCCTCCTCCCCCCTCCCCCCCCCTCCTCCCCCCCTCCTCCTCCTCCCCCCCTCCTTCCTCCTCCCCTCCTCCTCCTCCCCCCTCCTCCCCCCCCCTCCTCCCCCCCCTCCTCCCCCCCCTCCTCCTCCTCCCCCCCTCCTCCTCCCCCCCCTCCTCCTCCCCCCCCCCCTCCTCCTCCCCCCCTCCTCCTCCTCCCCCCCCCCTCCTCCTCCCCCCCCCCCTCCTCCTCCCCCCCCCCTCCTCCTCCCCCCCCCTCCTCCTCCCCCCCCTCCTCCTCCCCCCCCTCCTCCTCCCCCCCCCTCCTCCTCCCCCCCCCCTCCTCCTCCCCCCCCTCCTCCCTCCTCCTCACCCCCTCTCCTCCTCTCCACCCCCCTCCCCCTCCTTCCTCACCCCCTCCTTCCTCACCCCCTCCCCACCCCCTCTCTCCTCCTCACCCCCTCTCCCCCTCTCCCTCCACCCCCTCTCTCCTCCTCCCTCCCCACCCCTCACCCCCCCCCCCCTCACCCTCCCCCCCCCTCCTCCTCTCTCCCTTCCCTCCTCCTCCCCTCTCCCTCCCTCCCCACCCCCTCTCTCCTCCTCCCTCACCCCCCCCCTCCCCACCCCTCACCCTCCCCCCCTCCTCCTCCTCCCCCCCCCCCTCCTCCTCCCCCCCCCTCCTCCTCCCTCCCTCCTCCCCTCTCCCTCCCTCCTCCCCTCTCCCTCCCTCCTCCTCCCCTCTCCCTCCCTTCTCCCTCCCTCCTCCTCCCCTCTCCCTCCCTCCTCCTCCCCCCTCCTCCCCTCTCCCTCCCTCCTCCCCCCCTCTCCCTCCCTCCTCCTCCCTCTCCCTCCCTCCTCCTCCCCTCTCCTCCCTCCTCCTCCCTCCTCCTCCCCTCTCCCTCCCTCCTCCTCCTCCCCTCTCCCTCCCTCCTCCTCCTCCCCTCCCTCCCTCCTCCTCCCCTCTCCCTCCCTCCTCCTCCCCTCTCCCTCCCTCCTCCTCTCTCCCTCCCTCCTCCTCCCCTCTCCCTCCCTCCTCCTCCCCTCTCCCTCCCTCCTCCTCCTCCCCTCTCCCTCCCTCCTCCTCCTCCCCTCTCCCTCCCTCCTCCTCCTCCCCTCTCCCTCCCTCCTCCTCCTCTCTCCCTCCTCCTCCCCTCTCCCTCCCTCCTCCTCCCCTCTCCCTCCCCTCTCCCTCCCTCCTCCTCCCCTCTCCCTCCCTCCTCCTCCCCCCTCTCCCTCCCTCCTCCTCCCCTCTCCCTCCTCCCTCCCTCCTCCTCCTCTCTCCCTCCTCCTCCCCTCTCCCTCCCTCCTCCTCCCCTCTCCCTCCCTCCTCCTCCCCTCTCCCTCCCCTCTCCCTCCCTCCTCCTCCTCCCCTCCCTCCTCCTCCTCCCCTCTCCCTCCCTCCTCCCCTCTCCCTCCCTCCTCCCCTCTCCCTCCCTCCTCCCCTCTCCTCTCCCTCCCTCCTCCTCCTCCCCCCTCCTCCTCCCCCTCCCCCCTCCTCCTCCCCCCTCCCCTCTCCCTCCCTCCTCCTCCTCCCCTCTCCCTCCCTCCTCCTCCTCCCCTCTCCCTCCCTCCTCCTCCTCCTCCTCCTCAGCCCGGGATTCAAACGCTAACGGCCGGGCTCGTGTTCTGGAAGCCGCTGCCCGCCGCGCGGGAAACGCGGTTCAAACGCCCGCCCGCCAAACCGCCGCCTGCTGCCGCCAAAGGGCGGGGCGGCTTCTCCGGAGCGGGGCGCCGTCTCCCCTTTGTCGCTTCTCCAGCGCTGCTGCTTTCTGTCGGCAGTGAGAAGCGGAGCCGGGTCGCCATTCGGCACCGGAGCGGGAGAGGCGGTCCGGCCACCGTCCTCCATTAGCCATCTCCTTCCCAAAAAACCAGCACCCGGGAGCTGTAAGTGTCCGTGAGAGGTATTGTTTCGTTATTTGCTTTTAATTTATTGATTTACCGATTCATTCTCCCGCTGGCGGGGAGGTTCGCGTTTCCGCGCCAATTTCAAAAGGTCTCCGGTGGCGGCAGAGAAATTCTCAATGGGGGAGGGAGTCCCGCCTCCTCTCCGCGCTGATTGGCCCGCCTTGGCCAGTGTTTGGGCGGTCGCTTGGGGCAACGCGGCGGCCACTGGCCGTCGGCCGCTGTCAATCACCGCGGGGCGGGACGTCGCGCCCTGGAGGGCTCACCTGGCGCCAGGTCCCGCCCACACAAGATGGGGTGGGGAGCTGCTGCTGCCACCTGTGCATTGATGTAAATCAAATTTTTTTTTCGATATAATGTTTTTTTAAGCCAATATATCCTAATCACCAGCATCCTCGAAACAGATTATCTGGTCATTATCATCAGATTCCTTTCAGGTGGGAGCTTGCTGTGCAGAAATTGATTGCAGCCCTCCTACTGCATATTATAACAGCAGCTACCTGCCAAATGTACTCAATTGCTTTTAAGCCCAAAGCCATCAAAGGTCCTACAAGAATGTCAGACTTTCTCCCCTTTTAGTTCTTCCTCACCCCTACTCATCGTTGACTAAGGCTCGCTGAGACACGCCGTATGTCGTAATTTTACTATGCGAGTGGGCTCGGAGCCTGCCTTTAGCTGGAAGGGGGAACTGATGTTGGCATGAATCACTTGGCAGTCTGGCTAACTGACCAAACTGGCTCTCTTTTAGTTAGTTATATCTTGTCTAAGCTTACTTTTTTTTTCAAGGGTTGTATTTATCTCCTTTGTCTCCCTTTTCAGCTCATTTATTTTAGCACCGGTGAAACCGTTGTCTTTAATTCAAATCCATATTTTAAATATGGTCAGATGGATTGAAGTACTTTAACATTGGAAAAAGTAAAATGATAATTTGTTGTCAGATTTTTTTTAGTCAAACAAGATGACGAGCGTTTGTTTAAAACTCCAAAATCTAAGCGAAAACATGAATGCTGCTGACAGAAATGGAAAACCTGAAGATGACATTCCTAAAATCAACCAAAGGGTAAGTTGCTTGCTATTGCTAGCGATTTGTACAGATTTTTCCATAGTAACCTTTTGTAGAATAATATAGCACAGGAGGACACTATTCGGTTGGCTCTTTGAAAAAGCCAAGCAATTAATGTCACTCCACACTCTTACATACTAAAATGAATTCTAATATATTGCTCTGGATTGGCTGTTCAGTACATGACAAGTTCCAAACTGGGGCCTTTAAATATCTCAATAATGTATGGGTAAATATGCTGTCTGTTTTGATGGGGTGTAAATATCTCAACTTTTTAAAAATTGGATAATAATCTTTTATTGTCCCTGAAAAGCGCTTAGTCGCCACATTCCGGCGCCTGTTCGGGTAAGCTGGTACGAGAATTGAACCCGCACTGCTGGCCTTGTACTGCATTACAAACCAGCTGCCTAGCCCACTGAGCTAAACCAGCCCTTGCTGATTGATTTAAAGTGTTTGGGAAATTCTTACTGCTTGTTTACAGCACCAGAGATCAATTTACGTTGTACCAACTCTGTATAATATGTAAAAAAATGATGCATGGCCCCATAAAATTTGGGTTTTTGTGTCTTTCAAAACAGGAAAATATATTTTTAGAACCACATAAAAAGGCAACAAAAACTCCACTGAAGCAACAATCCTCTACCTCACATTCCATAATGGGAGCAATTAGAAAGGATTTGGGAACTATGACCACGCCAACAAAGCTTCAGGAATCTCCTGTTGGAGAGCCATGGACACCTACCGCTAATTTGAAAATGTTAATCAGTGCTGCTAGTCCAGAGATTAGGAGCAGGGAAAAGAAGAAGCAAGAGTTGCTTGTGGATGACGACCATGCTTTGGAGACAAATGAGAATTTACAGGTATAGTAACTACTCAGAAGCATTATTTTCATGTCTCCGTAAGCAGGATTTCTGTATTGTGCGTAGTTCTAGAATATAAAATCAGGTTTGGAAAATAATACGCACTAAAAATAATAAATACTATCCTAACATTTTGAAATGGCAACATGATGTAAACTGTCTACAATTGAATTTCAGGACCAGTTATCTGGGGAAGAATTTGAGAAATTTCATCCAAGCCGCAAAGAAAAGAGTCTGGGTTTGTTATGCTATAGGTTCCTGGCACGGTATCCAGACTATCCCAACCCTGCGGTGAACAATGATATATGCTTGGATGAAGTAGCAGCAGAACTGAGTGAGTTGATGCACTAAATCTGCATTCAGTATAGGGGCAATATGTGGATGGAGGTCTCAAGGTTGGGGAAAGCCTGAAATTGCTGCATTTAGTTTTGATTTAACCTCCGATAGAAAGTATTTTTCTTTTGAGGTATTTATTTCCTGTAGTTGTTAACCTCTTGCTGAAGATTAAGTTGTGGCAATTTACGATAATGTAATTTGTGAATGGTCTGGTGGAGCATTTGGGCCTGGCTCTAACATTTTAATTTACTTCAAGATGTTATGTCTTTGTGCTTGGCTGTGTGTAGCTCCATTCAAGAGAGACTTTCACTACTGTAATATCAGGTTATTCGATAGCACATTTCCTTGAGGCAATTAGATTTGTAGTTAAAAGCAAATTACTGCGGATGCTGGAATCTGAAACAAAAACAGAAAATACTGAACAATCTCAGCAGGTCTGACAGCATCTGTGGAGAGAAAAGGGAGCTAACGTTTGGAGTCTGGATGACTCTTTGTCAAAGCTTTGACAAAGAGTCATCCAGACCCGAAATGTTGGCTCCCTTGTCTCTCTAAAGATGCTGTCAGACCTGCTGCGATGGTCCAGTATTTTCAGTTTTAGATTCTAGTTACTTTATTAGTTGATCCAAGACATGATATGTTGAGGTATCTCCAACTTCTTGTAGTATCTACATTTTATGGCCTTATTTAAAAATAATTTGAACACAGCTGCAGGAGTGTAGGTGGACTCAATTTTCCTTCCTGCAGCCTGATCATCTTGGGCCAGGAAATTGATTAACAAACCACTAGAATTCTCCACTTTTCCAACTCTGCTGACCAATACTGCAGTGTGCACTTGTTGCTATTACACAAAAGCATGATTAAACTTCCGGGTGCGGCGATGACCAGCTGAGTCGCACGTTTCGGCAGCTCCCTGTGAAACGGACTTTTGGGGCTCTTGATAGGAGCCCCAACGGCAATTTTAACGGCTGAAAACACCGTGCGGTAAACCAGAAGGGTGTTCCCCCTGGACACTGATGGAAAAAGGAGAGGAAAGTGGCCGGATTGCAGCGGATCCTTTGGAACAACGGCAAGGAAGGCAAGCAGAAACCAAGATGGCGTCGGAAGGTGGCAGTTTCATATGGGGCCCTGAACAACAAGAGTTTTTGAAACGCTGCGTGGAGGAGATAAAAAAGGAAATGAAGAAAGAGTTGTTGGCCCCGATACTACAAGGCGATTGAAGGGCTGAAAGAGGAACAAAAGACCCAGGAGCAGGAGCTTCGGGTCGTGAAGGCGAAAGCAGCAGAGAATGAAAACGACATACAGGGCCTGGTGGTGAAGTCGGAGATACAGGAGGCACACCAGAAACGATCTGTGGAGAGGTTGGAGGCACTGGAAAATAACGCAAGGAGGAACAACTTGAGGATTCTTGGCCTTCCTGAAGGTGTGGAGGGGGCGGACGTCGGGGCATATGTGAGCACGATGCTGCACTCGTTAATGGGAGTGGAGGCCCCCGACGGGTCCGTTGGAGGTGGAGGGAGCATACCGAGTTATGGTGCGAGGACCGAGAGCAGGAGAAGCTCCCAGAGCCATAGTGGTGAGATTTCTCCGTTTTAAGGATAGAGAAATGGTCCTTAGATGGGCGAAGAAAACTCGGTGTAGTAAATGGGAGAACGCGGTGATCCGCGTCTATCAAGATTGGAGTGCGGAGGTGGCGAGAAGGAGGGCGAGCTTTAATCGGGCCAAAGCGGTACTTCACAAAAAAAAGATAAAGTTTGGAATGCTGCAACCGGCAAGACTGTGGGTCACATATCAAGGGAGGCACCACTACTTTGAGACGGCGGATGAAGCGTGGACTTTTATTGTAGAAGAAAAATTGGAATGATTGGACTACGAAAATGAACGTTTG